>NC_064643.1:527654656-527992870 GCF_023864345.2 Schistocerca serialis cubense
ATAGAAACCTAGTCCCAACAGGGAATCATATAGCGCTCTTAGAAAAAAGTGTTCCGAGACTGTTACCTGAAATGCTCCTCCATGATACTGACAAGAGGGAGATTGAGTTAATAATTAAATCACTAAAGACCAAGAACTCTCATGGATATGACGCGGTATCTAGCAGAATACTGAAGTATTGTTCCACGTATGTTAGCTCAGTACTTAGCCATATCTGTAACTTTTCCTTTAGGAGTGGTCGGTTTCCTGACCGATTAATGTACTCGGTAGTGAAGCCACTTTATAAAAAGGGAGACAGGGATAATGTTGACAATTATAGACCTATTTCTATGCCATCGGTGTTTGCTAAAGTTATCGAGAGGGTTGCATATACAAGGTTACTGCAGCACTTAAATTCACATAATTTGCTGTCAAATGTACAGTTTGGTTTTAGAAATGGCTTAACAACTGAAAATGCTATAGTCTCTTTTCTCTGTGAGGTTTTGGACGGATTAAATAAAAGGTTGCGAACGTTAGGTGTTTTCTTTGATTTAACGAAGGCTTTTGACTGTGTTGACCACAAAATATTACTGCAGAAGTTGGAACATTATGGAGTAAGGGGAGTAGCTTACAATTGGTTCGCCTCCTACTTTAAGAACAGAAAGCAGAAGGTAATCCTCCGCAACATTGAGAGTGGTAATGATGTTCAGTCCCAATGGGGCACTGTTAAATGGGGCGTTCCCCAAGGGTCAGTGCTGGGGCCACTGCTGTTTCTTATTTATGTAAATGATATGCCTTCTAGTATTACAGGTGATTCAAAAATATTTCTGTTTGCTGATGACACCACCTTGGTAGTGAAGGATCTTGTGTGTAATATTGAAACATTATCAAATAATGTAGTTCATGATATAAGTTCGTGGCTTGTGGAAAATAATTTGATGCTAAATCACAGTAAGACTCAGTTTTTACAGTTTCTAACCCACAATTCAACAAGAGCTGACATTTTAATCAGACAGAATGGGTATGTTATAAGCGAGACGGAACAGTTCAAGTTCCTAGGCGTACGGATAGATAGTAAGCTGTTGTGGAAAGCCCATGTTCAGGATCTTGTTCAGAAACTAAATGCCGCTTTATTTACCATTAGAACAGTATCTGAAATAAGTGACATTTCAACACGAAAAGTAGTATACTTCGCATATTTTCATATGCTTATGTCATATGGTATTATTTTTTGGGGTAATTCTTCTGTTTCAAAAAGGGTATTTTTGGCTCAAAAACGGGCTGTTCGAGCTATGTATGGTGTAAGTTCGAAAACCTCTTGTCGACCCCTATTCAATAGTCTGGGAATTTTGACATTGCCCTCACAGTATGTATTTTCTTTAATGTCGTTTGTTGTTAGCAATATTAGCTTATTCCCAAGAGTTAGCAGCTTTCACTCAGTTAATACTAGGCAGAAATCAAATCTGCATGTGGAATGCACTTCCTTGACTCTTGTGCAGAAAGGAGTGCAGTATTCTGCTACATCCATTTTCAATAAGCTACCACAAGAACTCAAAAATCTTAGCAGTAGCCCAAACACTTTTAAGTCTAAACTGAAGAGTTTCCTCATGGCTCACTCCTTCTATTCCGTCGAGGAGCTCCTGGAATAGCTAAAAAGTTAAGCAAATTCCAGTGTTACATTCTTGATTTTCTTTATTTAAACTAATGACTTGTCGCCTGAATATGTTTCTTATATTTCATTTTATCTGTTTCTACAATCGTGTTATAATTTCATGTATTGACTCGTTCCATGACCATGGAGACTTCTCCTAAATGTGGTCCCACGGAACAACAAATAAAAAAAAATAAAAAAAGTGGGTTTTAAGGGAGAGGGTAAGGAGTCATTCCAATCCCGGGAGCGGAAAGACTTACCTTAGGGGGAAAAAAAGGACAGGTATACACACGCACATATCCATCCACACATACAGACACAAGCAGACATATTTAAAGACAAAGAGTTTGGGCCTCCCTTAAAACCCACTTCCTTTCGTCTTCCCCTCTCCTTCCCTCTTTCCTGATGAGGCAACAGTTTGTTGCGAAAGCTTGAATTTTGTGTGTATGTTTGTGTGTCTATCGACCTACCAGCGCTTTCGTTCGGTAAGTCACCTCATCTTTGTTTTTTATATATATATATATATATATATATATATATATATATATATATAGAAGGAAACATTCCACGTGGGAAAAATTATATATAAAAACAAAGATGAGGTGACTTACCGAACGAAAGCGCTGGCAGGTCGATAGACACACAAACATACACACAAAATTCAAGCTTTCGCAACAAACTGTTGCCTCATCAGGAAAGAGGGAAGGAGAGGGGAAGACGAAAGGAAGTGGGTTTTAAGGGAGAGGGTAAGGAGTCATTCCAATCCCGGGAGCGGAAAGACTTACCTTTGGGGGAAAAAAGGACAGGTATACACTCGCACACACGCACATATCCATCCACACACAATCTGTCATTTACAATGATTCCAAATTATAACAGCATTGATTACCATCTGCAAAGGACGGCTGCATCTGCGCCTGGATGGAACATTTTACACCGTGTACCTATCACAGGTAAAGAATCTGACGGCGGACGTCTAAGCACTCTGTTGTACTCTCAGAAACAAATAGCAGGCCATGTGAAATTTCCAAACACATCACAAAACGAACTTACCAAAGTGAAGTAAAACTGTTCTTATCGTTGCCTACAGTAAATTCCAATGTCATAGGGCAATGTGAATGATGATCTTTCCCCTACAAAAGATGTAATACAACATTTTGAAGTACAGAAACAACGTATAGTTATCTGTAATCTATTATTTCATTCGTTCTTGAGTTATCACAGTGAGGAACCCACAGAGAAATGCAGATGTTGTAGGTGGCTATGCAAGAAAGAACAGTTAACTATTGAGGTAAATCTAATGAATCACATCACTTTCAGCATAAGCTACAAAAATTATGTAAAAGAACTACAAGCAAGATATAATTCTTAGTGATGGAAAATAGTTTGATTCTGCAGTAATTCATCTGCAGAGAAACTGTGTAGTGAGAGCATTTATTCTGCATCAGCCGTGAGAGAGCACAGTGCTTTGCCTGGAGTTGTGGTCACTCCAGAAATATTCATCACAGGGCAGGTGAGGCACTGTGGGCCACTCTGGCCCCTGAGGCCTGAGGTGGCTCGAGGAACAGGCACCTAACGCAAATAGCTGGATTATGCCACAGACCGCAGTGCACCAAGCAGATGGTGGGTCCCCACCAGTCAAAGGGTTAAGAGAATCATAACTGGTGATGAGATGCTTTCAAGAAAATGTGAGAAGAAAATGGCCTGAAATGCGCTGAGACAATTCATGGCTCTTGCGTCACGATAACGCCCCCACACAGTCATCCCTGTTGGTGCGTGACTATTGCACAAAAAATGAAATCACTTTGCTGCCTTGTCCTCCTTACTCTCCATACATTTTTTCATTTACAAGGTTGAAAACCACGTTGGAAGGATAAAGACTTGCAACAATAGACAAGATAAAAGAAAATTTGCACACGTCACTTCGCACAATCCAGCAAGAGATGTACTAAGATTGCTTCCGCAAGTGGAAATGAGGTTGGGAGTAGTGTATCAATTGTGGAGGAGAGTATTTTGAAAGAGATCCCGCACAATATGCAAAAGGTGAGCTCATACAATTGTTTGACATGTAAAACATATGTTTCAGGCATAAATCTGTAAAAAGGCTAAACATTAAAATATAAAACAATGGAAAATCCAGGATGGAATATAACAATATTATGGAAAGAATAGTTGCTACTCATCAGATAGCGGAGACAGTCTTTTTGTTGTGCCTATCTGTGACTCAGCATCTCCGCTATATAGTGAGTAGCAACTTTCCTTTTCAAAAAATTAAAATATAAAATACATGTACTTAATGATTGCAGGAAAATAAAATAAGTATGTATTTAGAATTTACAGAAAACTGATATGCACAGATATTAAATGCCCATTCATGTCATCTGCAGTGAGAAGTATTTTTTTCTCTATGGTTTATCTTTTAATACGCCTGCCATTGCAACAAAATGAAATAAACAGGGAGCTTGATAAACTGAAACAAACTGCTGTAGCAAACAGCTTCCAATGTCATTAACACTTACACAAAAAGTTAGAAACAAAATGAGTTATAGCACACTAAAGTAGGCAAAACTTTCCAGAATAGAAGAGGTGAAAGACCAAGCACCCATGATGGCCTCTATTATACATTTATATTTCACGTTTGGCAACTAGTTTTCTTTGAATCCAGCTCAACAGCTTGGCTGTATGCATGAATGAGTGCATGAGAATGGGACTGCAACCCAGACATTACTTGAAGTACTTTGTCTGAGGAAACAAACAAATCTACATAAATAGAATAAAAAGAAAGTGTATCTATGTTTCCAAAACAAAACTGTGTTCAGTACTATACAGGTCAGATAGTGTGTTCATTTGAAACAATTTAAAGAGCATACATATTATCAAATTAAAACAGATTTTGATAAGCTCAATGCAAAAGTAAACATTCTGTGACAAACTTACAATAGAACATGAAAGTGTTACACCTAGCACCTGGAGGAAGATTACTTGACTTGCTTCAAAAAATGGAACATTTTTCTGATAAAGTATTTAAAATCAGACATTAAATGAACAGTACAAGTTTGGAAATATGATTTGCAAGAGTTGCTTTCATGCTGGGATGTCTTGACTATTTAATGAAATGTAGTGCATTAATATACAGAAACAATAGAGATTATGGTGCATATTGCCATGTCCTGTGCTGGATGAAGTGTGGCATACCAATTAGTGTTGCTGACTGGTGTGCTACAGGTCACCAGGTGAAACCTGACCACCTAATTATTATCACCAGCACCACCACCACCACCACCAATAATTCCCCCTTAAGCGGGGGCTGAATAAATTTTCATGGTGTTTTTTCTACCTCCTTCTTCTTCAAAATCTCTCATTAATTCATTGCGTTTCTTCTTCCTCTCTTCAGTCCATGTATGGATGGTAAAAGAAAACAGTAAATTCTGTACTTGAAAAAAGATGCACCCATACTTAATTCATTACTATTCTTCTAGTAAAGGACGTTGCAACAACTAAAGAATTCATGAAGTGATGCTAGCACATCAGGGAAATGCAAGAGAAAAGAGTTGGATGAAAGAAGTACGACTGGCTACCGAACGTGGCCACTATGACAGATACAGAAGACCATCATGACCTTGCCTCTCAGGTTGTAAGAGAAGAGATACAGCTTACTGAGCTTATTCCATTCCATGATAGGCTGATTGGTACAGCAACTGGTTTTCATAATTATATAAAGAGACAGTCTCAGCTACAAATTTATTTTTATTACAAATAACGCATTTTGCCTGGCTAAGGCTTCCCCAGATTTTTTATCCAGATGTTAAGCTTGGAACAATAGGTGGAGAACTGCTAGTAAGTACAAAACATTATTAAAAAGAGGTGAGGAAAAAATCCGTGAAAGCCTTAACACCATACGAATCGCATTATTTGTAATAAAAGTAGCTTTGCATCCAGGACTGCCTCCCTATATAAAGAGATACAGCTGTTTATGACACCCAAAACTGATGGACAAAGCAATCAGTAGATGATGGCCACGAATGTCAACCCCATACATCAGGAAGTAATAGGGAACATTGAATAGGAGGTGTGTGTATCTTTAGCACCAATCTCGATCACCAGTCAAACCTGCCAGAAGGAAT
This sequence comes from Schistocerca serialis cubense, assembly GCF_023864345.2. Classification (NCBI taxonomy): domain Eukaryota; kingdom Metazoa; phylum Arthropoda; class Insecta; order Orthoptera; family Acrididae; genus Schistocerca; species Schistocerca serialis. The sequence continues at coordinate 527,660,411 of NC_064643.1, forward strand.
GGACTCCACGAACTCAGATTTATGCCACAGCTGTCGAACAATAACCCACCATCTGACCAAAACAGGTACAAACAACTCCCCTGCCAGGTGTAATGCTCTGCAGAAGGACAGATATTAGGAGGACAGGGGATAAAACGCTGGTATGTTTCCACTGTGGATGCCCTGGACACATAGTACGCTACTGCAGAGAAGAAGATGAGTGTTACGACTAAGATGCCAGACATCAATCTTCACAGCAGTTCTATTTATGGCAGACAACCACAGATGACTATAGTCCACCTGTGGTTCAAAGCTTGGAACCATACCCTGGACAATGGTTGTTCCTCAAAATGCCATCGCATGACCTGATGCTGTACGGAAGCACTTGCCCCTGAATTTGGGAAACTCAGCGAGGTGACTATCTGGAGAAGTGAGCTGCCACAATGAAAATCTTTCCTGGACAACAGTTACCCAGATATCAGGAAACGTCTGGCCACTAGTCAACTCAGGGGCTCCCTTTTCTATAATGTAGAATGATTATTGTCGTCAGCTAAAGAAGACATCATTTTGAAGGACAGAGCACCCCAAGTAATGATCTCTTATCGTAGACAATTTTATCGAGTGCAAAAACATCTCTGCTCTGGTTTGACTGCTACTATTTGATATTTAAAAATACACCATAAAAATATTCATTTTGTAATCCTAGAATACTTTTCACAACAAGTGAAACTAGCTTTTAGTTAGTATTTACGTAAAGAACTTATGTACACGTTAGGAACATTTTCCAACCAATAATATTCATGATATAGGTTATATAAAAGGCAATGTTTGCGGATGCATATTGTCAAATTTCAGTACTAAGAACCAACCAAAACTCAATGTGAATGCGAACATGATTTTCATTGCAAATCCTCAAATTTTCAGTTGGTAATAATGGATGACATCATCTGTAATTACTGAAAAGATATATAAGCAGTGATGAATAAGTCATGAGAGAGCCAGTTTTGTAACAGTTTTTTTGCGTAAAACCTGCTCCAGTCAAAGCAATAGATGTGCAATTTTAAAAGTGAAACTCTGTGCCAATCTGATTACTTGAAATATCTCTTGGCATAACAAATCATTAGCTACCTCGTTAAGAGCTCAGGAAGTTGCAGCAGATTTGGTGGAGCAGATACTCACAATTCTTTTACAGCAACTGCAGCGTCAGAGTTTGCCAAAAATGAAGATGAGTCTTTCGAACAAATTGTAACATCTACAAAAACACAGTTAACTTGAGATAAATCGGAAATTTCAGCTGCAATGTGAGAGTGTGGTACACTGAAAACCTTCATGGAATTGTGGTGCAATGAGATTCACCAAAGGTTAATGTTTTCTGTGCTGTATCACAGACACAGCTGTATGAGCTGTTTTCCTTCTGTGAGAAGACCGTTATGGCTACCTCTTACCTTGTGATATGCTGCAGCTGTGGTTGTTTGCACAACCGACTACTGTTTTTGAGAATTTTATCTTCTAAGAAGACAGGACACCCCCCTTCATTAGAGCCACTATGTTCATTAATAACAACATGATGAACTTCCACATCACTTGGGGGTACATTAAGAGCCATGTTTATGTACACCCAATGCCAAAAACACTGGAACGGCTCACAGAATGCATCAATGATGTTCAATGACCACTGACAGGATGCTGCTACATTAGGTATGGAACAAACCTGATGACCACTTGGATGTGTGTCATGGGATCACAGTTGTACTTGTACAACATTTGCATAGTGCAAAATGCAAACTTTGTGAATTTATGGTTCTATTCCTCCACTCATATTTGTACATGTAGTACTCTTGAAAATATAGAGCTCTGAAAATGAATGAATCATTTATAGTAGCCCTGTATCACACACCTCTTATTTTAATATTGTTTTGCTTATTACCGATTTACATCTTCAATTGTATGCTGTTAACATATCAAACAAATGTGTCCACTTGGTGATTTAGATTACGTCTTACTCTATCTTACTTTCCTTGAAACTCTTGTCTTATATGAGAAAGATTTGATTCCTTTCATCGCCTTCAACTAATTTTTCATCATTCTATTCCAAAGTGACACACACACACACACACAATTCTATTACACAATTAATTCAATGATGTAACTCTGCTAGAGTCTTTGCATACTCAAGCAGATGGCTGGTTGGCTTCTTTTAACGATAGAGGATAGGTATGCAAGCTGCTGCTGTGACGTAGTATGTGCATACAATGCACAAGATGAGTTGTCCATTGTAACAAAGTTTTTTTAATGACAAGTTCACTTTTAATTCTTTTATATATTCTACACATCTCCTATCCTTTCTAGAGCTGAAGAAGATTGTGTAACAACTGAAACTGGTAATCTATACTATACTTTGTGATGAAGACAAATAAAACTTGTATTGAAGAAATGGTTATTTCCCAGCAGATTTCTTCCAATATCAACTAACAGTAAAGTCAGTATTTTGATTAAAATATCAGTTCACAACATACAACATATATTCTAACTTTAGTGGCCCCCGTGCTCCCCTCCTCGCTCCCCCATCGACATTTGCACGCACCCACCAACATGTGTGCAACCTTCCCCACACCTTTCCTCCCACACAAGAACGAAAAGCAACACAGGATTAATAGCCAAATTTTACTGATTACTTACAAGCAGCTTCCCATTCCGACTTTGAAAGCGTACCAACTTTCCTGTGTCCTGTTGATTTCTGCATATATTGCTGGACATGTTCATAATCATCTGGATCATTACCTAACAAAGGTGCATCATGGAAGGGTGGATATGTCTGGAACAAGAAAATGGAAGTTCATCACAGCATACGAAATAACCGATAAATCAAGACAATGTAATAAAAGCTACTGAAATATTTGAAGAAATATTGCAAAAATAGAAAGTACACTTATTATGAATATAATAGAGGGAAACATTCCACATGGGAAAAATATATCTAAAAACAAATATGCTGTAACTTATCAAACGAAAGTGTTGGTACGTTGATGGAGACGACAGCAAACACAAACACACACACACACACACACACACACACACAAATGTCAAGCTTTCGCAACCCACGATTGCTTCATCAGAAAAAGAGGAAAGGAGAGGGAAAGACAAAAGGATGTGGGTTTTAAGGGAAAGGATAAGGAGTCATTCCAATCCCGGGAGCGGAAAGACTTACCTTGGGTGCGCGCGCGCACACACACACACACACACACACACACATATATATATCCATTCCCCCCCAAGGTAGCAGACTGTAGAGGATAACAAGTCTACACCAGCGCCATAGATATAGAAATCGCCCTATGCTTTTTAGATCGTATAGCAATGATACTTTTACTGTTTTTTAATGTTGATGAGTACAGATTTTAACCTTGACATACACGGATTTTAATTAAGTATTTTTGGAGATAAAAGTTAATCAAAAAAAATCTACTGAATACAATATGTGCAAATGGAATGTACCAGACACCACCTGTCGGTAATAGTGTTATAATTAATATAAATGACATGCATTCTGCCAACCAATTTTACATGACACAGCATGTGAAAGTTGCTGGATTTGGACTGGTTACTCCTATAACTGAAATATCAGGTATGTTCTGGTACATTTGATGTTGATTAGATAGGATGAAAAAGATTTGCTTTCATGAAATCGTAAATTAGTATCATTATTGTTACAGATCTGAAGATGGTTCTGAATGAACCGAAACTGGTCATATGAATAAAAAAAATTTTGCAATCAAGACAGATCATAAGTAACATTATACAATCACTGATTGCTGCTATCCCATCAGACATTATGTCTGTTTTTGCAAAATTGGCAGAAAGGCCACTAAGAAGATGCATACTCAAATAGTTTTATTTCGTGAATAATATGTTTAGTCAGTAGTGGGCTTCCAGGTGCTCTGCCAAGTTGTTTCCACATTATTCACAGTATTTCGTTGACTGATCCAGCCATCTTTTTTAGATGCTGTGAGTTTTGCTGTTTGTGTACTCACTGCCTGGAACCTAATAGACTATGAACTACTGTTGGTCTCACATCACTATTTGTAGCTGGTTTTCATTCTCGGCACCCACTATGTCCTTTGATGCTCTTGTTTTCAGAGCTCACACTGATATTCCGTGAAATGCAAATTCCCTATGCATTTTCCAACTTGAATAGATGTAATAGCTGGTGAGATTTAACCAGTTAAGTGCTGGACCCAGAGTGTTTCTTACATTTAAATCTTCATTTCTCTTCATTAGGTTTCCTGACATCTTTATTTCGATAGGCTCCATAAGTATGATACACCAGAAACCTCATGTTTGCACCACAATACTGGCCTCATTGCATTTCATTTAAAGATTATATTTAAGGCACTGCTTGGTGTCAGCTGACTTGCTTGATTGTTTTAATCAGGTGAGTCACCGATGTTCGTTGCATCTCTCTTCGACGGTCTGATAGTCTGCCCCACATAATGCATGCCACATTTGTGTTGAAATGCAATACACATCTGTCTTTTGGAGACCTAGGTAGTCTTTAAAATCAAAAAGAATATTTCTTATCTTTGTTGAAGGATATTAAATATACTGGATGCCATGTTTCTGTAGGAGCCTACCAGTCTTTCCGGATACCAGATCAACATAAGGTAGATAAGTGATTTTTTGCTTCTCTTACTTGGTCTCTGTTTCAACCGTTCTCAGGCGTTTATGAACACTTTCGACCAAGGACAGCCTCACCAAGGAATTGCGAACCTACCAATAGTGTTCTGAAGAAATGGGTACGCAGATCATCAAATTAAACGGTCATTGCAGTCAAAATCAAGAACACCTGAGAAAGAGGGTGAGACAGACCAAGACGGAAAAGCCAAAAATTGCGTATCTACCTTATGCTGGCCCAGTCAGTAGACTCCTATGGAAAAATCACCCCCACTGTATTTCATTTCCTTCAACTAAGATAAAAAATATTCTTTCTAATGTTAAGGATGATCTAGGTCTCTGAAAGCTGGGTGTTTATCACATTCCGCACGCATCTTCCAGCTTCTCCATCACACGCCATCTCTCATCCCTCGGCCTGGACTTCCACACACAACAGTTGTCATCTTAGTAAGTCATCATAAATGCTAAAATAGGCGCTATGATTGAACTCGCTTTGCTCATTGAGGATTAAATTCGGATCTTTATTTTTGTGGGTGTATATTTCAATTTCTTCCAAAATGTTAAGAAACCGTCCCTTATGAGCTCTATGCAGGATGTCTAAATTGTGTTCAATGTTCGTGACTGAGTGCTTTGAGGCAGCCATATGTGCCCCAAAAGCTGTTTTGTTTTGAGAGTAGGTGTGCTCCCTGAATCTGGTCTCTAAGTTCCTACCAGTCTGCCCTATATATTGTTTACAGCAGTCATAACATTTGAATCCTGAAATTTATTCCTACTATTACATGTTTTGTGCTGGAGCTTCAATTTTAACGTGTTATTTGTTCTGAACCCTATTTTAACGTTGGATTTATGAAAGCATCTTTCAATCTTATCTGTAATTCTTCCACTGTAAGTGAGAGCCACATATTTTTTCTTGTTGTTCCTCTTAACTGCGACTTGACTTCCTTCTATTTGTTTCATTTGCCTCTTCTTTATCTTCCTATAAATATTCATCACCTGCTTACACATATATCTGTTCGCTAATGCCACTTGTTTTAAAATACTTAGCTCCTTTTCTGCTTCCTGTTGGCTTAGTGGCTATCTTAGTAGCCTGTATACCATCAAAGTAAAATATGCCCATTTGTATCGTGGTGGATGACAAGACTACTCATTGATAACTAAATCTGCACACATAGGTTTTCTGAATATGCTAAATTCATGTTTCCCATCTTTCTTTATTAGTGTTAAATCTAAGTAATCTATACAGTTTTCTTCTTCAAATTCCATGGCGAATCTAATTTTCGGGTGTTGAGATCTCATTTTTTGTGCTATGTTTTCAATATCATTTTTAACTCCTTTGTATAATAAAATAGAGTCATCAACATATCTCCTGTAATATACAATTTTCTCAGGGATATTAGGATTTTCATCAAAGAATTCATTTTCCAAGTGATTTACAAAAATGTCAGCCAGCGTCCCAGCTAAACTGTTCCCCATTGCCAACCAGTCTTTCTGTTGCTAAATTTTACCATTGAAAGTAAAGTAATTGAACGACAAGACTTGTTCCAACATTTCCACTAGTTCAATCACTTCCCCCAATGCCAATTTACCATGAGTGAGGAGATTGTTCTCAATGATCTCAATCGTCTCTTTTACAGGAATGTTTGGGCACTGATTGGTGATATCCAATTAAGCTAGTGACGCATTCCGAGGTATAAGTACGTCTTTAATTTGCTCGGCAAATTCGTAGCTGTTCCTAATGTTGAAAGTCCAACGATATGTATATGCCGCCTTCAATCTGTTATTTAACTCTTTATTTAATTTATAACTTGGGCTACTGGTATTATTAACGATTGCGAGAATCGATTTTTCAACCTTATGGAACTTTATTTGTGACCGTGATTCGGGGATTCGCGAATTCATTACTTTCAGGGCAGCACTGTGGTTTTAATACATGATACAGACTATATAGAGAAAACCGAAAAGTTCTTTATGGAGAACTGAATAGTAGAAGTCAAGAAAGATCCAACCAGGAAATTTCAAATAGACATAAGGAAACAAACAGATAACAGTGTGTTTCTATTCACAGAGGAGGAAAAGTTTAAACTGAAAGTAATGAATCCGCAAATCCCCGAATTAATTTTAACTAAGTATTTTTGGAGATAAAAGTTAATAAAAAAATCTACTGAATACGATATGTACAAATGGAATGTAACAAATGTACAAGATGCCACCTGTCGGTAATAGTGTTATAATTAATATAAATTACATGCATTCTGCCAGCCAATTTTATGTGACGCAGCATGTGAAAGTTGCTGGATTTGGAATGGTTACTCCTGTAACTGAAATATCAGGTATGTTCTGGTACATTTGATGTTGATTAGATGGGATGAAAAAGATTTGCTTTTGTGAAATCATAAATTAGTATCATTATTGTTACAGATCTGAAGATGGTTCTGAATGAACCGAAACTGGTCATGTGAATAAAAAAAATTTTGCAATCAAGACGAATCATAAGTAACATTATTTCTGCCAATTGTCCACTCTATCAATTACAGTTCCTGCAACTGTGGCTGAAGGCCACTGATTCTCCCTTCTTGCAATTCCTGGAGTTTTGAGAATGTGTCTATCTGTGTGAGTCTTTTGTAAATGTTTTCTCCTAAAGTTTTGTTAGTTCTCCTAAATACTTGGATGTCCAAAGCTAAAAATCAGACAGTGTTTCCTTTTCTTGATTGAAACCTGCATTCTGGTAGTGTAACTTGCTGTGGACAGTAACTATAGAGATTTTCCACTTTCTCTGCGAAAATACTGTTTACCTGTGATGTTCGTAGTGCTACAAGGCAAGAACAATCAATCATCCAGACTGCTGACCCTTCAATTACTGATAAGGCTGCTGCATCTCTTCAGGAACCACAGGTTAGTCTGGTATCTTCAATTATAACCTTTTGTTGTGAATGCACCTTTGGTACAGCTATCTGTATAGTTGAGAAATGCAAGCCACCCCACATTCGCAAGGTCCTCGTTTCACGGGGTGCTGCATTATTTAGGTGTGCACAATTTTTTTTTCCTGTAGTATATAGGCTTCAAAACATATTAGCTGTTGCACTTGTAAGGGTGCAAACACTTGGTACTGACTTTATAAATGAGTTGGACCAATTGTACTCTCGGATCCGCTGAGTAATTAACTTTGATAATATGTAAGTTTCACACTCTCCTCAGTGATTCAGCATGGCAGTGTACATCATCACAAAACAATCTTTTCACAAGAGAAATGTCACGTGAAAACAGTACTTCAAAACTAAAAAATCATGGAGAATCTTTCTCCCAAAGTTATGTCTGTACAGACCCAGGTGACTCGGGTTTCAATGAAATTTCGTATGTAACTCACTTTGTATTATTGTGAGAAATGCCAATTACTTAAGCAGCCAGGAAAGTCATGTCGCTGATCTACAAAGGTGAAGCCAAAGTGCAAATTTAAAATGCGTTAATCCTGATTTCCAAAAGTCATACATAAACAATCTCATACAAAATGTCGGTAGCTACTACGCTCAGGACAGGGAAGTCCATCAGGATGCCTTACTATAAAGAAAGTCACGGATATTGCTGAGGTGGCCTCAAGCATCATATGCAACAGACTAAAGTTCAGAATCACCATCAGAGATAGGTCCAGGATGTTATGTACCAAGGCAAAATGCATGGTCATCATCGTCACCATCTGCAAATGCAAACTTGGCAACTGTGCATAGACATGGCAGTTAATACACAAGCAAATAAACAGAAAATTGAAGCTAAATGTGGAAGATCTGCAGTGACTGATACTTGGTGCAGGGACTGACAGCTGATTCTCAATATAAAGGAAATTTAAGATACTGTTCATAAATAGGTAGAAAGACCTAACAGTGTAAATTTACATTACTGAAAATCAGTTACTGTAAACATTCAGTCATAAAATACCTAGGAGTGTCCATGCAGTATGTAACAACTAAATAAAACTAGTTGCAGGAAATCATACCAGACAGAGATTCAAAGAAAGAATATACAGGGTGATCCATCGATAGAAACCAGGCCAAATATCTCACGAGATAAGTACCAAATGAAAAACACTACAAAGAACGAAACTCTTCTAGATTGAAGGGGGAAACCAGATGGCGGCACTATGGTTGGCCCACTAGATGGCGCTGCCATAGGTCAAACGGATATCAGTTGTGTTTTTTAAATAGGAACCCCATTTTTTTATTACATATTCGTGTAGTATGTAAAGAAATATGAATGTTTTAGTTGGACCACTTTTTTCGCTTTGTGATAGATGGTGCTGTAATAGTCACAAACGTATAAGTATGTGGTATCACGTAACATTCCGCCAGTGCGGACGGTATTTGCTTCGTGATACATTACCCATGTTAAAATGGACCGTTTACCAATTGCCGGAAAGGTCGATATCGTGTTGATGTATGGCTATTGTGATCAAAATGCCCAATGGGTGTGTGCTATGTATACTGCTCGGTATCCTGGACGACATCATCCATGTGTCCGCACCGTTCGCCAGATAGTTACAGCATTTAAGGAAACAGGAAGTGTTCAGCCACATGTGAAACATCAACCATGACCTGTAACAAATGATGATGCCCAAGTAGGTGTTTTTAGTTGCTGTCGCGGCTAATCTGCACATCAGTAGCAGACGAATTGCGTGAGAATCGGGAATCTCAAAAACGTCGGTGTTGAGAATGCTACATCAACATCGATTGCACCCGTACCATACTTCTATGCACCAGGAATTGCATGGCGACGACTTTGAACGTCGTGTACAGTTCTGCCACTGGGCACAAGACAAATTACAGGACGATGACAGATTTTGTGCACGCATTCTATTTAGCGACGAAGCGTCATTCACCAACAGCGGTAACGTAACCCGGCATAATATGCACTACTGGGAAACGGAAAATCCAAGATGGCTGCGACAGGTGGAACATCAGCGACCTTGGCGGGTTAATGTATGGTGCGGCATTATGGGAGGAAGGATAATTGGCCCCCATTCTATCTATGGCAATCTAAATCGTGCAATGCATGCTGATTCCCTACGTAATGTTCTACCAATGTTACTACAAGGCGTTTCACTGCATGACAGAATGGCGATGTACTTCCAACATGATGGATGTCCGGCACATAGCTCGCGTGTGGTTGGAGCGGTATTGATAGCATATTCCATGACAGGTGGATTGGTCGTTGAAGCACCATGCTATGGCCCGCACGTTCACCAGATCTGACATCCTCGGATTTCTTTCTGCGGGGAAAGTTGAAAGATATTTGCTATCGTGATCCACCGACAACGCCTGACAACATGCATCAGCGCATTGTCAATGCATGTGTGAACATTACGGAAGGCGAACTACTCGCTGTTGAGAGAAATGTCGTTACACGTATTGCCAAATGCATTGAGGTTGACGGACATCATTTTGAGGATTTATTGCATTAACGTGGTATTTATAGGTAATCATGCTGTAAGAGCATGCGTTCTCAGAAATGATAAGTTCACAAAGGTACATGTATCATATTGGAACAACTAAAATAAAATGTTCAAACGTACCTACGTTGTGTATTTTAATTTAAGAAAACTACCTGTTACCATCTGTTCGTCTAAAATTGGGAGCCACATGTTTGTGACTATTACAGCGCCATCAATCACAAAGCGAAAAAAGTGGTCCACCTAAAACATTCATATTTCTTTATGTACTACACGAATATGTAATAAAAAATGGGGGTTCCTATTTTAAAAAACGCAGTTGATGTCCGTTTGACCTATGCCAGCACCATCTAGCGGGCCAAGCATAGCGCCATCTGGTTTCCCCCGTCAAGCTAGACAAATTTCGTTCTTTGTAGTTTTTTCGTTTGACGCTTATTTCATGAGCTATTTGGCACAGTCACGATCAATGGACCACCCTGTATAATGCAACAGCAAGAGGCACTACTTACAAAACCCTCGTTCACTCAATTCTTTAATACCGATCATCAGTCTAGGGTCTTCAAAAGACACTGTTGCACCAGCACCCTTCCTAGCCGAGTCCACACCCCTGCTGCCTTGCAAGCCAGCACGCTGCCTGTGAAATTCTGTTGCCAGGGCCGCAATAACGCTGAGGCGGCATGGTGCAAGATACCAACCCATAGCAATGGCGAGAGCAAGTTACCTCGCGCTGCACCCTCTCAGCCCCCTGTGTGTCCAGAGGCATGTCACAGTCACAACAAACCTGAGAAAATTTGCTATAAATACTCACTGCGTGGCCCTAGCAGTATCAGTCTTTGACTGCTGCCTATGCCGAGAACTACTCCACGCTAGCTGTCACCCTGATGTGGGTCACTACAACTAGCCTCTGCCTCAGATAATCAGTCTTTGACTGCTGCCGATGCTAAGAACTACTCCACGCTAGCTGTCACCCCGATGTGGGTCGCTACAACTAGACTCTGCCTCAGATAGCTGCTGGTTTATGGGCAGCTTCTAGACCTGATTCTGCCCGTGTCTGAATAGGCACTAGCTGTGGTCTCTACCAAGTTGTCAACTGGACACTGGGCATCTCCAAGGGGTCCTGTGTTAACATCTTACACAGCCACATGCTGCAACGACATGACTGCCTGTGTTCCTGCACCAACTGCCAAAGACGCTGCCTTGAGTTTTGCTGAGGCAGTCTCTGCCACCTGGGGTCCTTACATGCCACTGAATGTCACCTGTGGAGACTGTACGAGTTCATCCTAAATAAAGATGAGGCTGAAATTGACATATTTCTGATTCCACAGCTGCCAGGGAATTGGTTCTTTGCACCCAATGCCCTGCTCATCATCCTGAGTCAGCATCCTGGCAATGAACAGCGTCAATGGCCAATGGAGCAGTCTGGTGCCAAAAAAACTGGTGTCATAAGTAGCCATTGATATTCAGCACAATCGAGGCTCAGCATACACCATCATCATTGCTGCATGATGAGTGAAGGACCTTTTTTTTCCTGCTTTCCACCCATGTGGGTTTCAGTGGCAGAAAACACGGACTGGAGAGCTGATTTTAAAGTGTGGTTCCCTGAGTTGACTCAGGTACAGATCTCAGCAAATTCCGAGGGAACACCAGAGACCTATCACATCATGTGCCCAGTTAGGTTATACCATGTTACCTCCTGGGTGCATAGTGCGCCCTTCACTCAACTGTCATCTGTAATTTGTTTCAAATATAGAAGGTCTGTGCATTATGCCAGAGAATGCAATGAGTGCATGTGGTTGGTCCTCAGGTGCAGGGAGTAAGTACTGTTGATAATATTAAGTATTTCCATATTGCTTTGCTATTATATTTTGTCCTAACTAGTATAGATACAGGCTTTACAATGAGTAAATCAGAGAAACACAGGGTTGCTATTTTGGAAACAGTTAAGTCTTTGCTGGACCAAGTAGTTCAGATGAGGGCACATAATATAGACTTGCAAAGGCCTCTGAAAGAGGCTTGAACATTTCAAGTGCTGAGGAAAGGCTTAGAGCAGTGATATAGAAGGCAAAAAGTTGTGGGTATTATTGGGAGCAATTAAAAGGTGTCACAAACACAGGGCAATTTCATTAAAAGTTTCATAGACAGCATAAGTAAACCCAATGTCAAGTTAATGGAGAGTTGTTTTAATATCCCCACCAGTGGACACCGAGATGGATGCAGCTCATTTCCTCTTCCCAGCTTGTAGCTCACCCAATGTCAGCTAGTATAGTTATTTTTGTGCCAACAGGATGATTCTGCAGTGTTATCACATTTGTGCACATACTGTACTAAAGTGGTGATACAAATTGGGTCCTTCACAAGAAGCAAAGGAAGTGAGATGCATTTTTGTGGGGGTTACCGACTGATGTGTTAACACACACACACGAACAAACCAACACTGGACACACATTTAAAAACATATAAGAAGATCTGAAGACACTAAATGATGTACATATGATGAATTTAATGGAGGAGCTGGAAATTTTTGATCATCACAAAAAACAATGGGGGAAAAATTCTCTATGCCAATTTAGAGAGTGAATCAAGTCAATTTTTTCAAACATTTCTTCAATAAATAATAACTATAGCAAATTCCATAAATATCTTCACCTCTTCATACACTCTAAGCAATATCTGCAACAAAATAGAATGTAAAGGATAATCAATAATTTAAAATTCAGTTATGCCAAGGTAATATTTATAAGTGACAACATCAAATAAATAATATAATCCACATAAATGTAACACCTATCACTGTGTCCAAACACTTTGTGAAGCCATACTGTCATAATATTTTTTTTAACACATTTTGATTTCAAAAACAAACAACATGAGTGATGGTTTGCAAGTGCATGGATTTCTGCGCAGATTTTTGTAAGCAGAAACACAAAAAATCTACTGCAAAAGAGGCAGAACAACACACATGCAAACATCGTACAAAATACTTATGTGAATATTGTACTAGATAATGACAACAAATTCTCAAAAAGCGTTGAGCTCAGAATAAAAAGATACGGAATGGTACAATGTTTCATTGTTACGGGAGCAAGTATTTAAACAATTAAAAGAAGCACATAAATATGTGTTATCTGGTGATGGGTGGGTCAAAGAACCACAGAATGGCATGAAGCTTACTCATGTCATACACATAAAAAGAATATGGAGCAATATTTGAAAAACTGTGAACCATGTACACACAGAGCAAGTTGAGCCATCAGCATTTTCCACTGCAAAGACTACCAGAAACTGGTAACCCTTTTCAAATGTCTAGGATGGACATTTTAGGACCTTTTTAGAAAAAGCTGGTTAGGAACTGCTACATTCTGACCATAAGAGTTAATTTTTCACACTATGAGTCAGTAGGGTGAGACTGTGGCGTTATTTATAGATCGGGGCATCAATTTGGTGTCATAATTAACGAAACAGTTGTGACATCTATCGCATATTCATAAGTTAAATATGAACGTGTTGCATCTGCAGGCTTACAGAAGAACAGAGAGGATGCACCAGGCAATAGGAAAAATGCAAATAGCCATTACAATGATTGGGATACACTGTTACCATGTGCAGTCCTAGCTTATAGTTCTAAGATCCACAAAAGTACACGGCCTTCACCATATGAAGCAGTAAATGGCTGGAAAACACCATCACCACTTGAAATAAAATTTAAGGTGGGAAGAATGGAAATGCGAAATTTCACAAGGACGTTACAAGATGTGAAAGCTGGTACAGAAAGCCAGTGCGAAGGCCCTTGTACGTCAGGAACAAGTGGGGCAGTGCAATGTAATGTTACCCGAGTATGAAACATTCACTAGCTTTCGGACAAATCCTTTTTTGAGCTAGTTCACACATGCATGCATGCCTACCTACATTGAGCCAACTGAACACACAAAGTTCCAGCATTGTGTATTCATGCCAGCACAATAAACTGTGTGCGTGTGTGTGTGTGTGTGTGTGTGTGTGTGTGTGTGTGTGTGTGTGTAGATGGGGCAGTTTTGCTCAAAAAACATTCATCTGAAAGTTAGTGAAGGTTTCAGTCTTGTTTATATGCCTATAGACAACTAAACAACTTTACTGTTCAGTGATTTGTTACCTTTACACCTAAACGCATAAAGCATTATGCAAATGAAATTGTTGTGCTACATAATATCTATTCCAGAAATAACACAATGAAATTATCTGCCATCAATTTTACAGACTATAAGATGCACCCCAATTTTGAAGTTATTTTTAAAAAATAACATTTGTATCATTTTTATTACTAGATTGCAAAGCCAGACTAAAAAAATGGTTAGTTTATAAAACCAACTGACCTTTAATATCGCTGAAAATCATCATTGGAACTTTCTTCTTCTTCTTCGTCTTCTTCTCCCTCTTCATCATCATCATCGTTTTCCTCTTCATGTATAAGATAGTCTTCACTGCCATTGAGTGTGTTACTTATGACCCACTTCTTGAAAGGAGTAACAATAATGTCTTCTCTCACTCTAGACCACAACTGTTTTATCCACTGACACACTTGTTTGATTGTAGCTCATTTTAAAGCACCCTTCCGCATGTATTTATGTTGGATTCCATTCATCATCCATTTGTTCCATTCCTCTCGCATATGCACTTTAAATGTTTTATTTATTGAGACATAAAGAGGTTGCAATTGTGAAATAAGTCTTCCCGGAATAACAGCAAGCTTTATATTTCCATGTCTCTATTTCTCTTTCACAGAATTTTTCAAGCGACTACTAAACTGATCTAGAAGAATAGCTTCTTCAATAAAGCACCTTTTGTTCTCTCCCATATTCTGTTAATCCATAATTTCATACCAGCCTCATCCATTCAACCCTTGTCACGTATGTGAACGACAACACTTGGCAATATTTCAGAAGGTTTTACCATTGTTTTGTGTTTGTAAATGATCATTGGATTAAGTTTAGTACCGTCGGTACAACAGCATAGTTCATTTTTTCACGTCCACCCGTTTTTGTAGTCACCGTTTTAGCACCTATTATGGCAATAGTTCTGTTGCTCAGTAAGCCAAATGTCAGAGGAGTTTTGTCCATATTCGCTATTCGGCTTAGTTTCACAGTGGTTTTCTTTTGATGCTGAATAATAAAGTGTTGGAAAGATAATGTTCTTTCTTCATACTCTTGTGGCATTTTCTGAGATGTTTTGGTTCTGATTCACAAGCTAAGTCCATGATGCTTCATAAACCTGCACCACCACCCAACTCCACCCTTAAGGTCTGTTAAGTTCCACCACAGCGCTAACTTAAGAGTGTGTATTTGAATCATTTTTGTGTTAATTCCAATGCCATTTTGACAGTGTCCTTGAATCTATTTCAATACACCGTCATCTAGTTTGGGCCATTTTGCATTCAGTCCTCTATTTGCACATTTAGTCTTTATTGTGTTTTCAGTTCTTCGTTACTAGCCCGCCAATCATGAATGGCTTTTCCTGTTGGTGGAGGGCTGAAATGCCACTCAACTGCTCCGTTTTCATGTTGTTCTGCATCAGCTATTACTTTCATTTTTTCCATTACAAAACCAGCTATTAACAAAAATACCGTACTTTTACCAATAACACAAATAACTTTCAATCAAAGGTTACTGGCACCGTAAACTGCAACGACATGTCATAGGCTACACAGTGTTCTGTATATGTGATTTTTTTTTCTGGTGTGTGTGGGGGGGGGGGCAGTGTTAGCAAGCTTGCGAATCCCCCACAACTCACATTTGTCACATTGGGGCACTGCTGCTGTCAGCTGACTCCAATGTTGCCAGATAGAGATGGGTTTCCCATGGCATCGAACATATGGCCATTTTTAAGACTGGCGGGAATTTAAAATCAAATACTGGGCATTTTTACATTAATTTCAAGTATAAGACGCAACTGAATTCTGGATGTAATTTTCCATAGATAAAAGTGCATCTTACAGTCCATAAAGTATGGTAGTTACTTTCCCACAGTGGCAGCAAAAATCTGAGGTGTGTGTGTGTGTGTGTGTGTGTGTGTGTGTGTGCGCGCGTGCTAGCCTGCCTGAATAATACAGAATACAGTGGTAACAGCAAATGGCTGCTCTTTGCGACACTGCATTCTTAAACAATGGTTACTCAATATGTGTTCCCTGCCATGTGCTGTCAACACAGAGAAACTTGGTGTTCATGCTCTTAGATGATGTGAACTCTTGACCAAACTTCTTCAAATAACTTTTTGTTTTGAACTGTGGTATACAGTGGCATAATGCTGAGGACCCCTGCATTGATTTATACTATGGCTGACACTGTAGGCATCATTGAGACATTAGCTGCAGAAAAAATATAACAGCATAAAGAACTGGTGAGTCTTCTGGTTAAGGTGATGCCTCTATTATAAAACATTACTTCAGGAAAACAAACAAATACACTCCAGTAATATCTTTCAAGGCAAAAGTAATCTGTGACGAATGGGGAAGACCCTGTAATTCATTGACAGTGAGGGTTAAGGAGGCCACTGTCTTGTCCGCAATTCGTAGATACGATGGCTCAATGATGGTTAGATCGAGGGAGTCAATAGAATACCTATTAACAGTGCTTCTTCCTGATGAGAACATGAAGACAGATATTGAAACACATGCACATTTTTGAAGCAAAGTACATAACAAGTATGACAACTGGATTTTGGTGTTAAAAGTTGTTCCTGAGCAAAAGTTAACAAAATTTCCAAGCTCAAAACTAGAAAGACACCATGTCCATGTGGTGTCTACTCTCAGGATGTGAAAGATGGTTGGCCCTTTGGTAGTACCTTATTAGACACAATTAGTAAACAAGGGATTGCAAATACATAGTGTAGCATAACAACCACATACAGACATAACAGTGTGAGCCTGAGCAGTGTATTGCAGCAACACTGAGTGCAGGATGTTGTAACTGAAATAATTCAATAAGGCCAAAGCAATGTTGTGAGGCAGGCTGTCTTGCTGCAACAGTGGGCTCAGTGGCAATGCACAAGTTCGTGCAGCAAGATATGAGGCAAATTTCTACATTAACAGTGGTGTTTTACGTTACAGACTAGTACTGGTGCATATGCACAACACGCCACTGCTGACTATATTGGACATTTTGTAACAGATTTAATAATGATTCTCTGGCTTGCAGCTCTACCAGGACAAACAGGTTGTACTGGATGAGGTTGTCAAATGGATCTGCCAGCACAAGTTACTGTTGAAGGCCATGGCAAGACAACATATCTACGCATTAAGTCCCTCCTAAACTTAGTGTCACAGCATAGCAGGCCATTCAAGGTGTACTTAAGCAGCACTGTCAACTCCTGCCCAGCAGACAGTGGTTGTTCCCCATGCACACGTGCACTACAGCTTACATAATGAGGCCACTGGTGCACAGCAGAGACTCTGTGACAGCACTGCAGGCCAAGCAAGCAAACAACCCAGCACAGTTCAGAGCCCAACCAGGCACCAGCCATTGATCCAGTATACTACATAGAAGAACAACTTGTTACCTTTGCAACTGCCTTTCTCTGTAGTCTCCTCAGCTCCCATTCGGCCTTCACCACCCACTTGTACCATCCTTTCTCACAGCTCCCCCCCCCCCCCCTCCCCCTGCAATGAGTGTGCTAAAGTAGGACATCAGTGATTTGGAAAACAGCTTGGGCAATAATGATTATGAAAGGAAAGGATAAAGTTCTGACATCATGGACAAGTTCTTACTCACTTGCCCATTAAGTACCTTGGCCAATGCCCAGGACTAGTTGGTGATTGCGGAGGTTGGGGGGTAAGGGACCAAACAACAAAGTAATCAGTCCACTGATACAAGAGAGGTGCATCCATAAGTATAACTTCCACCGAGAATGTTTTCTGATCTAGGCTGGAGATTGATAACAGTAAAAGCGAGAAAGCTGAAAAATTAATGAATATTTTTTGACTATCAATAATAAAACCAAGAAGAAGGTGTGTATCCTTGGAGCTCTGCACCCAACAGGAAATGTCCCACCCATACTGTTGCACCACTGACCCATTAAGGTCAAGAGTGCCCGCTATTCAACAAAGAGCAATACCCAAATTAGAAAATTGGGCACAGAAGAAAGGCGACAAACCAAAACTAAAAGCAATTAAAACAGAGTAAAAGAGGGACGAAAGAATAGCCGGATCAAGGAGGTATGGCCAGGGATCCCCCCAGACCTAGCAAACAGAGGGAGACACCCCAACACCAACCACCCCCACCCTGTTCTGGAGGTAGAGTAAAACCTTGTAACTGAGAATAAAAACAACTTTTGTGGAAAAAATTGAGAACCAGTTCAACCATCACGAATCATCCGCCAATATTAGAAACAATGCTTCCAAAAGTCCATACTTAACATGGAGGGGAAAAGGAGGGGTCATTCCACCAAGATATGAGTTAGTCTCTGTATGGTTCTATAACCACAAAGTGAGGGTGGCTCATTACACAGAAGAAAACTTTGGATTAATCTGGTATGACTGATGTGGAGACAACATAGGACTATGGATTCCTTCTAGGAGAAGCAGAAAGAAGAATACTGTGCTGCAGTGGTCTCCTTGATAATGCGGAGTTGACTAGATGGGGCAGTAGGACACCAGATGATGTTCCATTTCCGACCGAGCAGAGATCTTGTGTACACCCTCACATCCACACCTCCAGTTGGCAATGTGAACGGGGAGCAAGTAAATGCTTCTCTCACCAAACGATCGGCCAGTTTATTTCCCGAGATACCCCCAGGACTTAGGATGCAAAGAAAGACAACTAAGCAGGTAGCACAACAAAGGTCAGTGAGAATGTCATGAATAGTGGAGATTAAAGCGTGGCAAGAAAAGTATCAGACAATAGCTTGGTGACTGCTCACTGAGTCAGTACATATTAAAACCCAGTCAAGGGAGGCCGTTTAATAAAATGGAGGGCTCTGCTAATGGCTGTCAGCTCTGCCATAAACACACTATACGTTCCTGTCAGTGAATGGCATTCCATACCAGCACGATTTAAAAGCATATCCTGTCTGGTCAATAGTTTTAGAGCCGTCAGTGTACAAGATGGTAGCATCCTGGAACTCTTGGAGAACTGTGTGTGACAGATGCCACAAGATCACGGAGACAAACAAGATTTTAGGATCTTGGAAGAGATCAGTCCTACTCCGTGGCCAGGGAACCATCTGAGGAGGAGTGTAGGGGAAAACACATGGAGCAAAATCCAGGGAGGAGATGAAAGTTTTGGCAGAGGGAAGAAAGGCGTATTCCAACTGGTAGGTTCACCCGTGGGCAGGTGTCAGGAGGATGACACCCCACGTGTAAAGAGAATGGATACATGAGATTAACAGGTAATTGTCAAATGGCGATTGTGAAGGAGACCAAGAGCTGGTATCACTGAAACTGAAGGGGGGGGAACCTTGCTTTGGCAAGGATAGTGTCTAAGGGACTAGTCCAAAAGGCACAAGTGACCAGACACACACCATGATGGTGGACTGGGACTTTAAAGTGGAGGGAGCTGCCAAGCCACAAGCCTGGCAACCGTAGTCCGGTCAGGACAAAACCAGGGTCTGGTAAATACAGATAAATAGTAGCACGAACCAAACTCCAAGGTGTGTGGGCAAGGAAGCTGAGAACATTAAGCTTCAAGAGGGCATGGGAGGGGGTGGGAGGGAGGGACCTTTGGAAAGGGGAATAGCAGTTACAGCAGTGTGGATGTTCACGCCTGATATTCTTTGCACAATCTCATCAATAAAATCTGACAGAGGGGTGGCAAATGTAACAACAGAGGCATAAAAAGTGCCCCACGTGGTAGTCAGTCTGTCTGGCAGTGGCAAGGAAACAACATGATCACCGGAAAGTGGTCACTGTCACAAAGGTCATCGTGTAGCGACTAATGTAGTGAAGCTACAAGATGAGGGGAAGAAACTGCTAGATCAACAGATGAAAAGGTGCTATGGAGGATGGTCATGATCTTAGCGTAACTTATTGATCGCCATATCCTCAAGATGTAAGTGTACCTATTCCTTCTGTGCCTCACTATATGAGAGTCGATCGACAGATTTGTATTGCTGGATATTCCATTCTTTCCTTAAGGCCAAACTAGCGAACGTGGAGGGTGATGTTCTGCACAGTTGACACAAAAAGGTGGATGTTCACAAGGACTACCTTCATGGGGCGATCCTACACATTATGGTCTGTCGTGCAGCAGAATGATGTATGCCCAAAGCATAAATATCTGAAGCACCTCATAATAGGTAGTGGGACACACAGACATCTGACCTATATATCATGATCATAAATTCTCTCTGGAAGGACACTTCCATCAAAGGCTAAGACAAAGGCACCTATATCCATATGATTATCCATGAGCCCTTTTTGTACACATCTGATAAAATGTATGCCTCGTCACTGAAGATCAAACCAGTGTTTCTCATCTGTTTGCAGCATAAGATCCCTGTGGAATAGGATTCCTTGTACCATGTTGAAAGTTTTGTGTGAGACAATGGTCACAGCTATGTCACCTTCACGATCGGATGCCTAAAAAGCCATAGACTGGGGGCAGGGGAAGTTTTAATTAATAACATTTCACATTCTCCCCAGAGACTCAACTTTCCCAAATTGGTCTTCAACGATTTTGACAAAAAATAATGATTTTGTTGCAGTAAAAGTATCCCCATTAGTTCGGTTACAGAACAAGTGGCGGGTGAAGTATTTCACTCCCAGACACCTGGCTTGTCCCTCTTCCCACAGTATAGCCATGGAAGGAAACAGTGTGGTCATATCTCTCTGCATTATTATAATCTTTCCCACCTGAAGAGATGGCTGGGGCATTGCAGACACCTGTGGATGAAAGTTTAATTCACTTCACATACAAATCTTCTGCCACAGCACCACCCAATCAGAACAGCAACTCTCCTCAAGGGAGCCAACCAACCACAGCAATGGTTATATGGCCAGTATATCACTGCCTAGAATCACTATGCCCCAGCCATGATGGGCACATACTTCTTGGCTTGTGTGGAGAGTTTCCAGCTCAGGCACCAACCCCTGCATGGTAAGGGGGCTCCCATCATCTACATCTACATGGTTACTCTGCAATTCACACTTAAGTGCCTGGCAGAGAGTGCATCGAACCATTTTCATACTCTTTCTCTACCATTCCCCTCTCGAATGGCGTGTGGGAAAAAGGA
This sequence comes from Schistocerca serialis cubense, assembly GCF_023864345.2. Lineage (NCBI taxonomy): Eukaryota > Metazoa > Arthropoda > Insecta > Orthoptera > Acrididae > Schistocerca > Schistocerca serialis. Next base: position 527,681,694 of record NC_064643.1, read on the forward strand.
ACACCTAAATCTTTCTGTTCGAACTCTGATTTCTCTTATTTTATTATGATGATCACTTCTCCCTATGTAGCTGGGTGTCAACAAAATCTTTACGCATTCGGAAGAGAAAGATGGTGATTGAAATTTTGTAAACAGATCTTGCGGAAAAGAAAAGCGCCTTTGTTTCAGTGACTGCTACCGCAACTCATGTGTCATATCAGTGACACTCTCACCCCTATTGCGCGGTAACATGAAACGAGCTGCCCTTCCTTGCACTTTTTCGACGTCCTCTGTCAATCCTACTTGGTAAAGATCCCATACTGTGCAGCAATATTCCTGCAGAGGACAGGCAAGTGTAATGTAGGCTGTCTCTTTAGTGGGTTTGTCGCACTTCTAAGTGTTCTGTCAACAAAGCGCAGTCCATGTTTCACCTTCCCCACAATGTTATCTATGTGGTCTTTCCAATTTAAGTTGCTTGTAATTGTAATCGCTAGGTATTTAGTCGAATTTACAGCCCTCAGATTTGTGCTATTTATTGTCTACCCAAAATTTATCGGATTTCTTTTAGTACCCATGTGGATGACATCACACTTTTCTTTCTTTAGTGCTAATTGCCACTTTTTGCTCCATACAGAAATTCTCTCTAGATCATTTTGTAACTGGAATTGATCGTCTGATGATTTTACAAGATGTTAAATTACAGCATCATCTGCAAACAATCTAAGGGGGCTGCTCAGATTATCACTTAAGATTATTTATATAAATCAGGAACAGCAGAGGGCCTATGACACTACCTTGCGGAACGCCAGATATCACTTCTGTTCTACTTGATGATTTACCGTCTATCACTATGAACTGTGGCCTCTCTGAGAGGAAGTCACGAATCCAGTCACACAACTGAGACGATACTCCATATGCACGCAATTTGATTAATAGTCGCTTGTGAGGAACGGTATCAAAAGCCTTCTGGAAATCTAGGAATATGGAATCAATCTGCGATCCCTTGTCGACAGCACTCATTAATTCATGGGAATAAAGAGCTGGCTGTGTGGCACAAGAACGATATTTTCTGAATCTGTGTTGGTTATGTATCAATAAGTCATTTTCTTCAAGATGATTAATAGTGTTCGAGTACAGTATATGCTCCAAAATCCCACTGCAAATTGATGTCAGTGATAGGGGGCCTGTGATTCAATGTAATTCAAATTCATAATGTTCGAGTACAGTACATGCTCCAAAATCCCACTGTAAATTGAGGTCAGTGATAGGGGCCTGTAATTCAATGTGTTACTCCTATTTCCTTTCTTGAATATTGGTGTAACCTGTGCTACTTTCCAGTCTTTAGGAACAGACTTTTCGTCAAGTGAGTGGTTGTACATGATTGCTAAGAAAGGCGCTACTGTGTCTGCATACTCTGAGAGGACCCTCACTGGTATACCATCTGGATCAGAAGACTTGCCTTTCTTAAGTGATTTGAGTTGTTTCGCAACACCTAAGATATCTACACTTATGTCACTCATGATAACAGCTGTTCTGGTTTCAAATTCTGGAATATTTACTTCGTCTTCTTTCGTGAAGGAATTATGGAAAACTGTGTTTAGTAACTCTGCTTTAGTGGCACCATCATCGGTAACATTTCCATTGATATCATGCAGTGACAGTAATGACCGTTTTTTTTTGCCATTGGTGTACTTTATATACGATCAGAATCTCTTTGGATTTTCTACCATATTTTGAGACAATATTTCATTGTGGAAACTATTAAAAGCATCTCGCACTGACGTCCACACTAAATTTCGAGCTTCTGTGAAACTTGGCCAGTCTTGGGGATTTTGCGTTCTTCTGAATTTGGCATGCTTTTTTCGTTGTTCTGCAAGTGTTCTGACGTGTTTTGTGTACCATGGTGGATCAGTCCCGTCTCTTATTAACTTATGCGGTATGAATCTATCTACTGCTGCCAATACTGTATCTTTGAATTTGGGCCATATCTGGTCTACACTTACATAATTAGCTTGGACAGATGGAGACTCTTAGGAAGGCATCAAGCGAATTTTTATCTGCTGTTTTAAATAGATATATTTTGTGTTTATTTTTAGTGGTTTGGTTGATATGGTTTTCAGCCTCGCTACAATGATCTTGTGTTCACTAATCCCTGTATCTGTCATGACGTGCTCTATTAGATCGGGATTATTTGTGGCTAAGAGGTCAAGTGTGTTTTCGCAACCATTTACAATTCGTGTGGGCTCATGAACTAATTGTTCAAAGTAATTCTCAGAGAAAGCATTCAGTACAATTTCGGAAGATGTTTTCTGTCTACCACCGGCTCTGAAAAGGTATTTTCACCAACAAATCGAGGGTAGATAGAAGTCTCCACCAATTATAACTGTATGAGTGGGGTACTTATTTGTAATGAGATTCAAGTTTTCTTTGAAGCGTTCAGCTATTATATCATCTGAGTCGGGGGGGTCGGTAGTAGGAGCCAATTATTATTATGGTACGGCTGTTGAGTATAATCTCTACCCACAGTAATTCGCAGGAACTATCTATTTCATCTACTACCATCAGACACAAACACACCACCACTTACTTTATTTAATCTATCCTTTCTGAACACAGTTTGCACCTCTGTAAAAATTTCAGCAGAATTTATCTCCGGCTTTAGCCAGCTTTCTGTTCCTATAAATATTTCAGCTTCAGTGCTTTTTATCAGCGCTTGAAGCTCTGGTACTTTTCCAACACAGCTACGACAATTTACAACTACAATACCGATTGTTGCTTGGTCGATTCTCATCGTTTCTTTGCCCTGTACTCTTTGGGACTGGAGCCCTTTACGATCTTTCCCAAGACTGTCTAACCTAAAAAACCGCCCAGTCCACACCGCACAGCTCCTGCTACCCGTGTAGCTGCCTCCTGTGTGTAGTGCACACCTGACCTGTTTAGTGGAAACCGAAACCCCACCACCCTAGGGCGCCAAATCAAGGAATCCGCAGCCTACACAGTCGCAGAACCATCTGAGCCTCTGATTCAGACCCTCCACTCGGCTTTGTACCAAAGGTCCGCAGTCGGTCCTGTCGACGATGCTGCAGATGGAGAGCTCTGCCTTCATCTAACTAGCAAGACTGGCAGTCTTCACCAACTCAGATAGCCACCGGAAACCAGAGAGAATCTCTTCCGATCTTTAGTGACACACATCATTAGTGCCGACATGAGCCACCACCTGCAGTTGGCTGCACCCTTCATGATATCCGGAAGGACCCTTTCCACACCTTGGATGACTCCCCCCGGTACGCACACAGAGTGGACATTGGCATCCAAGTACTTGATGACCCCTCCGCAACAGAATGGCTACTGTATTGTGTTTTGGGCATAGTAGCTTTGCAAGAAAGGAACAGTACACATGAAGAAGATGGAACAAATGTCGCACTGGGTTACCTTCCCTGCAGGATATGCACTTCTGTAAAATTTGGAGACAGAGTAGCATGTCAAATCCAACAAGTGGGCCATATAATTAAGAATGAAAAGTTGTAGAATGCTGAAAGGAGGAAAACGAGTGTCCAAAATCACAGACTAGGTCCAAGGACAAATGGTACCAAGAAGACCAACCAATAAAAGGATGAGAGGAAATAAGAATAGTACAATAGACTTGCAGCAGAAAGGGAAGTAGCACTGCAAGGGCTGGGGCCCTCTAGTGGCCAAGCAAGTATCCACAAAAGGGTGGCGGGAGGGGGGGGGGGGGGGGGGACCATGACATAGTCCAGGAGCATATGCACCATAACCAGTTGCAAGCGCAAGTGCACAGGGGCCTCTTGGGTTTAAACAAGCGCCAATATGGATTCAGAAAAAGGAGTCTATAGATAATGCAGTTAATAGAGGTCTTCCAACTGTAGAAAATTTGACTTTTAAATATGCAACTGCACTCATGATTGGCATCAAAGGTAGACTCGACAAGTTATGGCAGTCTGCAATGTTCTCACACTTCTGAGATCTCAGAACCCCCAAATGTCTGAAATAGAGATTTGCCAATTACTGTAGCAGATGTGTTGTCTATTGACATGGAGGCGGAAAAAGGTAATCTAAAATATTACCAAGGACTGTCCTCAAGGCTCCATAAATGGCCTGTAGCTCTGGAATCTTGGTACTAAAACCCTCTTACATCTGACAGACATGGTAGAGACTGTTGAAGGTGGTGTTGCGTATGTAGGTGATGTTCTAGTTGGTTGGATGGTTAGTTGGTTTAAAGAGGGAGGGAGGGACCAAAATGCTACGTCATCGGTCCCATGTTCCTATTAAAATAATTCCACAAGGGTCAGAATAAAACACACAAGACTTACAACACAAAACAGGGAGAAAGGAAAAAAAAAAAAAAAACCACAAGAATAACAGAAGGGCAACAAACACTACAATGGACAAAACAGGATAAGAAAACCACAGAGACATGCCATAAACAGGAGAAGGGATTAACACAGGAGATAAGATGACCATGGCTGGCTGATCATGAGAATAAAAAGGATACGGCAGCCACTTTGCAACACATTAAAACCTCCAGCCTAAAAGCACTAGGGTGGAGGACATGGAGGGACAAAGGACATGCACTAAAACTCAAATAGAATGATAAAACCCACACTCACATTCAAAGAGTAAAACCAAATCAGCCAATGAGGTGTGGTCTGCTAAAATTAACAATAACGAGACCGGTAACCGATGATGGTGTTGCAGGGCAGTTGAAGCACTACAGCGCAACAGAATATGGGTGCTGTCAACCGGGCACTGCATCGACACTGAGGTGAGTCGTACAGCACAGGGTATAGCCATGGGTCACCCAAGTGTGGCCAATGTGGAGCCAGCAGAGAACCACAGAGTCCCTGTGAGAGACCCACATGGAAGACTTCCACACATTCGTAGTCTCCTTAATGACACGCAGTTTGCTGTGTGTACAGAGGTTATACCATTCCGTCTCCCAAAGTCAAAAAACCTTGCAGTGTAATAATGAACGCAGGTCAGTTACAGGGATGCTGATCTCCATAAGCGGTTTCCATGTAGCCTGTTTGACCAGCCGGTTCACTGCCTGGAATGCCGATGTGTCCTGGGGTCCAGACAAACACCACTGAATGACTGGACCGTTCCAGGGCATAGTTGGACTCCTGGATCATCACTACCAAAGGATGTGCAGGTAGCACCACTGGTCGATAGCTTGTAGGCTGCTCAAGAAATCAGTACAAAGAAGAAATGACTTGCCAGGGCATGAGCGGATGTGCTCAAGAGCACGAGATATGACTGCCAGCTCTGCAGTGAAAACACTGCAGCCATCTGGCAAGGAGTGCTGTTCAATATGTCCTCTGTGAACACAGGCGAAGCCAATGTGACCATTAGCCATCGAGCCATTGGTGTATACCACTTCAGAGTCCTGGGACATGTCAAGAATCAAGAGGAAGTGACAGTGGAGAGCCGCAGGGTTAACCGAGTCCTTAGGGCCATGTGAAAGGTCCAGACGAAGCTTCAGCCTAGGTTTACACCATGGTGTTGTAAGTGAATCGACCTTGAGTAGAGATGGTAAAGGAAGGACTCCAGTTCAGACAGAAGGGATAGGACGCGAATCGCAATCGTAAGCCCTGACCTGTGCTGCCGATACAGGAGATGAACTGCCGTGGTTGGGAAAAGGAGATGGAAATTTGGATGCTCAGAAGAACTAAGAGTGTGTGCAACATAACAGCAGTTGTGCACATCTGATTTGCAATGGAGGAACTCCAGCCTCCAGCAGTACACTGGTCACCGGACTCGTCCTAAAGGCTCCTGTCACTAGTCGAACTCCACAATGGTGCAATGGGTCGAGTAAATGCATCACTGAGGGCGCCACCGAACCACATACCAGGCTCCCATAGTCAAGGCGGGATAGAACAAGGGCTCTGTAGAGCTGCAGCAGCATAGAGCGATGTGCACTCCAGTTGGTGTTGCTCAGGCAGCGGAGGGCTGCCAGCACTTCCGCTTAAGCTGATGAAGATGAGGAAGTCACTTCACGGCTGGAAACTGTGGATGGCTCCCGGCAGGTGCCGCTCAGCAACACCAGTACTGGAGGAGCAGTACAAAATGCAGAAGTCGTCTGCATACAAAGAAGGTGAGACCGACGGCCCTACAGCTGCTGCTAGACCGTTAATGGCCACTAAAAATAGAGACACAGCCCTGTGGGACTCCATTCTCCTGGATACAGGGAGAACTATAGGAGGCTCCAACTTGGACACGGAAAGTACAGAGTGACAGGAAGTTTCGGATGAGACCTCACTCATATCTGAGGGTGCAAAACGCTGGGGGGTAGTTTTCTGATGCAGATGCTCGAGCATAGTGCTCAGCAATTACTTTTGTGTCGGTAGATAACATGCCATGGATGTTAATGCCAGGGCCACCTGTAAGGGTCTGGTACCCAAAAACACGTCTGATCTTCATCCAGACTTCGGAAGGTGACATTTGGCACCCAATGGTTGAGACGTACCTCTTCCAACACTCCTATTTCTGTCTTTTTAGCTGCCAAACGCAGCACAGAGTCTTTTAAAAGCCATTCGGTGCTCCACGTGAGGGTGCTGCTTATGACACTGTAGAGCTTGCTGACACTCTTTAACTGACTCAGCGATTTCTGGTGACCACCAAGGAACTGACTTTCGCCGGGGGAACCCTTAGGAACAAAGGATCACATTATCCACCGCATAAACGATCGTTCTAGTGACCCGCTCAACCACCACATCAATGGTACCATGTGGGAGAGATTCAACGTTAACAGCAGAGGTGAAAACTTCCCAGTTTGCCTTGTTCAAAGCCCATCTGGTTGGACGTCCGGGGGAATTATGCTGGGGGAGTGACAGGAAGATGGAAAAGTGGTCACTACCAACACAAGTCATCATGCACTCTCCAGTAGACAGATGGGAGAAGTCCTGGGCTGCAGAGAGATAAATCAATGACCGAGTAAGTACCATGAGCCATACTGAAATGTGCGGGGGCCCCGGTATTTAAGAGGCAGAGGTCGAGTTGAGACAGTAAAGTTTTGACATCTCTACTTCTGCCAGTAAGCATGGTGCCACCCCACACGGGATTATGGGCGTTAAAACCTCCCAAAAGTAGGGAGGGTTTAGAGAATTGATAAATCAGTGCAGCCAACACATTCAGGGGCAGTGTAGAATCTGGAGGAAGATGTATACTGCAGACAGTTATTTCCTGCGTCGTCCTTATCCTGACAGCCGTAACTTCAAGAGGAGTTTGAAGGGGCACAGGTTCACTACATACCAAGTACAGGACATAGACGCAAACTGCACCAGACACTATTATATTTGCTATGGTTCCTGTACACTACTGGCCATTAAAATTGCTACACCATGAGCCACGAGGTTGGCACCGGTGGCGACATCTACAACGTGCTGACATGAGGAAAGTTTCCAACCAATTTCTCATACACAAACAGCAGTTGACCGGCGTTGCCTGGTGAAACGTTGTTGTGATGTCTCATGTAAGGAGGAGAAATGTGTACCATCACATTTCCGTCTTTGATAAAGGTCGGATTGTAGCCTATTGCGATTGCGGTTTATCATATCCCGACATTGCTGATCGCGTTGGTCAAGGTCCAATGACTGTTAGCAGAATATGGAATTGGTGGGTTCAGGAGAGTAAAACGGAACGCCGTGCTGGATCCCAACGGCCTCGTATCACTAGCAGTCGAGATGACAGGCATCTTATCCACATGGCTGTAACCGATCGTGCAGCCACGTCTCGATCCCTGAGTCAACAGATGGGGACATTTGGAAGACAACAACCATCTGCACGAACAGTTCAACGACATTTGCAGCAGCATGGACTATCAGCTCGGAGACCAGGCTGCGGTTACCCTTGATGCTGCATCACAGACAGGAGCGCCTGTGATGGAGTACTCAATGACTAACCTGGGCGCACGAATGGCAAAACGTCATTTTTTCGGATGAATCCAGGTTCTGTTTACAGCATCAAGATGGTTGCATCCGTGTTTGGCGACATCGCTGTGAACGCACACTGGAAGCGTGTATTCGTCATCGCCATACTGGCGTATCATCCGGCGTGATGGTATGGGGTGCCATTGGTTACACGTCTCGGTCACCTCTTGTTTGCATCGACGGCTCTCTCAACAGTGGTCGTTACATTTCAGATGTGTTACGACCCATGGCTCTACCCTTCATTCGATCCCTGCGAAACCCTACATTTCAGCAAGATAATGCACGACCGCATGTTGCAGGTCCTGTGCGGACCTTTCTGGATACCGAAAATGTTTGACTGATGCCCTGGCCAGCACATTCTCCCGATCTCTCACCAATTGAAAACGTCTGGTCAATGGTGGCCGAGCAACTGGCTCGTGACAATATGCGTCACTACTCTTGATGAGCTGTGGTATCGTGTTGAAGCTGCATGGGCAGCTGTATCTGTACACGCCATCCAAGCTCTGTTTGACTCAAAGCCCAGGTGTATCAAGGCCGTTATTATGGCCAGAGGTGGTTGTTCTGGGTACTGATTTCTCAGGATCTATGCACACAAATTGCGTGAAAATGTAATTACATGTCAGTTCTATTATAATATATTTGTCCAACGAATACCCGTTTATCATCTGCATTTCTTCTTGGTGTAGCAATTTTAATGGCCAGTAGTGTAATATCCCCAATAGCTGTGGAGGGAAGGGGTCTGCATTGCCGGGAACCAGACTTCCTCCAGAGCAATGCAGAAAGCAGGTGTAAAGCTTAACAGTTGCCGTAGCTCACCAAGGTGGTGGAAAAAACTGCAGCAATTCCATTGGAGGATGACGTTATCGTGAGGCTGCGAAGGCACGAAACGCTCAAGGAGGCAGTTAACGCCTCAGAGCCATCTGCTGCCACTGATTGAGTACCTGTGCGATCAATATCCACTGTGTCTGAGGGCCCAGTTTGATCTAGATCCTCAGGGGATGCCAGACTCTCCACATCATCCTCAGATACAGAGCTTATAGGCAGCAGTGGTGTGGGTGCCACCGAAATGCCTTGGTTTTTGTTAGTCTCTTTCTTTTTTGGTTACTCTTGCTGCTCCTTAGGTTTTTCCGACTGGGAGGGCTACACTGATTTATTCTCAGGGACTGAGGAGGACCGTGAAGCCCTGAACCAGCTACCTGTGGGTGCTCCAGCCACTGGCAGGTGTCTGCTTTGCCACTTTTAGAAACCTGGGAAGGGAGTGACCCAAGGGACCCCTTCCTAGCAAGCCTGAGAAGTGGGGAATGATGTCCCGATGGTTGGGGGGCGTTGCTCCCAAAGTAGGTAGTGAAGGAGCAACAGGGGTAGAAGTGCCTCCCTCCATCAAGGGGGCAGGTGGAGTCTTACAGCTCTGAGAGCCAACTGTAAATGATGGAGCTGAAAGGGCTAGAACCATTGTCATAGCGGTGGCATAAGCGGATGTCACACGCACAGGATGTAGCCATTCAAATTTCCTCTTAGCCTCAGCGTAGGTTAGTCAGTCCAGGGTCTTGCATTCCATAATTTTCCTTTCTTCCTGTAGAATCCTGCAGTCCGGCGAGCAAGGGGAATGGTGCTCTCCGTAGTTGACAAAGATGGGAGGCGAGGCACATGGAGTACTGGAATGAGAAGGACATCCACAATCTCAACAGGTGACACTGGAAGTACAGCGGGAAGACATATGCCCAAACTACCAGCACTTAAAACACCACATCGGAGAGGTATAGATGGTTTTACATCACAGCAGTAGACCATCACCTTGACCTTTTCGGGTAATGTGTCACCCTCAAAAGGCCAAGATGAAGGCACCAGTGGCAACCTGATTATCCCTTGGACCCTGATGGATGCGCCGGACAAAATGAACACCTTGTCACTCTATGTTGGCGTGCAGATCATCATCAGACTGCAAAAAAAGGTTCCTGTGGAATATAATACCCTGGACCATATTTAAGCTGTTATGGGGTGTGATGGAAACAGAAACCTCCCCCAGCTTGTCACAGGCGAGTGATGCCTGTGACTGGGCAGAGGATGCTGTTTTCATCGAGACTGACCCAGATTGCATTTTGGACAATCCCTCCATCTCCCCAAACTTGTCCTCTAAAATACTCCACAAAAAACTGAGGCTTCTTGAGGTGAATGATTCCCCATCAGCTCTTGTACATATGAGGTACCTGGTCAAATAAGGTTCGCTGCCATCCTTAGCCTGGCGTTCCTCCCATGGTGTGGCCAGGGAGGGTAATGATTTGGGGTCATACTACTTTGCATTAAAGTTAGACCTCGACTGCTTAGAGACTGTTGGTGTTGGACCACCAGCAAGAGATGACGTAGTGTGCTTCGTGGCATGTAATTCACTCTGATGCCACCTACTCCGACCAGGGAACCTCCCCACAGGTGCCATCCAGCTTCAGCAAGAGGAGGGGGGGAGGGGGGGGAGGGGGGGGGAGGGAGAGAGAGAGAGAGAGAGAGAGAGAGAGAGAGAGAGAGAGAGAGAGAGAGAGAGAGTGTTTCAAATGCACCAGCATGGCAAGACAAATCTTCACATCGCAGGAATGCGGAAGAAAGGACCACATCAAGAACTTCTGACAACAGAAAGTTCCAGTAGCAGGGATTGTCCGAAGGTGGAAAAAAAAAAAAAAAACCAGGTGGTTTAACATTACTCTTCACAAACTTACAAACCCTATCCTCAGAGGCTTCCTGCGCAAATATTGCTTAAATCAAAATATACCAGATGAAACAACACCGTGTAAAAATTACATACTGATAGTTCACGTGAATGCTGTGGAAGAAATACGCAATGAACTCAAGGACAGCATTATCTGGATTTCAGTTGATGAAACTGCAGACACTTGTGGCTGTTACATTGCAAATTTAATTGTTGGTGCTTCTTCCTATTTAGCATCCTGAAAAGAACTGGAAGAAGTAAATCATTCTGCAATTGCCAGATTTGTGAGTGAGGGTGTTAGAAAAATATGTCCAGAATCTTCTGCAGATGAAAGGGTAATTGTGTTTACTTCAGATGCTGCTCCCTATATAGTCAAAGCAGGAAAAGCCCACAGAGTAGTTTATTCCAATTTGATTCATGTGACATGCTTTGCTCATGGAGTCCATCACCTTGCTGAAGAAGTACGTTCCATGTTTGTGAATGTAAATAAACTGATTTCATCCACAAAAGAAGTGTTTCTAAAGGCTCCTGCTCACATCAGGACCTACAAAGAAAACTACCATATGTGCCTTTATGAACCGAACCAGTGGTAACTCACTGTGGTACGAGGGTTGAAGCTGTGTTGTTTTACAATGATTGGTGGGGTAGTAAATGACTTCAATAATGTAGAGGCTTTGGCAGTTTGCCAGTGCAAGGAAGCTTTCAATGATTCTGGTACAAAAAAGACATTGCTGTGATTAACACTCATTTTTGCCATATAACTGCAAGTATTAAATAGCTTGAAACTCTAGGTTTGGTGTTGAATGAATCTATTCAGTTAATGTATACAATTATTCTAGTGAACTCCTCATTGCTGGACGTATTCCAAATAAAACTTAAAGAAAAGTTTGAAAACATTTTAAACACTAACCCAGGCTTTGAACTCTTGTGCCAAACTGATAGTTTTATTAATGGGCCACGTGAACTTTTACCAGAAGCAATAAGTGCCAACAAAGCATCCAAATTCAAATACTGTCCAGTTACCTCAGTTCTTGTAAAACAGTCCTTTTCTGCTTACAAAAATGTTTTGAGTGATCGAAGACGGAATCTTACTACTGAAAATTTGGAACAGCACTTGGTCATTTATGTTTACAACAGTAGAAAAATGTAAAATAAATTGTAAATGATGCTTTGGTCCAATAATAATAAAAATTAATGCTGTTCAAAAAAATTCATGACTGTACATTGTTTTTTAAATAAAATATTATGGAATTTTTGAGTGTGCCTCTCTGTGTGCAATATATCTTGAAGTTGGTCCTGTATACATCGATTGTATCGCTGGATCTCACTCACATTGAATCTGTTGTTACCGACAACAATAGCAAAGAAGGAACAATTCTTGATCACGGAGTGTGGCCCCATTTTGAAAATTTTTAGAAAATAATCCCAGAAAGGCCCCCTTCCTAACCTCTACCAGAAAGTATTCCTAAAATGATATCAGCATTCTAAATGTACCAATTTTTTATGTGGCAGGTGCTCTTCTTGTAATTGATATCCACAGGTTCGACAAACATCATGCACGAAGTAACTACCATGTTTTTTTGTTATTTGATGTTGCATATTTCGACACTTTTCATGCATATTTAAGGTTTCTATGATGCATATAATCCGGTTTCTAGTTATCAATGTCCATTACAGGGCAGTGACTGATAGATCACAAGATCTCACATTTTCTAATTATATGCACCTAAGATACAGACAGCCGTACCGTAGGTGCAACCACAATGGAGGGGTATCTGTTGAGAGGCCAGACAAACGTGTGGTTCCCGAAGAGGGGCAGCAGCCTTTTCAGTAGTTGCAGGGGCAACAGTCTGGACGATTGACTGATCTGGCCTTGTAACACTAACCAAAATAGCCTTGCTGTTCTGGTACTGCGAACGGCTGAAAGCAAGGGGAAAATACGGCCGTAATTTTTCCCCGAGGGCATGCAGCTTTACTGTAAGATTAAATGATGATGGTGTCCTCTTGGGTAAAATATTCCGGAGGTAAAATAGTCCCCCATTCGGATCTCCGGGCGGGGAATACTCAGGAGGACGTCGTTATCAGGAGAAAGAAAACTGACGTTCTACGGATCAGAGCGTGGAATATCAGATCCCTTAATCGGGCAGGTAGGTTAGAAAATTTAAAAAGGGAAATGGATAGGTTAAAGTTAGATATAGTGGGAATTAGTAAAGTTCGGTGGCAGGAGGAACAAGACTTTTGGTCAGCTGAATACAGGGTTATAAATACAAAATCAAATAGGTGTAATGCAGGAGTAGGTTTAATAATGAATAAAAAAATAGGAGTGCGGGTAAGCTACTACAAACAACATAGTGAACGCATTATTGTGGCCAAGATAGACACGAAGCCCACGCCTACTACAGTAGTACAAGTTTATATGCCAACTAGCTCTGCAGATGACGAAGAAATTGATGAAATGTATGAGGAGATAAAAGAAATTATTCAAATAGTGAAGGGAAATGAAAATTTAATAGTCATGGGTGACTGGAATTCAAGCGTAGGAAAAGGGAGAGAAGGAAACATAGTAGGTGAATATGGATTGGGGCTAAGAAATGAAAGAGGAAGCCGTCTGGTAGAATTTTGCGCAGAGCATAACTTAATCATAGCTAACACTTGGTTTAAGAATCATGAACGAACGTTGTATACATGGAAGAACCCTGGAGATACTAAAAGGTGTCAGATAGATTATATAATGGTAAGGCCGAGATTTAGGAACCAGGTTTTTTATCGTACGACATTTCCAGGGGCAGATGTGGACTCTGACCACAATCTATTGGTTATGACCTGTAGATTAAAACTGAAGAAACTGCAAAAAGGTGGGAATTTAAGGAGATGGGACCTGGATAAACTGAAAGAACCAGAGGTTGTACAGAGTTTCAGCGAGAGCATAAGGGAACAACTGACAGGAATGGGGGAAAGAAATACAGTAGAAGAAGAATGGGTAACTTTGAGGGATGAAATAGTGAAGGCAGCAGAGGATCAAATAGGTAAAAAGACGAGGGCTAGTAAAAACCCTTGGGTAACAGAAGAAATATTGAATTTAACTGATGAAAGGAGAAGATATAAAAATGCAGTAAATGAAGCAGGCCAAAAGGAAAGGATCGACAGGAAGTGCAAAATGGCTAAGCAGGGATGGCTAGAGGACAAATGTAAGGATCTAGAGGCTTATATCACTAGGGGTAAGATAGATACTGCGTACAGGAAAATGAAAGAGACCTATGGAGAAAGGAGAACCACTTGCATGAATATCAAGAGCTTTGATGGAAACCCAGTTCTAAGCAAAGAAGGGAAAGCGGAAAGGTGGAAGGAGTATGTAGAGGGTCTATACAAGGGCGATGTACTTGAGGACAATATTATGGTAGTGGAAGAGGATGTAGACGAAGATGAAATGGGCGATATGATACTGCATGAAGAGTTTGACAGATCACTAAAAGACCTGAGTCGAAACAAGGCCCCCGGAGTAGACAACATTCCATTAGAACTACTGACAGCCTTGGGAGAGCCAGTCCTGACAAAACTCTACCATCTGGTGAGCAAGCTGTATGAGACAGGCGAAATACCCTCAGACTTCAAGAAGAATATAATAAATCCAATTCCAAAGAAAGCACATGTTGACAGATGTGAAAATTACCGAACTATCAGTTTAGTAAATCACAGCTGCAAAATACTAACGCGAATTCTTTACAGATGAATGGAAAAACTGATAGAAGCCGACCTCGAGGAAGATCAGTTTGAATTCCGTAGAAATGTTGGAACACGTGAGGCAATACTGACCTTATGACTTATCTTAGAAGAAAGATTAAGGAAAGGCAAACCTACATTTCTAGCATTTGTAGACTTAGGGAAAGCTTTTGACAATGTTGAATGGAATACTCTCTTTCAAATTCTGAAGGTGGCAGGGGTAAAATACAGGGAGCGAAAGGCTATTTACAATTTGTACAGAAACCAGATGGCAGTTATACGAGTCGTGGGGTATGAAAGGGAAGCAGTGATTGGGAAGGAAGTGAGACAGGGTTGTAGCCTCTCCCTGATGTTATTCAATCTGTATATTGAGCAAGCAGTAAGGGAAACAAAAGAAAAATTCAGAGTAGGAATTAAAATCCACGGAGAAGAAATAAAAACTTTGAGGTTCGCCAATGACATTGTAATTCTGTCAGAGACAGCAAAGGACTTGGAAGAGCAGTTGAACGGAATGGACAGTGTCTTGAAAGGAGGGCGTAAGATGAACATCAACAAAAGCAAAACGAGGATAATGGAATGTAGTTGAATTAAGTTGGATGATGCTGAGGGAATTAGATTAGGAAATGAGACACTTAAAGTAGTAAAGGAGTTTTGCCATTTGAGGAGCAAAATAACTGATGATGGTCGAAGTAGAGAGGATATACAATGTAGACTGGCAATGGCAAGGAAAGCGTTTGTGAAGAAGAAAAGTTTGTTAATATCGAGTGTAGATTTAAGGGTCAGGAAGTCGTTTCTGAAAGTGTTTGTATGGAGTGTAGCCATGTATGGAAGTGAAACGTGGGTGATAAATAGTTTAGACAAGAAGCTTTTGAAATGTGGTGCTACAGAAGAATGCTGAAGATTAGATGGGTAGATCACATAACTAATGAGGAAGTGTTGAATATAATTGGGGAGAAGAGGAGCTTGTGGCACAACTTGATTAGAAGAAGGGATGGGTTGGTAGAACATGTTCTGAGACATCGAGGGATCACCAATTTAGTATTGGAGGGCAGCGTGGAGGGTAAAAATCGTAGAGGGACACCAAGAGATGAATACACTAAGCAGATTCAGAAGGATGTAGGCTGCAGTAGGTACTGGGAGAAGGTACTGGGAGATGAAGAAGCTTGCACAGGATAGAGTAGCATGGAGAGCTGCATCAAACCAGTCTCAGGAGTGAAGACCACAACAACAACAACAACAACAACAACATGCACCTAAGAGCTTGGAAATTGGAGAAATGACAATCTGATTGGAACACTAGCAGCCATTTAAGGTATGTGTACAGCCCATTTCCAATCATAGTAACACACCTATGTGTGGATGTGAAGAGCAAGATTCCACTGAACATGTCTTTTCAGTTGCCCCATTCAAAAGCAGAGATGAAATTCAGACAGACTGTCATTTGCAAAACAATTTTAAAAGACTGAAATCTATGGACTACATGTTAATTTAATTGCACATCAACTTTTACTCTCTAAGACCAAGTGGACACCCTGAATGTCAGACTAGTGTCTGTGTATCTGAAGAGCAAAGTAAGTGATTAAGTGATGACTATGAAGTGTTTCCCCTATAGTAAAGAATGTTAGTCACAACTGAAATGTAACTGAGAGGAATTATAAAAATAAAAAAAAATGAGAATATAAAAAATTTTGCAAGCTTGCACTGGCCACTCACGAGTATGTGTAAACGCGAGGCTTGCTGCAGCAGGCACATACTAGTGGGGCAATGCAGAACAGTTTATGTTGAAGTTATTCAGCAAACCTTGAGATCTGCTGAGGCAGCCGGTAACAACTGAGTAATTTAAGTTGACAAATAGTCACTTAGGTCTTTAAATTTTGTCTTTTTATTCCATGTTTTTTTTTTTTTAATTTTATTTTCAATACTATTTTGTTTCTTCATTATGTATGAACAACTAGCTCAGGAGCTGCTGTTTTGCTCGTGTGGATTGTATGACCTGCACAGATTTTTGTTTTGTTTTTGCTTTTCTTTAATTGAATTTGTATATTGTAACAACCATTGCTCCTGTGTAAATCTACCCACTGCACAAAACAGTGTATTTAGTCTATACAAACTAAGCTGCAGACAGGGTATTAAAATTTAATAAATCAATTCTTCATATAGCAATACCAGAGAAGAAAAGTTGCTACTCATCATATAGCGGAGATGCTGAGTCGCGATAGGCACAACAAAAAGATTCACACAATTGTAGCTTTTGGCCATAAAGGCCTTTGTCAGCAGTAGACACACATACACATACACATGCACACACACACTCACGCAAACTCAACTTGCACACACATCTGCAGTCTCAGAGCTGAAACCACACTGCGAGCAGCAGCACCAGTGCATGATAGAAGTGGCGACTGGGTGGGGGTAAGGAGGAGGCTGGGGCGGGAAGGGGGAGGGATAGTATGGTGGGAGTAGCGGACAGTGAAGTGTTGCAGTTTAGATGGAGAGCAGGAGAGAAGATGCAGAGGGTGGAGGGGGTAAGTAGCAGAAAGGAGAGAAATTAAAAGACTGGGTGTGGCAGTGAAATGAAAGCTGTGTAGTGCTGGAATGGGAACAGGGAGGGGGCTGGATGGATGAGGACTGTGACTAACGAAGTTCGTTAGTTGTTTTTATTTCTCTCCTTTGCGCTACTTACCCCCTCCCTCCTCCGCACCTTCTCTCCTGCCCTCCGTCTAAACTGCAATACTAAACTGTCCGCTACTCCCATCATACTATGCCCCCCCACCACCACCCCAGCCTCCTCCTTACCCCCACCCAGTCGCCACTCCCATCATGTACTGGTGCTGCTGGTCGCAGTGTGGTTCCAGCTGCAGACGTGTGTGCGAGTTGCGTTTGCGTGAGTGAGTGTGTGTGTGTGTGTGTGTGTGTGTGTGTGTGTGTGCGTGTGTGTACTGCTGACAAAGGCTTTTATGGCTGAAAGCTACAATTGTGTAAATCTTTTTGTTGTGCCTATCGTGACTCAGCATCTCCTCTATATGGTGAGTAGTAACTTTCCTTCTCTGGTATTGTTACATTCCATCCTGGATTTTCCATTGTTTAATTCTTCATATAGGATTTGCAAACTTTTTATGAATTTAACAGAATTTATATATTCTTACACACATTGTTCATGTGCAAATCCGACAATCTAGATACAGTGTACCTGGTTATCTCAAGCGGATATTTCAGTACATGGAATACCATTTGACGACTGTATCTATTTCATCATCAGTAATGATTAATTTGCGTAGTAATTACAACAAAAATTATTTTATAACCATATATTATGCCTACTTGAAAATTAATGTATTAAAGTTCTGTCTATTTTTCTAAGCAATTCTGACAAAGGACTTGTCGTTGTGACTGCTATATAGCTTTTTTTGGTTTCGTTCACAAATTGCAACACCTTTTAAGCTTTTCACGCAAATTAAGGCCACAGAACCATGATCTTTTCCAAATTTACTTCGGACCAAAGAACATTCCTGGTAGCTGGAGAAGGAGTAGGTTATTGTTAATTCTGCCTTTTGAGTTTCTGGTGTGATTTCATAGAAACTTTCATACCCTAACACACATTTCTTTATTTCTAACCAAGAAGATAAACACCAATTTTTATAGGTTTAGCTTTAAAATATTATAATATAATGAAATATTTTCATGAAAATTTTCATCCAATTTCACACCCACAGGGGCTGAATTTTCAAAAACACTGAAACAGGTACTTCTTTTTATTTATAACTGAGAAGCCAAATAAAAATTTTCATAGATTTAACTTTAAAAATGCTTTCGTAATAAAACAACAGAATATACTGGATAGACACAACAAAAAGACGGCTAAACATGTAACCTTTCAGTCTAAACACACAAGCAAACACAACTTATCACATAACCACTATCTCTGGCTGGCCTCCGCAGCCAGAGACAGTAGATGTGTGTATGAGCTTACTTGTTCAGTAGTCTTTTCGTTGTACCTGCCTGCGACTCAACATTTTCATAATAAATATTTTCATAAAACTTTTCATCCTATTTCATCCCTTTACTGGCTGAATTTGCTAAAACACGTATTCCCTGCCAACTGAAGTCAAATGCCAATTTTCATACAAGCAGCTTTAAAAATGCATTAGTAGCTCTTTAATAACGATTTATTAAAAACAAACAAAAAAAATCTTTCAAGCACTCTCACCTCCTTAGGTATGGAATTCCGAAAAATCTCTTCTTAAAAGATGCTTACAGTATCAAGCCAACACCTTCACCAAATTTCAAGATTCTATCCTTACCAGTTTGGACTGAGCGTTGATGAGAGAAACAGACAGGACACTTCCTTTTATATATAGAGATAGTTGCTATTATCAGCCCTCCCCCCCCCCCCCTTCCCCTCTCTATCCTAAAGTACTCCTTCCTGATCTCTCTGTCCATCTCCTCCTCTCCCCTATCTTTGTTTATCCCTCCTCCTCCATCTATATTTCTCCACCCCCTCTTCTCTCTGTCCATCTGCAACTTCCCCCCCCTCTACGGTCATTCACCTTCCTAGGTAAATTGGTTGGGATCCTTGACATACAAGGTATGAGAGAGAGCTCTTCTGCTGCTGGAGCTAAGATAGTAGCTTCATCTGAAAGTTTATTAGAGTGTTGTACAAAAAACTGAACTAAGCCAGCCAAAACACACACACACACACACACACACACACACACACACACACACACACACACAGAGAGAGAGTGCTTGATTTGTAAAAAAAATAGATCCCAGTGCTGTGATCTTCCAGAGGATGTTTTTGAAAATTAGACTTGTTAAAATGTCATTTTGACACTTTTCTGAGCATTTTAAAAGTGTGAATACACTTATATCAATTTAACTTAAGGAAAAGTTCTATCGTGCTACACCCCAAAATTTGCAGTTCAGTTTTTTTGTTTTTTTGTCAGTGGTACCAGTACGGCATACTGGTGTGTATGGTCACAAATCAAGCAGTATGTATTAAAAAGTATGTAACCTATGTCCATACCTACGTTTATTAAACTATCGTTACAAAATTTGAAGTAAATCAATCAAGAACTTTTTGAGACTTTTGCTAACAATGTTTTATCTGTCCAAATATTTATTAGAGTACCTGGATAAAGTTTGAAGTAAATCGATCAAGAACTTTCTGAGACTTTTTGGAAAAACTTCTCCCCTTTTTATGGTATATATATTTAAAAAATTGAAGCCTAGCTACGTCTAAACATAAAAAATGAAATAAATCAGTGAAGAACTTCGAGACTTTTGCTAGCAACCTTTCTCATTTGTATAATATAAGGGGCATTCGAAAATAAACTAGCCAGAGGCATTATTACAGAAACCAGTACCTGTACGTTAGAAGTATTGACACTGGCTGTTGAGACACTCGTCCCTCTGTGACACAGGGTGGTGAACGGCTGTCTCATAAAATTCCCGGGGCTGTGATGTTAACCAGTTCCGCATGTACAGCTGGACGTCATTATCTAGGTGAATTGTTTGCCCTTCAGCGCCTTTTTAAGGGGACCAAAAATGGCGTAATCACAGGGAGAGAGGTCCGGACTGTATGGCGGGTGGCCAAGAACCTACCATTTGAATTTCTTCAGGAGTGCCGCGACTTTGATGGCTGTATGAGGCTTTGCATTGTCGTAGAGCAGAATGACCCCATTGGTGAGATTGCCTGGTCATTTAGATTTGATTGCTTGGCAAAGGGTGGTCATGGTTTGCGAGTAACGCTGGGCAGTCACTGTTGTCCCCTGCTGAATGAAGTCAATCTTGGTCAAAGAAGAATATCAGCATAACCTTTTCTGCACTCGTGTGGATAGCCTTGGCTTTTTTTTGGTGGTGGTGACCCTGGATGCTTCCACTGGAGACTTTGTCATTATGATTCTGGTTTGAAGTGATGACACCACTCAGGCCAGGAACGCATTCCCTTCCAGAGCATAGCGTTGCATACAAGCAAGACAGTGGGCCATTCAACATGCTTCCTGGTGTGGTTGAAGACTGTGGGGCACCCACTGGGCACACACTTTGCACATGTGCAGTCGTTCCTTCATAGCGGTGTGAACACTTCTGATGCTCAATCTGGCTGCGACGGCTATGGCTTTCACTGTCACTTAGCGGTCCTAGGTAATACAGTGTGGTGCTCCATACCATGCATCATCAGCTAACGACTCCCGTTCTTCCTTGAAGCGCTTGTGCCATGCTTTGACCCTTGCAAAGGACATGCAGAGTGCACCGTACACTTGGAACATTGGTTGATGAATGTCAGTTCCTCCTCCTCCTTCCACTGTCAGAAAACGAACACCACCTCTTTGCTCTTCTTTTGACGCCTCCATGTCACTGTTTGCAATGAGACTGGCAGCATTGGATGATTGATGCATGCTGCTGCTAGCTCTGTATAGTCACGTGACATGCACATTTGCCCTCTAGCGACAGGCTGTGAATTTCCACACACTGGTCGGAACCACACCTTGTTACGCATGCCACGACATTACCATCCTGTCACTGGTTTCGCATTCCCGACTCCAACTTGTTTCTTTTTGAACACCCCTTATATATATGTACTTCTATACCATATATACACTGATGGGGAAAAAAATCACAACACCAAGACATAAATAATGTAGAGTACCAAAACTTTGGGAATACATTTGTCTAGGTAACATACATAAGTGATCAACATTGCAAGATTAGTTTACAGTGAGTGCGAGATAAACAATTGTAAATGTGAAATGCTGGTATATTAATGATCAGTGTAATTCCAAGAATGTTGAATATAAGCACGCAAATGTGCATGCAATATTTTGTGCAGGTGCCAGATGTCAGTTTGTGAGAATTAAGTTCCATCCCTGCTACACTTGATCGGTCAATACAGGGACAGTTACAGCTGTTTATGGATGACTCTGAAGTTCTCATCCAATTATGTCCCCTGTGCTTGATTAGAGACATGTTGGGACATCATTGAGTTACAACAACAGCGCGAGGGTGAGTGCTATCCTGTTGCGAAACACCCCTGGAATGCCATTCACAAATGGCAGCACAAGAGACTGAATCATAAGAATGATGTTTAAAATCTGCAGTTTGGGTGCATGGGATATCCACGGATCACTCCTGCTGTCATATGCAATTGCACCCCAGACCATAACTCCAGGTGCAGGTCCAGTGTGTCTAGCACACAGACAGGTTGGTTGCGGGCCCTCAACTGGCCTCCTAAACAACACACAGCCATTACTGGCACCAATGCAGAACCAGCTCTCATCAGAAAACACAACAGATCTCCACCCCACCCTCCACTGAACTTTCTCTCGACACCACAGAAACTGCAAATGGCGGTGCTTTGGGATCAGTGGAATGCACGCAACAGGGCATCTGGTTCAGAGCAGTCCTTGAAGTAACCGATTTGTAACAGTTTGTTGTGTGTGGTGCCAACTGGTGCTAAAATTGCTGCTGCAGATGCAGTATGATAGGCAGATGCACACATCGAACATGATGGTCTCCCCTCTCAGTAGAGCCACCTGGCTGCCAGGAGCCCTGTCTTCTTGCGACTGGACATTCTCGTGATCACTGCTGCCAGCAATCGTGTACAGTGTCTACATTACTGCCAAGCCTTTCTTCAGTATCGCAGAAGGAACAGGCAGCTTCTTGTAGTCCTATTACATGACATCATTGAAACTCAGAGAGGTGCTGATAATGGCGTCTTTGTCACCTTCTCGACATTCTTGACCAACATCAGCTTGCCACATCAGATCTCAAAGTAACTAATGCTCACAACCATTACAGCGAGTATTAAAGTAAAGCTGATTTGCATCCTCATAGTGGCGTTACTAGAACTACTCTTATGCAAAAGGTATGAAATTTAAATAGACACTATCTTTCACATGTAGAAACATACCTAACAACTTTTGCTTATACTGTACAACTCCTCCTTGGTATCGCATTTTTTTTCCAGCATTGTATTTAAAAAGTGTTGCCTATATCTGTCAGAACATTTATGATGAGAAAATTATGTAAAAGTCTAAAGTAAATCGGTCATTAATGTCCCAAAATTTCTCATAACAGTGTTAAACTATAACGTGTCTTTATATAGCGTTATAGAGAAAGCACTGTTATTGAATATATGCAACCTGTTAGTCTGTTTCTAGATAATAGGTCCATAATTTTTGGCAATGAATTTTAATTGAATTGCATCTAGCATCGTATTTGAGAGATTGCGCTGACTTGATAAGTTCGTAAGAGACAAAAGTGTCACACTGATAATAAATGAAAAACACCAACTGGGTCTCTTTTTTTTTTTTTTTTTTTATTAATGATGACCAATTTCGATCTGACTAGCAGATCATAGTTGAGAAAAAGGAAGAACGTGGCAAGACAGTGTAACAATTACCTAAGTGTAACACCATAAAAATTACTGATAATGGCATATTAACAGAAGGAGGAGTTAAACAATGAATTGGGATGTGTGTGTTTATTTCACACTTTCTGTCTTAGGAAATTTATAAACACACATGAAAATGTATAATGTATAATTTACAGTGAGGTTGGCACCTGCTCATGATTATGTTTGGAGTTTGTGGGGGCTCAATGGCAATTTCATCAGAGCCCTTATACACTCATGCACTCTAATCAATCACACCATCACTCTCTCTTACATGCTCTAAAACAACGGAGAAAGAGTGAATGTAGCTGTATGTGATTAAAACACAAGTAAAACGACAAGGGAGGTAAAAGAAAGGCACAGGCAAACGACACTGGCTGACTACTTACAAGGAATGTGGGTGAGCCACATACCCTGTTAACACTTACTTAAAAGAGAGGGCAGGTCTGTCCGCAAATCCAACGCAGCCTGCTAGTCGGACAATACAACACAATCCAATAAAATGTGGCACACAGTGATTTGCATGCCACAAGCACCACATACTGGAGGGTCCTCCTGCCGCAGCAAGAAACCACATGTCATAGGGCTGTGGCCTATGCGAAGACAAGTACAGAGGACCTCGTCCCATCAACATCACTGGAAGGAGGTATGCCACAGCCACATTATGGTTTTACTAGATGAAGCTTATTGTCTGTCATTTCCAGCCGCTCATCCTCCCACCGACGCAAGACTCTTTAGCTCAACAGCAAGGTTATTGCACGCAAGGGATGGCACATTGAAATACCTGAGGATCAGGACACCCCTCCTTTGCACGAGATCCACCCTTTCATTCCCTGCCAGTCCCATGTGCCCTGGAAACCATCACAAAGACACCTCCTTCCCCAGTCGTCATAGTTGGAGGAGGGCATCCTGGATATTCTTGACTACCTTATCTGCTGTGTCCAAATGTTTCAGAAAATGCCACAAGCACCACATGCTGGATGGTCCTCTTGCCACAGCAAGAAACCATGTGTCTTGCTTTCAGACCCGCAGGTGTGGCAACCACGACAATTTGGAGTCAAAAATTGGACTCAGAAACCTCAACCAAGACTCTAAAATATAGGCTAGTGTACCTCATACACAAGTCAGGTAAATTAAATATATGGCGAGGACAATTAAAATGAATGAAAACACACACACACACACACACACACACACACACACACACACACACACACAACTTATCTGCAGAAAACTGAAATCCCATCTTTGCAGCCCACTCCTCTAACTTCTGAAATGCAAGCTGCAACAAACGGCTTGCTGTTGCAGCACTGCACAAAAATGGAGTGCTGTACAGAATTCTTTACCATAGACGCGATACTGTTTATGGCTTTGGCAAAGAGGGTAACACTTACAACATTGCCCTGAGCAACACCATTCTCCTGCTCAAATCGACCTGACAGTGTGTCACCAAATCGAGTCTTAATCAACCGCTGAGACAGGAAATACTTTAAGGAGGTGATGAGGTGACTACAAACGCTCCATTAACCCTAGCATTACCAACGGGGGGGCCTCGTAGGCCCACTGACTCAGTTTTTCTATGTTGTATCCACACCCTTTGATATATGAACTTGAAAGCAAAGGTATTTGTTCGTTATTGAATGTACTATTGAGTCATTACAGAATTTCGGAATAAAAATGTAATTAAGCAAGGAAAGATTTACGAGGTTGAGTCTCTCGTTTCAAATTCTTACCATGAAACGAATTTTGGCATTGTTGCCTTCAGACATATTATTATGAAGCGGACCATTGTTATTTTCAGTGTTTCTGCTGCTGTTGAACCAGCAACATGAGTAGACATCGTTTACGTGATAGTTCCATTGAAAGAGTGCTAGAAGAAGTTTTGAACGAATCAGATTTAGAGGAAAGTGAAGTGGATGATGATGTGGAAGAAATTAGAACTGATTCATCGTCTGAGAATGAAGATGAGGTTGAAGCCAATCCACCAGATGATAATGATACGGAATGTGATAAATTCATTGCAAAAAGTGGACAAGAGTATATTACGAAGCCATCTCGACAATATCGGCGTTCTGTACAAAATATAGTGCGAGAAAGAATGGGGCTAGGACAACAAGGAAGAATTGCGTCTCCGAAAGAGGCTATAGAGCTCTTTTTTACACCTCAAATTATGAATCTAATAAAACTACACTCAAATGAAGAGGCTTCTCGACTAGGTATTCAGCACACAGAAGAAGATGAGTTATTTTGTTATATAGGACTCTTGCTAATCATGGGTTCAAATCATGACAATAAGATACCTGTCCAAGATTTATGGTCTTTGCTTCAGGGCCAACAAGTGTACTATGGATCAATGAGTCGGACCCGATTTTTCGAATTGACTAAAATATTGAGGTTTGATGATAAGAACACAAGAGAAATTCGTCGCCAGACTGACAAGTTTGCTCCAATGAGGGAAATTTTTGAAAGCTTCAATTCTTCACTTCCATTGTATTTCATTCCTGGTCTACATACAACAGTGGATGAGATGTTGTCTTTGTTCCGTGGTCGCTGTCCATTCAAGGTGTTTCTAAAAGAAAAACCTGGAAAATACGGCATTCTAATTCGAATGCTGTCTGATTCTGAGACTAGATATGTGATCAGCATGGACATCTATACAGGCAAGTCAGGAAATACACAGCATTCAAATGGACCGATGGAAATTGTAAAGAGACTAATAAAACCTATTGAAAAATCAGGCCGTAATGTTACCACAGATCGTTACTATACTTCAGTGGAGCTTGCTGAGACTCTATGGAATGATTTTCACCTCACACTTGTTGGCACCCTACAGTCTAACAGACGACATATACCTGAAGAGCTGAAGACTACAACTGGCCGCAGTTTACACTCTTCCATCTTTGCTTATACTGACCCTCAGACACAGAGGCCACCAGTTACTCTTGCATCAACGCTAGTCCGTGAGAAGCCAAAACGACTGCTGTTGGTGCTTTCAACTTATCACTCAGAAGGGGTGTTGAATGAAGACTCAAAAAAGACTAACATAAATCTTTTTTATAATTCTACAAAGGGAGGCGTGGACACCATAGACCAGATGGCAAGACACTACAGCACAAAGAGAGGAACAAGAAGATGGCCTTTGTCCCTCTTCTACACACTCATTGACATAGCAGCAATAAATGCATATTCACTCTTCCTCCTCAACTTTCCGAATTGGAAAAAGAATTTGCTAAACCGCAGAAGAGTTTTTATCACTAACTTAGGTCTCGAACTAATAAGATCTCAAGTAGATAAACGGGCACAAAATTTGTATGGACTTCAGAAGCCAGTAATAATGGCAATGGAAAGCATCACA
Organism: Schistocerca serialis cubense; assembly: GCF_023864345.2. Taxonomy (NCBI): domain Eukaryota; kingdom Metazoa; phylum Arthropoda; class Insecta; order Orthoptera; family Acrididae; genus Schistocerca; species Schistocerca serialis. The sequence continues at coordinate 527,707,784 of NC_064643.1, forward strand.
CAACGGAAGCTCAGCTGCTCTGTAGAACCATCATCCTCAACAGCAGAACCAGGAACACGTGGACGGTGCCACCTATGCTGCCAAGAAGCTGCATCTAAAAAGATCAAGTACAACAAGCTGGGAAAGTCAACTGTTACCTGCTCTCAGTGCCACAAACATGTCTGTGGGAAACACTGCAGGAAGACAGTGTTGTGTGAAAAATGCGTTGCAGAAAGAGACAGTAAATTTTGTTTGCTTCATGTAGTGTATCGAATTAAAAAAGTCGTTTTTATAAGAAAACACTATTTTGAAACATTATTCCAAAAAATATATAAACTGAATCTCGTGATTTGTTCATTTTATTCCTATTATAATAACATCTTTTATTATCCAGTATACAAAAACAATGTCTAAGCATTTTGAATTGTTATTAGAGGTATCAGAAGTAAATAAACTTGATTTATGATAAAATAAATTGTGGTATTCTTTATGGGCCCCCCCGTTGGTATTACATGTAACAAAAAATACGTTGGTAATGCTAGGGTTAATGAATTTGCGTGAGAATACTGTGCCTGCAAGTAGTGTTATATGTCTTACTGATATCAAAGAAGATGCCCATACAGAGATGTTTACATAGGACAGACTGCTAAATAGCCACCTGTAGCAGGGTCAGGTTGTTGACAGTGGGCCAAAATCTCTGGAATCCACACTCAGAATGGCTAAGGAGTTGCCTGGTCTCTAACAACCAGACCAGATGATGGTTAACCATTCGCTCCAAGGCCTTTCCTGTACAGCTTGTCAAGGTAATACTCCTGTAACTACTGGGAGATGTGCGGTCTTTCCCTGGTTTGAGAAGTATCAGAATTGCCTCTCCCCATGAGTTGGGAAGTTGCCTGTTTGCAATATGAGATTAAAACATTCAAGAGGGATTTCCTTTGATGCCACTGGCAAATGTCACAGCATGCAGTACCAGACCTGGTCATGACCAGGTGCAGTATCAAGATTCTCTGACAGTGCCGATTCCAGCTCCCAGGACTCAGAACTGTTGGATTTGAAGTCCAACTTGGCCCTCTCTACTGTCGCATGGTAGCGATGAAATGCCAGATCCTGGCTTGCATTGGCAGTAGGTTTTGCAAAATGCCATCATTTGAGTAATATCACCGACATTGTTTGGAGAAACCTCTGTTTCAGTACTGCTGTTATTGGTAGACAACTGTGTTTACTGGAAATCCTTCAGATGGCTTCCATATTTTCGTAAAACAAGTGGAATGGTTAACAGAGTCCAGGAAAGTTTGCCATGACCTTTTCTTGTTCTCCTTAATTATGCATCAAGCCTTGGGTCTTGAGACTGAAGGATATGAGATTGTCTGCTGTCAGTTGGTATTTAAATAGTCTTAGAGCTGCATGCCTGTCCCAGATTGCGCTAATCTGTCCACCAAGGTACAGGCCGTCTCCTAAGATGATCTGAGGACTCTGGAATGGATAAGTCAGCAACATTATGGATCACTCATGTGATGTGGTCCACCCATTTCTGGATGCTGTTGTGATTTTAAACACAGCCAGCTCTCTGAACTGCATCCAGTTAACCCTGTTGACCATCCACTTTGGTGGGTTCTGTTGAAGCAATCCTCCATCCAGTAGGTTAATGGGCACAGAGAGAGTTTGATGGCTGAGAATAATCCAGTAGCAGCACAGAAATGAGTGGGAGTATCAGTGTTTAGGATGCACAGCTTTTGGAATGTCATGAGGCCCTCCCAAACCCGACCCCCATAATAAATGATGAGCACTGAAGTCTCCCAAGAGGAGAAACAGGCAGGGGAGTTGTTCCACAAAATTAGTCTCACAGTCTAATGCATCAGAAGGAGGTAAACACAGTGAGCAAACTGTGATTCTCTGACACGTGTGAATTTCAACTGCAACTGCTTGCAGGTCAGTAAGCCAAGGAAAGAGCAGAGGAGGTGTGCACTTTATTTACAAATACAACACATCATCTCTCTTGTCTCTTTCCCCAGTCAGGTCATCCTTGCAATAGACTGTATAGCCCCATAGGACAGGGGCATCAGACGCTTTAAAATGTGTTTCCTGCATACAGAAGAACACTGTGCTAGGAGCCTCAGTTCCTCCCCATGTGTCCTCAACACATTAACATTCCACTGGAGGACATGAGACATTTATCAAGGGGGTTTCACTTTGACGCTGTCTTTCAGCCTGGGAGAGGAGCCACCGTATGAAGAGGCTCAGCTTTGGTGCAAGATGCATGCCCCAGTCTGAGCAGCCCAACAGCAGCAACCACAGCCTTGTCGGAAGTCCTGGATGGAGGTAAGGGCTTAGAAATAGCTGCAGCATCAAAATAACTGCAGCAGAACAAGTGCATTGGCAGATGCAGATACTAGTGCTGACACTGGCAACTTCCATTTGTATAGCAGCATCAGTATGAGGGACTGGCTGTTTAAGAACAGATGCAAAGGAGGTAGCAAATGTTAGGGGCTGCACGGCCTTATAGATCTTTTTCGTTTCTCCATACAAGATATGTTTCGTTGGCTTTATTTCCTGTTTCTTTGTTTCTTCAAGGAAGACACTGCAGTCCCTACTCCAGGCGGGGTGATCACTGTAGCAGTTGACACACTACACAGCAGATGAACAATTGACTCCTTCATGAACAGCCTTCCCACATATGCCCCAGTGGCTTCTCCTTTATCTGACAGCAGTGTGCCCAAAGTACTGGCACTTAGAACAGCACATTGGCTTCGGGAAACAAGGCCACACACTTTAGTGAAGGAAATGTGCCTTGATATGCTCTGGAAGTTTCATGCTATTGAATGCAAGTATAAGAGGGTCCAATTTCACTAGATCGCCATACACCCTTTTCATTATATTTTGTACATCAAAAATGCATTCTTGGGCACACTCATTTTTCAATTCTGGTGGATATTGTGTGGTATGACTCCTGTAGTTGATAGTATAATTGGTATAATGTCAACTTTATCCTGATGTCACATGTCCTTTACTTCCTCAGCCAATTGGATGTATTTTTCAATTTTTTCACCTGTTTTCTTCTGTATTTTTGTTGTATTGGGTATGGGTATTTCAATTAGTTGTGTTAATTTCGTCTTTATTGGTGAGTGTGATGTCAGGTTTGTTATGTGGTGTTGTTTTATCTGTTATAATGGTTCTGTTCCAGTATAATTTGTATTCATCATTCTCCAGTACATTTTGTGGTGCATACTTGTATGTGAGAGCGTGTTGTTTTTTAAGTTTATGTTGTAAGGCAAGCTGTTGATGTATTATTTTTGCTACACTGCCATGTCTTCTGGTGTATTCTGTATTAGCTAGTATTGTATATCCGCTTGTGATGTGATCTACTGTTTCTATTTGTTGTTTGCAAAGTCTGCATTTATCTGTTATGGTATTGGGATCTTTAATAATATACTTGCAGTAATATCTGGTGTTTATTGTTTGATCCTGTATTGCAATCATGAATCCTTCCGTCTCATTGTATATATTGCCTTTTCTTAGCCATGTGTTGGATGCGTCTTGATCGATGTGTGGCTGTGTTAGGTGATAAGGGTGCTTGCCATGTAGTGTTTTCTTTTTCCAATTTACTTTCTTCATGTCTGTTGATGTTATGTGATCTAAAGGGTTGTAGAAGTGGTTATGAAATTGCAGTGGTGTAGCCGATGTATTTATATGAGTGATTGCCTTGTGTATTTTGCTAGTTTCTGCTCGTTCTAGAAAGAATTTTCTTAAATTGTCTACCTGTCCATAATGTAGGATTTTTATGTCGATAAATCCCCTTCCTCCTTCCTTTCTGCTTAATGTGAATCTTTCTGTTGCTGAATGTATGTGATGTATTCTATATTTGTGGCATTGTGATCGTGTAAGTGTATTGAGTGCTTCTAGGTCTGTGTTACTCCAATTCACTACTCCAAATGAGTAGGTCAATATTGGTATGGCATAGGTATTTATAGCTTTTGTCTTGTTTCTTGCTGTCAATTCTGTTTTCAGTATTTTTGTTAGTCTTTGTCTATATTTTTCTTTTAGTTCTTCTTTGATATTTGTATTATCTATTCCTATTTTTTGTCTGTATCCTAGATATTTATAGGCATCCGTTTTTTCCATCGCTTCTATGCAGTCGCTGTGGTTATCCAATATGTAATCTTCTTGTTTAGTATGTTTTCCCTTGACTATGCTATTTTTCTTACATTTGTCTGTTCCAAAAGCCATATTTATATCATTGCTGAATACTTCTGTTATCTTTAGTAACTGGTTGAGTTGTTGATTTGTTGCTGCCAGTAGTTTTAGATCATCCATGTATAGTAAATGTGAGATTTTGTGTTGGTATCTTCCAGTAATATTATATCTATAATTTGTATTATTTAGCATGATGGATAGTGGGTTCAGAGCAAGGCAGAACCAGAAAGGACTTAATGAGTCTCCTTGGTATATTCCACACTTAATCTGTATTGGTTGTAATATGGTATTATTTGAATTTGCTTGGCTATTAAGTGTGGTTTTCCAATTTTTCATTACTATGTTTGGGAACTGTATCAATTTAGGATCTACTTTGCATATTTCCAATATTTGTAGTAACCATGAGTGGGGTACACTATCAAAAGCTTTTTGGTAATCAATGTATGCATAGTGTAGCGACCTTTGTTTGGTTTTAGCTTGATATGTCACCTCTGCATCTATTATCAGTTGCTCTTTACATCCTTGTGCTCCTTTGCAGCGGCCTATTTGTTCTTGATTTATAATTTTGTTCTGTGTTGTATGTGTCATTAATTTCTGTGTAATGACTGAAGTTAATATTTTGTATATTGTTGGTAGGCATGTTATGGGGCGATATTTTGCTGGGTTTGCTGTGTCTGCTTGATCTTTAGGTTTCAGATAAGTTATTCCTTGTGTAAGAGTATCGGAGACTGTGTATGGGTCTGCAATGTAACTGTTAAATAATTTAGTTAGATGTGAATGTGTTGAGGTGAACTTCTTTAGCCAGAAATTTGCTATTTTATCTTTTCTAGGGGCTTTCCAACTGTGCATAGAATTAATAGCTCGGGTGACTTTATGTTGCAAAATTATCACTTCAGGCATTTGTGGTATCATCTTGTATGTGTCTGTTTCTGCTTGTATCCACCGTGCATGTCTGTTATGTTGTACCGGGTTTGACCATATGTTGCTCCAGAAGTGTTCCATGTCTGTTATGTTTGGTAGATTGTCTATTTTAATGTGTGTGTGTTTTATCTATTGTCTGGTAAAATTTCTTTTGGTTTGTGTTTAATGTTTGGTTTTGTTTCTTTCTATTTTCACTTTTTTTGTATCTTCTAAGTCGTTTGGCCAATGCTTGTAATTTCTGCTTCTTTTCAACTAATTGCTCTATTGCTTCTTGTGAGATTTTACCTAACCTTTTTCGTTTTTGTCTGATATTTCATTTCTTATAAATTGTGTTAGCTGTCCGATGTCTCTTCTCAGTTTTTCTATTCTGATCTGTAGCCTGTGTTGCCATGCTGGTTTTGTGGGTTTCTTCTGTGTGTTGGTTGGTTCTTATCTCTGCCTAGTGTGTATATTTAGTGTAGTGAGTGCTCCTATATAAACCAGCAGTTGTAACTCTTCCATAGTTGTATTTTCATTTATATTGTTGTGTATGATTGTGTTGATAGTTGTCATTGTTGTTTCAACTTGTGGGTTATTTGGTGGTCTATACAAGAATGGTCTAATGTATGTATTTGTGTCTTTGTATTCTATATATGTCAGCTGAAATTTTTCTTCTATATCTAACGTGTGTCACTTCGTGTTCTATTTGTGCTTGTTCTGGTGGCTGTCTTAAGATTTCATTTTCTTCTGATTGTTTAATTGATGTGTGTTGTTCTTTGTTTGTTTGCTCTAGGATGTTTGAGTCCATTACTGTATTTTCTTCTTCTTCTTCTTCTTCTTCTGATTGCACATTATTTTGTTCCAGTATTTGTTGTACTTGTTGTTTGATGTTTTCTAATTCTGACTGGGGTGTCCTGTTATTTTTGGTTATTACACGGATCTGATCAGCTAGTCGTTGTTCTGTTAAAAACTTAATTCTGGGTATCTGGTAATAAATGTTGTGTATACTTGTGATCTGTATCCTGTTGTGTTGGTTCCTAAGTTTGTTGCTTGGTAATAACAGAACATGAGGTGTCGGTTAACTTCATCTGACCATCTCATCCTCTGTCTCTGTTTTCCTTCTAGAGTGGTTGCAGGAAGCATATCCTACAAAACACCTCTATTTGGATTTAAATCATTTTCCGTGTGGCTAGCAGTGTCGTTACCATTGTGGATGGGCATAGCGATCAAGCGTCACCCCCGACCATGACAGCGCTTGTCCGAGGCTTCATTAGATCTGTCCTGAACCAACTAATCACACTAAAAGGGGTTATTATTATTATCTTTCTTTTCTCAGACCTTAGGTCTGGTTCGGAATGAAAGTGACGCGGACCTTGATCAAGCGTCACTTCCTTTTAACTGTACGGTATATGTTACATTGCGTTTATTATTATTATTATTATTATTATTATAAGGAAGCGATCTAGGCAGGGGTTTTCATTCATTATACCAATGGATAGCACAGTTTCCTTAGACACGCTTTAAGTTACGCATCACACTGATAAGTTACACTACAGGAATAAAAATAAAGTCAAATGGCGGGGCATAAATACTGAGTACCATAAGATCCTGTAGTTGGTCTACTTATATTCATAACCTATATAAATTAATTTTCAATGGAACCATGAACCATGGACCTTGCCGTTGGTGGGGAGGCTTGCGTGCCTCAGCGATACAGATGGCCATACCGTAGGTGCAACCACAACGGAGGGGTATCTGTTGAGAGGCCACACAAACATGTGGTTCCTGAAGAGGGGCAGCAGCCTTTTCAGTAGTTACAGGGGCAACAGTCTGGATGATTGACTGATCTGGCCTTGTAACATTAACCAAAACGGCCTTGCTGTGCTGGTACTGCGAACGGCTGAAAGCAAGGGGAAACTACAGCCGTAATTTTTCCCGAAGGCATGCAGCTTTACTGTATGATTAAATGATGATGGCGTCCTCTTGGGTAAAATATTCCGGAGGTAAAATACTGTATTTACTCGAATCTAAGCCGCACTTTTTTTCCGGTTTTTGTAATCCAAAAAACCGCCTGCGGCTTAGAATCGAGTGCAAAGCAAGCGGAAGTTCTGAAAAATGTTGATAGGTGCCGCCACAACTAACTTCTGCCATCGAATATATGTAGCACTACACAAGTATGCTTTGTGGGCACAAAGATAAATACTGGTGCCAAAACCTCTGCATCAGTAAATAAATTTAAAAAAAAATTAGAAGACGAGCTTTTTTTTTTTTTCTCCGCCCGAGTTTCGACCACTGCATTTTCATACATTATCCAACAAAGTAAATACAAATTCCGTATTGTTCATCTTCGAATGTAGCAGAATTTCAATGTACTACGAAAATCCGACTGGCAAGACTGTTAGGGATGTTTGTCAACTCTACGTTCCGAGTTTTATTCCTACCTGTGAGAAGAGATGGTTAGATGGTTGCTAATAGGAACCTGATGAAATGTGAATCACATGCAGTATTCTCTTCACCATAAGAATAATACGAATATAAACATTTTGCCATGTATTCTTTCGTGTTTGCTACTATCTCATTCAAATCCTGTCTGCCTAATAAACTATGAAACTAGTGTGAGACAACAGCAAACGCGGAAGAATATACGTATCATGTCATGTTTATATTCGTATTATTCTTATGCCTAATAGTGATACAGTCAGAAATGAAGCACGGCAACTGACTAGATTTTAAATGTAAGATGACTAATTTCTGTGCAGAATTTGATGTACTAAAGAAGTGGCCGCAAAGATTTTCAAACGGAGAAAAATTTTCGCTAAACACTCGTTCAGAACATGTTCTATCATACGCAGTCTATTATTTGGTTCTTGTTGATCATTATCAAAGAAAGCAGCAGTGTAAGTAACAACAAATAGCAGTCTCTTGCCAATGTTTCGCTAATGAGACGATTCCTCTTTTTTTTTAAGCGGCGGTAGCGGGCACAAAAGCAAGTCATGCTGCGAGCGGCGACAGACCGTAAACACGCACTATCAAAATGCGACAAACAATGCATGACACAGTACAGTAATGCATTTTCAGCTTAGAGTGACGTAAACACCTATAACAAAGAAAACGGCACTTATCAGATCAAATCAAAATAAGCAATCGATTCAAACCAGACGAAGCACATGAAAAAGGAAGGATACCCGTATAAATACGGACGGAGCGCCTGACGTATAGCAATGGCTACCTGGTAAAGCTTAACTGCTAAGCTTACGACTTGAACCAAACTACTGTAGCTGTATCGTCTTTCATTCGACCTAAATTGTGTCTCATATTACAATGGACCAACTTTGTTTCGATTTGGAGGTGCGGCCTAAAACTTTTCTCTCCCCTTGAATTTCGTGTCTCAAATTTCAGGTGCGGCTTAGATTCGGCAAATTTTTTTTTCCTTTATTTCGAGTCTCATTTTTCAGGTGCGGCTTAGATTCGAGTAAATACGGTAGTTCCCCATTCGGATCTCCGGGCGGGGACTACTCAGGAGGACGTCGTTATCAGGAGAAAGAAAACTGGCATTCTACGGATCGGAGCGTGGAATATCAGATCCTTTAATCGGGCAGGTAGGTTAGAAAATTTAAAAAGGGAAATGGATGGGTTAAAGTTAGATATAGTGGGAATTAGTGAAGTTCGGTGGCAGGAGGAACAAGACTTTTGGTCAGGTGATTACAGGGTTATAAATACAAAATCAAATAGGGGTAATGCAGGAGTAGGTTTAATAATGAATAAAAAAATAGGAGAGCGGGTTAGCTACTACAAACAGCATAGTGAACGCATTATTGTGGCCAAGTTAGACACAAAACCCATGCCTATTACAGTAGTACAAGTTTATATGCCAACTAGCTCTGCAGATGATGAAGAAATAGATGAAATGTATGACGAGGTAAAAGAAATTATTCAGGTAGTGAAGGGAGACGAAAATTTAATAGCCATGAGTGACTGGAATTCGTCAGTAGGAAAAGGGAGAGAAGGAAACATAGTAGGTGAATATGGATTGAGGGGAAGGAATGAAAGAGGAAGCCGCCTTGTAGAATTTTGCACAGAACATAACTTAATCATAGTTAACACTTGGTTCAAGAATCATAAAAGAAAGTTGTATACCTGGAAGAATCCTGGAGATACTAAAAGGTATCAGATAGATTATATAATGGTAAGACAGAGATTTAGGAACCAGGTTTTAAATTGTAAGACATTTCCTGGGGCAGATGTGGATTCTGACCACAATCTATTGGTTATGAACTGCAGATTGAAACTGAAGAAACTGCAAAAAGGTGGGAATTTAAGGAGATGGGACCTGGATAAACTGAAAGAACCAGAGGTTGTAGAGAGTTTCAGGGAGAGCATAAGGGAACAATTGACAGGAAAGGGGGAAAGAAATACAGTAGAAGAAGAATGGGTAGCTCTGAGGGATGAAGTAGTGAAGGCAGCAGAGGATCAAGTAGGTAAAAAGACGAGATCTAATAGAAATCCTTGGGTAACAGAAGAAATATTGAATTTAATTGATGAAAGGAGAAAATATAAAAATGCAGTAAATGAAGCAGGCAAAAAGGAATACAAACGTCTCAAAAATGATATCGACAGGAAGTGCAAAATGGCTAAGCAGGGATGGCTAGAGGACAAATGTAAGGATGTAGAGGCTTGTCTCACTAGGGGTAAGATAGATACTGCCTACAGGAAAATTAAAGAGACCTTTGGAGAGAAGAGAACCACTTGTATGAATATCAAGAGCTCAGATGGCAACCCAGTTCTAAGCAAAGAAGGGAAGGCAGAAAGGTGGAAGGAGTATATAGAGGGTTTATACAAGGGCGATGTACTTGAGGACAATATTACGGAATTGGAAGAGGATGTAGATGAAGATGAAATGGGCGATATGATACTGCGTGAAGAGTTTGACACAGCACTGAAAGACCTGAGCCGAAACAAGGCCCCGGGAGTAGACAACATTCCATTAGAACTACTGATGGCCTCGGGAGAGCCAGTCATGACAAAACTCTACCATCTGGTGAGCACGATGTACGAGACAGGTGAAATACCCTCAGACTTCAAGAAGAATATAATAATTCCAATCCCAAAGAAAGCAGGTGTTGACAGATGTGAAAATTACCGAACTGTCAGTTTAATAAGTCACAGCTGCAAAATACTAACGCGAATTCTTTACAGATGAATGGAAAAACTGATAGAAGTTGACCTCGGGAAAGATCAGTTTGGATTCCGTAGAAATGTTGGAACACGTGAGGCAATACTGACCCCACGACTTATCTTAGAAGCTAGATTAAGAAAAGGCAAACCTACGTTTCTAGCATTTGTAGACTTAGAGAAAGCTTTTGACAATGTTGACTGGAATACTCTCTTTCAAATTCTGAAGTTGGCAGGGGTAAAATACAGGGAGCGAAAGGCTATTTACAATTTGTACAGAAACCAGATGGCTGTTATAAGAGTCGAGGGGCATGAAAGGGAGGCAGTGGTTGGGAAAGGAGTGAGACAGGGTTGTAGCCTCTCCCCGATGTTATTCAATCTCTATATTGAGCAAGCAGTAAAGGAAACAAAAGATAAATTCGGAGTAGGTATTAAAATTCATGGAGAAGAAGTAAAAACTTTGAGGTTCGCCGATGACATTGTAATTCTCTCAGACAGCAAAGGACTTGGAAGAGCAGTTGAATGGAATGGACAGTGTCTTGAAAAAGAGGATATAAGATGAACATCAACAAAAGCAAAACGAGGATAATGGAATGTAGTCAAATTAAGTCGGGTGATACTGAGGGAATTAGACTAGGAAATGAGACACTTAAAGTAGTAAAGGAGTTTTGCTATTTAGGGAGTAAAATAACCGATGATGGTCGAAGTAGAGAGGATATAAAATGTAGACTGGCAATGGCAAGGAAAGCGTTTCTCAAGAAGAGAAATTTGTTAACATCGAGTATAGATTTAAGTGTCAGGAAGTCGTTTCTGAAAGTATTTGTATGGAATGTAGCCATGTATGGAAGTGAAACATGGATGATAAATAGTTTGGACAAGAAGAGAATAGAAGCTTTCGAAATGTGGTGCTACATAAGAATGCTGAAGATAAGGTGGGTAGATCACGTAACTAATGAGGAGGTATTGAATAGGTTTGGGGAGAAGAGAAGTTTGTGGCACAACTTGACTAGAAGAAGGGATCGGTTGGTAGGACATGTTTTGAGGCATCAAGGGATCACAAATTTAGCATTGGAGGGCAGCGTGGAGGTTAAAAATCGTAGAGGGAGACCAAGAGATGAATACACTAAGCAGATTCAGATGGATGTAGGTTGCAGTAGGTACTGGGAGATGAAGAAGCTTGCACATGATAGAGTAGCATGGAGAGCTGCTGGTGATTGCTGAAAATCTGTAGGGTTTGCTGCTGACGAAGTTATTAATCTGGTGCTCATTGTTATGAGGGCTGCCCAGAAAGTAATGCACTGCATTTTTTTCTTCAACAATTCTTTGTTGAACGTAATGAGAATTACACATATGAAATAATGGTGTTTTATCTACACACCCTATTTTTCTACATAATCTCCACCCCGTTCTACGGCCTTCCTCCAGCGCAAAACAAGGGCATGTATGTCCTGCCTGTGTCAATCCTTGTCCTGGTGGTGGAGCCAGTACTTCACTGTGTGAATCACCACCTCATCATCCTCAAAATGTCTTCCACAAATGGCATCCTTTAATGGCCCAAAAATAAGTGAAAGTCCAAGGGGGCTAGATAAGGGCTGTTCTCTGCAGTGAGAAATTCAATGACTGCACGTTGCTTGTAATGTACATCACCTACAGACACCATTTTGAAACTGTCCTGCAGCTATGCTATAGGATTGAAGTGATGGAAACTTTGGGTGCTCACTAAGGAGACTTCAAATAATAAGTACGTAATGTTCTGCATTTGTAGGATTGTTTTTGGTTGAGGGGGGAAAAAAATAATAATTTGGTGCATTTCTTTCTGGGAAACCCTCATACACTACTCTCAGTAAAGAAAGTTTTAATCTTAAAGACTCATATTATGCAATTTTCAAGAAATAAATGTTACTTTCAATTTGGACAGTACACCCCTTAAATCTTTTGGTGAAACTGCTGTCATTTCATTTCAAATAAAGATTACCTCCTGATTTCAGAAAAGAAACATTAACGGTGATTCACTAAATAAAACACCATCTGTAACATTTGAGGTACTGAGTGGCCAACGCGGGATAAGCGCACTTTTTGAAAAATGTGAGTTAGGCACAGAAACTATAGTTAAAGTACATAAACATGTTGTGGCCAAGGAATATAAGTGAGAGCTTGACAGGTGCTGATATCTAATGGCAGCAAGGTGATGTGTTGGGGAGGGGGATGCATGATATCCTTGGAAGCCAACAGGTGCAAAGCTTCATTTGGAAGCAAACGGGGATATGTACACCATTTAATTCCATTGGCTTCTAACAAAACAGTTGTTTCATGAAGTGTTGCAGTGATATTTCGTCAATGTTGTGGTATTCACTTTAAAAAAAGTTTATGTCTGTATAGCTCACTGAACTACAAATGAACACAGAAGGGAACACAAAGCATTTTTGTTGCTGTATTTTAGAAAAAAAAAGGTATTGGGATGAGTAATAAGAAGTTAAAATGGAAGTAATGAGTAATTTTTCCAGTAAATGTAACCTGTACTTTGATTGTAAGTGACAATGGTCTTTTTAGGTGGACATACAAATTTAATGTCATTTAATAAATACAAAAATTTGCAATTTTACTTAAGATTTTTGTTATATCCAGACATTTACAATGATAAAGCACATGTACCTGGTGATGAGGTATTGAATGAATAAAGAAGTAAACGAAGACAACTGAGTTTTGGTTGGCGGCTCCAACTGTTTTGGATGACAATAAGAACTAGTAGTCTAAAATACCAAACTAGCTATTAGGACCTAATGTAATAGTGACTGTTAATGTAACAAGAGTGACCTTAACCTATCTGGTTTGTTTTATTGTGGGTGAAGAGATAATCAATTAGACAACGTCAGTGTCAGACTATACTTATTCTTCCAAATCCAAAATAGATCACTTTTCCAGGACAAGAGACTCCAGGGAAAAGTTTTAAAGAAAACACTTGTGGAAGGAAGAAAAGCACAAGTAAATAGAAACTTTAGAAAGAGCATACTGCCAGGAAAGGAAAGTTTCATGCAGCCAAAACAGTGAAAAGTCATCTTCGTGAATGTAGATTCATGTGCACCATAAAAGTACCTCAAATGAACCAGCAAGAGATTTCTGGTGATTACCGAAAATTGGGCAATCATAATTTACAAACTTCTTTTATATATTCTTCAGTCACACTGAAAGACCCAAAGAGCATTAAAAAAGGAGACAAAGTAAAAGACAGAAAATTAAGTTCAGAGTCCAGCCTATGTAGTGCAAGAGTTTGAAAAGAATTGTTTTGCTTAACTTTCGATGAACCTAACAAGAGAATTGACAATGTTTTATTGAAAAAAAGTCAAAGACATAACCAGTGTTTCACCTAAAGAGTAGAGATTGAAGAAAGAGCCAACCAACAAGTTCCACAGGAAAGAATTGATTTACTACAAGAACACATCAACAGTTTCCCTAAGTATATGATCACTGTACCAGAGCAAGGAATCCAACCACGAAGTTTCTTTCTTCAAATCTAAATATTAGAAAACTTATAGGTATTTGCAAAATATTTTAACCTCAAGTTCAAAAACACACTGATACACATACGTCTTTTGACAGACTGGAAAACCTTATAAAAGTGTGGCAGTGAAAATGTTAATGCACTCAACATTAAAAGGAGACTCATCTGAGGAAAGCAGACAAAAGCTAATGTTGTTGATCATTTTAGAGATTAAGAGGCTACTGCAGTTATATGTTTTGATTTATATAAGACTCTCCAACTATAGTACTCAAGTGTTTTATTGCAGACAGTTGTGGACATACAATTTTTGCGTGCCCGATTTAAAAAGTTCTACTGGCACAATGTTCATGTGGCATGAAGGTTACGCGGGGCAAGGCAGCTAGGAAATTGCATACTGAGGAGGACACAATAAGAATTATAATCATTAGGTTTTCATCTTATGTTGTAGCCAAAGCCCAGATTGAGTAAGATGATAATGGTGTTTCTCCCCCCCCCCCCCCCCCCCCTTGCCCCCCGTCATTTGTTTATGGAATGTAATCAGAATTTTGCTGTCACTGAAAATGCAAAGAAACACGTCAAAAATAGGTGTTTGTCCCAGAACACTGGCAAAGAGCTGTCCCTCTTTAGACAAGTATCTTGTATCAAAGGTACCAGGAATAGAAAACTACTTTTTAAAGACTTTCTGTGGGCCCTTGGCTTTTGAATTCTACCAAATTAGCAGAATAAAGTGATTATGGACTGCATCCCACCATTCACAATAAATTTTACAATAACCTTAAATATTTAGCAGACACATGAAAAAAGGAAAAGAAGAGAAAGAAAAGCATGACAATGGTAATGAAGAAGAAAAGCTAGACTGTGAGGAAGCAGATCAAATTTATTTTCACTAATTTCCAGAATTCTGGAAGGCACGACAGCAGCAAGTTATTCTGGTTAACCAAATTATGCAATAAAATTGCAGTGAACCATTGAAGTTGCTTATTAATTTACTTTGTTACTTTATGATTAGTTTTGAGCCTAAGTTCATTAACAAATCATCTAGTAAGCTATGCAGTAACATACATTATGACAGCCACATGAATTTTTATTGTAGTTACACATATCTTTAGTATAACTACAACGAAAATTCATGTGGTTGTCATAATGTATGTTACTGCATAGCTTACTAGATGATTTGTTAATGAACTTAGGCTCGAAACCAGTCATCAAGTAATGAAGGAAATTAATATTGCAACTTTGAGGGTTGTCTGAAATTTAATGCATAATTTGGTCAAATTTATTTTACGGACTGTGATCATGAATAAAATACTTTCTGATAAGTAGCAAAATAAACATTTTTGTTTATGATATACTAAAATTTTAGGTATTTTTTTTACAATATATTGCTGTGACAATGCCTTTCCGTTCTTGTATTATTATTTTAACAATACAGTAAGAATTTTCTAAAACACATTTATGAGCTGAATATTTCCTTTTTCAATTCAACTCTTTGCTTAGAGGCCAATGGAGGTAAGTGCAACACCTTATCAAAAATGTTGCAAAAATAACAATATCATTGGTTGAATACTGTTACATTTTTGCAAAGAGCTGAACCACCTTAGTGATAAAAGAAACAAAGTTGTAGAACGAAGCATTTATCCAGTACCGATTATAACCTGTAAACTTTGACTTTAATTTTTTCAGAATTTAAAAAGTGTCTCATCTCTTAACCTTTTGAGACCTCAATTGCTGTCAACATATAGATAAACTAATTAACAAGCTCAGCTCAACATGCGTTGCATTCTCCCACTGTGATGACTAAGATAAAATGCTAACTATTCCATACTTTCAAAACGTTTTATCTTATGGAATTATCTTCCAGAGAAATGAAACTAAGCTACATTCAGCAATAGATGGAAGTATGAATACTAAGCAAAACAGACTACTGTACATCTTGCAGAGACCTATGAATGTTACTGTCATTCATACCCACACTTCGCAGAATATTTACTCCTTATTGGTATTTACTGCTTTCCATTTCGATTTTATGTCCTCCTCTATGGTTTAGTGTGGCACAGTATACTGCTCCAACTGTTTTTCAACATGCTCCCATCTGACAAAGCAAGACACTGAAAGTTTCTATAAATTAAAAAAAGTATCTTACTGCTCTTTCCTTCTGTAAATTATATGATTACATATATTCAAGAACTGAAGATTCCTGTTGGCTGCATTGTAAGTAGCAATGTTGTTATTTCTGTGATACACAAAGATAACAATGATTCTAAGATAAAGATCAATGTTGCATATTAAACTAGTGACATGAGATAAACTGTATCTGTTTTGTTTTCACCGAAGTACAACTTCCCTGCTGGTTTTCTTACATAGTACTTAGCTTTGCAACGTACAAATACTTCACAAGAGCTTAATTACTAGTTTCTAACAGCCGCTTCACTTTGTTAATTTATGTCCTCAGTTGTTCCTCATACCTGAAGGCGTGTTCTCTACATATTGAAAAGAATGCATGGATTTCCTATACCCTGCCAGCATTGATCACTATACACAGTTGGTGAAGCTGTGCATCATTCAGTAAGAATAATTTTATCAGTTTGTAAAAGTACTAAATAAGAACATTTTATGAAGTAGTTGTACACTTTTGATTACCTCAAGGGCTTGCATCTTTTGAAGTAATGATTTCCCTTCTGGTTTATGCCGGCTGTAAAATTCACCAAACCTTTCCTTGGCTACTAACTGCAGACCATATTTTTCGGCAAGCCTAGTCAAAATATGCAAAATATCAGAAACAAATATATCACTGTGATACCTAAATTAAAAAGTAACACAGATAACAGAAAAACAGAGGTAATTTTAGTCCCCATCTTGACATAACTATTAAAAATTCATAGCTGTACTGTTTTTACAAGAAAAGGTACAGGGAAAAATCAACAGAACATGAAAAAACCAACCAGCATCACTTTTGCAGGACCTTGTGAAACAGTCATTGCATACTTTACTTCACATACACATGGCTAAATTGTTATTTATGGGCATTAACAACATTCAGGGATCAAGATGGAAAATTAAAATGTCTGTATGTTTCTATTTGGCTGTAACAGTGTTTCTACTGGTCTCACACACATGCTTTGAAGTGTACTACTCCTAAAAGTTCCTCAGGAATCAAAACTGAATGTCTATATTTAACACTTTTTTTCACATTTAATCGAACTTGAAATGCACAATAAACTGTAATTGTAAATCAAATTAAGAAAAAATCCAGATATATTTCTATACACGTAGTCATTACTTACTTTCAGGAGGTGAAATTGCAGTACTGCTGACAGACACTCTAAAAGTAGACAACTATCCATTTTTTTTAAGCTGTTAGTTCTTTTCTCAGGTACGAAAGATGCATGGGTTGTCTCTCCCCCATCCCCACAACAGGCGGATCCCTCCTTTCCACTTTTCTCACCCTATCCTCGCTGAGAAAGCAGATGATATTTTGAATAGCAGTCCAAATGCCATACGACAATTCTTGTATAATGTAAATACGTTTGGATTAGAGACCACTCACCAAAAAGCAGAAGCACACACTTACGCCCCTAAATGGTATCGGCTGTCCAGCCTGCACCATGTAGGGACAATAATGTGCGCACGCACGCACGTGTGTGTGTGTGTGTGTGTGTGTGTTTTACTCTAGCTCATCAAAGGATAAATCTTGAGTGCTAACAAGTTTTCTTTCTTTTGTGTATGCCTATTGACAATGCAACACTTCTGCTTTTTGGTGAATGGAAGGTAGTACAGGTGTTTTGTACTTCTGCTGTGTCGATTGGCAAAGCAAAAACAGCTACACGAGAAATGGACAGCTGGAGAAGCAGGCATGATTAGAAACCATTACAGGTGTATGAACAACAGAAATACTGCCTAAGTAAAAAAGATCTTGCAACTCTGAAAAGTTTCTGATTGATTATATGATAAGACAGGAATTTCAGAACCAAATTTTAAACTGCTGAATATTTCCATAGGCAGATGTGGATTCTGACCATTATTTACTGGTTATGAAATGCAAATTAAAATGGAAGACATCACAGAAAGCTGTAAATTGAGGAGATGGGACCTGAATAAACTGAAAGGACCAGAGACTGTCGGCAACTTCAAAGGGACCATTAGGCAACAACTGATTGAAATAGGGACACGGAATACAACAGAGGACAAATACGTACCTTTGGGGGATAAAATAGTGAAGACCACAATGGCTCAAACAAGCAAAAAGACTAAGACAAGCATAAATCATTGGATAACACGAGATACTGGATTTAATTAATGAAAATATAAAAAATGCAGCAAATGTGTTTGGTGGTTGTAATTAAACTGATGGTGTTCGGAGTGCTACAGTACGGACTGTATATGTTGCACGACACTGGAACATTTTACGTATGGTCATTAATTGGTGCGCTCACAAGAGTATGCTGAAAAAATAATAGCTCCACTTTCTGCCATCAGGTGAAAATATGGCACATTAAGCAGTTGGTATTTGAAATGTTTCATGTTCTGACACCAGTATGCTTTTTGTTGCTTCGTAACAGATGTTTATTTCTTTTGTGAAGTGACTGTTGGTGTAAAGGTTTAAGAAAGTTTAAGTTTTCTACTGAAGTTCTGTTAAAAGAATGCCAGCAATAACAGCACCTCATTGCAGGAATAGCTGGCAGCAACAACTGCAAAGATGTGCTACATCAATAAAAAGGCTAAAGAATATGATAAAGAAATTTGAAGAAACAGGTGAATTAGGTAATGAAGCAGGGGTAGGGAGGCAGCCCACTCCCATGACAGTTTCTGATCAATTTGCTGTAGCTATAGTGGACCGTGCAGCACATGTCTTCAATTCTGTAGCCAGCGCTCAAGCAGTGGCACAGGAATTCTCTCTCCCCTGGTTAATAGTTAAAAAGATTTTGCAGTGCATTTTACAATAGTATCCCTACAAGATTCAGAACATGCGTCAAGTGAAGCCTCAAGATGGCTACAATGCCATGGGTTTGCTCTTCAGTTATTTGTTCACATGGAAATGGATGACATGCCGCTGGGGAACCTTCTTTGGATGGATGAGGCACTTCTTACTATGCATCGCTCTATAGATGCCGGAACTGTCACATATGAGATTCTACTCCACCAAATATTGTGCATGCACATCCACTGCACTCGGCTTATGTGACTGTGTGGTGTGGATTCACAAGCTCCTTCACAGTCTGTTTTTCTTCGAGGAGATGGCATCTTGCAGGTCTGTTAAGTGTACAGTTACACCTGCACGTCATAAGCACATCTTTGTGTAGCACGTGATTCATGCTTTGCAGGAATGTTACTGTGTTCACACCACTAGTTTCAAGCAAGATGGGATGACACCCCATTTTGCTTGTTTTGAGAAACTTGCGTTAACAACCGCATCATCTCTACGTAATTTCAAGACGGGTGCCTTTCAGATCCCAGTATATAAATCCAAGTGACTTCTGGTTGTACCAATATCTAAAAAGCTGTGTCTATCAGGAATGTCTCTAGACTTTTCCTAACCTCACAGATAGCATGTGATGACATAGAGTTCTGATTACACTGGACATGCTGTGAGCAACTGTCGTTGATACCGTGTTACAGATGCAAAATGTTGCTGAGTCAGGAGACCATACTGAACATGTTTTAACTTGTGACCATATCCTAATAAACATGCCAGAACCATCATTATCGTGTGTTTGATCGTTCCTAGCCTTTTCTTGCATCCACAGCAAATTCTGACTGCTTACAGTGCCTTACTTTCACCTGGTATCAGGAAATGCATGTGCACCAATTAATGAACATACCTACTATGTTTCAGCAACCTGTCTTGAATACAGACCACACTGCAGCATTATCAACACTGTCAGTTTAATTATAACCACGTGATAGCACGCAAAGCCAATAGCCCTGCCACATTGGTAACGCTGGTTTCCTTCATACCACCCAGTCTGCCGAGTGCAGTTGGCAAGCAGAGTACACTTAGCCCTTGTGAGGCAAATTGAGGAGGTACTTGATGGTTAGTTGGTGGTTGTTTTGAATTTGAGAGGGAGGAGGGGAGGGGAGGGGGACAAACAGCGAGGTTATCGCTGCCATGATCTAATCAAGGGAGGAACAACACAGACAGCACAGCCCTGTCAAGGAAAAACGGATACAAAAAAAAAAAAAAAAAAAGGAATGACAGGGCAGCAGGAAGAAGAAAGAACAGGAGGGGGGTGGGTGGAAACGGTGAGAGCAGGGGTACCCTAGAAACGACATACATGATGTGGCGCCGCCGCCACCACCACCACCACCACATCCTGACACCAACAATATACCATTACCATGATAAAAGATGACAACACCAGGAAAAGAAAGGGGGAAACAAAACAGCACAACAGATCACACAAAATGTTGGGAAACGTCGAGGAGAATCTGGCTGGTGTGGAGGTAAGGTCAAGGCCTCCATAACCAATGCTTACACTGAGGGACTCAAATACCAGAGGAAAATTCAAGGACCTACACCTGAGAGGACAAAGCGCTTTCATGAAGAAAACCAAGGACAGACGTAACCATGCTGTCCGATAACAGCTGAGACAAGGAAGGTGGAAGGGGACATTTAGTATGAAGGACCACAAGGTGGGGGCAGTCCAGCAAAATAAGGATCACTGATCACTGTGAGGGGAGCCCAGCAACTATGAAGGAGGGGTGGGGGCCCTCACTGCGGAGTAAAAAAAACTGTAGGTCAACCTAGTACGGCCAATACGAAGACAGCCGAGGATGGAAGATTCCTGCAGAGAGAGGCAGAGGGAAGAACGCCATGTAGTGGAAGTCTCCTTGACTGTGCAAAATTTATAAGACAGGGGAGTAGGCTCTCTACAGCTGGCATGCAATTGAGTAAAAAGGGATTTGATGTAAAGTCATAACTCCACCCCTGGAGGGGTCTGAACCCCAACCAGACTATCTGTAAATTCATTACCTGGTATACCTACATGGTCAGGACCCCAAACGAAATCGACCAAACAAGCAGTAGCACCACCAAGATCAGCAAGAAAGTCATGAATGGCAGAGATCCAGGCATGGCAGGGAAAAACTTCGAGCGATACCTGAATGCCACTCATTGAGTCCATAGATAACAAAACTTGGGTGAAAGAGAACTGTTTAATGAAGCAGAGATGCTGACACATGACAATTAATTCTGCAGTAAACACCCCACATGTGACACACCAAGATATGGTATTTAATGCCAACAGAAGACGTGAAGGCATGTCCCACATGATTGGCAGATTTAGAGCCATCTGTGTCAAAAACAATGGCATCCTGAAACTCCCATAAGAGCATTTGGAACACACAATACAATACCATTGGAGCGACAAAGCTTTCGGACCCTGTGGAAGAGATCCATCTGAATCTGGGGCTGACGAACTAACCAAGGGGAGGGTGGTCAGGAAAGAACATGGGGAAGAAGACAAGGAGGGGAGATGAAAGTCATGGCAGAGAGAAGCAAGGCAAGGCAAAGCAAAACAAAACCGGTAGACCCAACCGAGGGTGGGCAGTGGGCGGGAGATGGCTCAAAGTTGCATAAAGAAGAGAATAGGAGCAGTGAACAGGGGAAGAGAGGATGGTAATGGCATAGGAAACCACGAGCTGGGACCACCAAATTGAAACTAGTGATATGGTTGAACACCTGGATGAGATATTGTCATTGTGAAGGACTGAGGTGTTGAACCAATTGGTTATGGATGTAATCACGGCCAGGAGCTGAACTGTGGGAAGAAGAAAGAGCCAGAAGCAACTTCTATTCAGTAACAGGTTCATTGGAGGATACCGCCTGACAAGGGGTAAAACATAAGCAGGAAGCTTCAGCTCACTGTTTCCAGACATCAGGCAGCTGGACATGAGGCTGAAGCTGTTGCCGTCGCAAAATGGGTTGCGAGGTGTTCTGCAAGAACTGATGGATCTGTACAAGGGCAACCTGAAAAGGCAAGTCCTGGAGTGTAGCCCACACCCATGACAATGTGGACACAAGAACCTTAGAGGACACAAAGCATTTCCAACACATCCGTTTGCTCTGTGCTTTGGCACCAAGACGTTTAAAGGTAACAAGACCAGCAGCGGGTAGGTGCCACTTAAAATGTTGCAAGGCACGAAGACAATCGCAGATAACAGCGACTGGCCGTGCTCCAGCATGGAAATGGCTGACAGTGAGTGGGGCCTGTCAAGCAGGGAACAGCAACGCCAGCAGTGTGAATTATTTTATCAGACAGATCGCAAATGACTGGAATACAACTTGACAAAGATGGTGGAAAAAAAAACCTGGGAGGTATATAGAGGCCAATCAGGATGATGGGAAGCCCAGCGAGATAACCTTGTCATCAGTAGGCGGGAAGGGAATGAGGTCATCAGAGGCAAAAGCAGAAGTCACTGACACAGGATGAAGTCAGTCAAATTTCTGACGAGCCCCAGTGTGAGACAAACAATTCAGGGCCTTATACTCTTGTATCTTATTTTCTTTCTTACAAGCAGGGCAATCTGGTGAGCGCGCAGAGTGATGGTAGTGACAATTAACAATCACAGATGGTGGAACACAGGGGCTCCCCTCATGGAGAGGGTGTCCACAGTCACCACAGAGGGTCTGCCATACAGTGGAAAGATGTACCCAAAACATAAGTTCTGGAAGCACCTCATGGATGGTGGAATGTACGGCTTCATGTCACACTGATAACAAATAACCTTGACCATCTCTGGGAGGGTATCTGCCTCAAATGCCAGAATAAAGGCGTCAGTATCAGTGTGATTGGCACACGTCAAACAAAATGTATGCCCCATCATTCCAGATTGGCCCAGAGACTTCCTCATCAGTTTGAAGGATGAGGTCTCTATGAAAAATGACTACCAGGACCATAATCTGAGACTGGTGAGATGCAACAGATACTGGGACAGTGTCAAGATGATCACATACACAAAGATCTGCAGACTGGGCGACATAAGTAGTTTTGTAATAAGTAGGGAACCTGACCACAACTCACTGAGAAATTCCACTTCGCTAAACTTATGTTTGATATATTCCACAGAAAATAATGGCTTTGTGACAGTCAATGTGTCCCGGTCCGTCCTAGTACAGACAAGGTAGCACAGAAAGTGTTTCACCACAAGCCAGTGAGCCTAACCTTCCTCCCAGTATGTAGCAGAGAAGGGAAGGATGCAGGGTCATAAGAAGTAGCATTCAGTGATCTGTTACCACTCAGAGACAGCCATAGAATAACAGCCAGAATTTTGGACCTTGATAGGTTTTATAGCCCCCCCCCCCCCCCCCAATGAACCACAGACCTTGCTGTCAGTGGGGAGGCTTGAGTGCTTCAGCAATACAGATAACCGTAACGTAGGTGCAACCACAACGGAGGGGTATCTGTTGAGAGGCCACACAAACATGTGGTTCCTGAAGAGCGGCAGCAGCCGTTTCAGTAGTTGCAGGGGGCAACAGTCTGGATGATTGACTGATCTGGCCCTGTAACACTAACCAACACGGCCTTGCTGTGCTGATACTGCGAACGGCTGAAAGCAAGGGGAAACTACACCCGTAATTTTTCCTGAGGGCATGGAGCTTTACTGTATGGTTAAATGATGATGGTGTCCTCTTGGGTAAAATATTCCGGAGGTAAAATAGTCCCCCATTCGGATCTCCGGGCGGGGACTACTCAAGAGGACGTTGTTATCAGGAGAAGGAAAGCTGGCGTTCTACAGATCTGAGCGTGGAATGTCAGATCCCTTAATCGGGCAGGTAGGTTAGAAAATTAAAAAGTGAAATGGATAGGTTCAAGTTAGATATAGTGGGAATTAGTGAAGTTTGGTGGCAGGAGGAACAAGACTTATGGTCAGGTGAATAAAGGGTTATAAATACAAAATCAAATAGGGGTAATACAGGAGTAGGTTTAATAATGAATAAAAAAAATTGGAAGCGGGTAAGCTACTACAAACTGCATAGTGAACGCATTATTGTGGCCAAGATAGACACGAGCCCACCCCTACTATAGTAGTACAAGTTTATATGCCAACTAGCTCTGCAGATGACGAAGAAATTGAAGAAATCTATGATGAGATAAAATATATTATTTAGATAGTGAAGGGAGGCGAAAATTCAATAGTCATGGGTGACTGGAATTCGATAGTAGGAAAAGGAAGAGAAGGAAATGTAGCAGGTGAATTTGGATTACGGGTAAGAAATGAAAGAGGAAGCCGCCTGGTAGAATTTTGCACAGAGCATAACTTAATCATAGCTGACACTCAGTTCACGAATCATAAAAGAAGGTTGTATACATGGAAGAACCATGGAGATACTAAAAGGTATCAGATAGATTATATAATGGTAAGACAGAGATTTAGGAACCAGGTTTTAAATTGTAAGACATTTCCTGGGGCAAATGTGGATTCTGACCACAATCTATTGGTTATGAACTGCAGATTGAAACTGAAGAAACTGCAAAAAGGTGGGAATTTAAGGAGATGGGACCTGGATAAACAAAGAACCAGAGGTTGTAGAGAGTTTCAGGGAGAGCATAAGGGAACAATTGACAGGAATTGGGGAAAGAAATACAGTAGAAGAAGAATGGGTAGCTCTGAGGGATGAAGTAGTGAAGGCAGCAGAGGATCAAGTAGGTAAAAAGACGAGGTCTAATAGAAATCCTTGGGTAACAGAAGAAATATTAAATTTAATTGATGAAAGGAGAAAATATAAAAATGCAGTAAATGAAGCAGGCAAAAACGAATACAAACATCTCAAAAATGAGATCGACAGGAAGTACAAAATGGATAAGCAGGGATGGCTAGACGACAAATGTAAGGATGTAGAGGCCTATCTCATTAGGGGTAAGAAAAGAGAACCACTTGTATGAATATCAAGAGCTCAGATGGAAACCCAGTTCTAAGCAAAGAAGGGAAAGCAGAAAGGTGGAAGGAGTATATAGAGGGTCTATACAGGGGCGATGTACTTGAGGACAGTATTATGGAAATGGATGAGGAGTTAGATGAAGATGAAATGGGAGATATGATATTGCGTGAAGAGTTTGACAGAGCACTGAAAGACCTAAGTCGAAACAAGGCCCCGAGAGTAGACAACATTCCATTAGAACTACTGACAGCCTTGGGAGAGCCAGTCCTGACAAAACTCTAGCATCTGGTGAGCAAAATGTACCAAACAGGCAAAATACCCTCAGACTTCAAGAAGAATATAATAATTCCAATACCAAAGAAAGCGGGTGTTGACATATGTGAAAATTACCGAACTATCAGTTTAATAAATCACGGCTGCAAAATACTAACGTGAATTCTTTACAGATGAATGGAAAAACTGATAGAAGTTGACCTCGGGAAAGATCAGTTTGGATTCCGTAGAAATGTTGGAACACATGAGCCAATACAGACCCTACGATTTATCTTAGAAGCTGGATTAAGAAAAGGCAAACCTACATTTCTAGCATTTGTAGACTTAGAGAAAGCTTTTGACAATGTTGACTCGAATATTCTCTTTCAAATTCTCAAGGTGGC
Organism: Schistocerca serialis cubense; assembly: GCF_023864345.2. Classification (NCBI taxonomy): domain Eukaryota; kingdom Metazoa; phylum Arthropoda; class Insecta; order Orthoptera; family Acrididae; genus Schistocerca; species Schistocerca serialis. Next base: position 527,733,060 of record NC_064643.1, read on the forward strand.
AGTGGTAAAATACAGGGAGCAAAAGGCTATTTACAATTTGCACATAAACCATATGGCAGTTATAAAGAGTTTAGGGACATGAAAGGGAAGCAGTGGTTGGGAATGGTGTGAGACAGGGTTGTAGCCTCTCCCCGATGTTATTCAATCTGTATATTGAGCAAACAGTAAAGGAAACAAAAGAAAAATTCGAAGTAGGAATTAAAATCCATGGAGAAGAAATAAAAACTTTGAGGTTCGCCGGTGACATTGTAATTCTGTCTGAGACAGCAAAGGACTTGGAAGAGCAGTTGAATGGAATGGACAGTGTCTTGAAAGGAGGGTATAAGATGAACATCAACAACAGCAAAACGAGGATAATGGAATGTAGTCGAGTTAACTCGCGTGATGCTGAGGGAATTAGATTAGGAAATGAGACACGTAAAGTAGTAAAGGAGTTTTGCTATTTGGGGAGCAAAAGAACTGATGATGGTCAAAGTAGACAGAACATAAAATGTAGACCGGCAATGGCAAGGAAAGCGTTTCTGAAGAAGAGAAATTTGTTAACATCGAGTATAGATTTGTATCAGGAAGTTATTTCTGAAAGTATTTGTATGGAGCGTAGCCATGTATGGAAGTGAAACCTGGACGATAAATAGTTTAGACAAGAAGAGAATACAAGCTTTTGAAATGTGGTGCTACAGAAGAATGCTGACGATTAGATGGGTAGATCACATAACTAATTAGGAGGTATTAAATAGAATTGGGGAGTAGAGGAGTTTGTGGCACAACTTGACTAGAAGATGGGATCGGTTGGTAGGACATGTTCTGAGGCATCAAGGGATCACCAATTTAGAACTGGAGGGCAGCGTGGAGGGTAAAAATCGTAGAGGGAGCCCAAGAGATGAATACACTAAGCACATTCAGAAGGATGTAGGCTGCAGTTCGTAATGGGAGATGAAGCGGCTTGCACAGGATAGAGTAGCATGGAGAGCTGCATCAAACCAGTCTCAGGACTGAGGACCACAACAACAACAACAACAACAACAAAAACAGGTTTTATGGGCAAAGCATCCACCCCGACACCACCCATAATGACCAGGGGCTCTCCCCGTGGGCGACTTCCAGGCACAACAATGGTCAACCGGCACTGGCACGGTGCATTGGCGGGAGTTCCGAAGCTCTGGAATGACAAGCAACCGCTACTATACTTGAGGAGGCAACAGCTCAAGCATCAGAAATGGGATACTCATGTGAATGGGTACGTAACAACCCCATGACAAGGACTGGCTACATGTGCTGGTGTGAAGGGGGCTATGGTGGGGGAAAGCAGAGGGGAAGGAAGGGGGGCGAGGAATCCATTCTGTAGAAACTAGGGAGTTCTGCCCCAAGTGTCTCACACTACAGACAGAAAATTTAGTAGAAGTGGATGTCAAACCCAAAGAGGAACAAAACCTCAAGGAATACAGGAAATCAGGTGGACAGCTAGGTCGACACAAATAAGAACACCAAGAGAGGGGAAGGAGGAGGCAACGGGGAAGGAGAGAGGATGGGGAGATGGGCACGGGGTAGGAAATGCAGCCCGTGAAAGAAGAATGGGTTGCAACAGCTCTGGCCTCATGGCCACCTCACACAAACTCACGAAATAACCATGAGCCCCCCCCGGGGGGGAGGAGAGAGAAGTAGTAGACAAAACTGAATACATGATGCATCTAAAAAATTATATTGGTAGAAAGTGCAAAATGGCTAAATAGGGATGTCTATACCATCAATGCAAGGCTGTAGAAGCAACCACGGCTAGAAAACAGACAGGTGTCACCTATAGGAAAAGTAGAGAGACCTTTGGAGAAAAGAAAATCAATTGAACGATTATTTCAAGAGCTCGGATGACAAGCCAGCACTAACAAATCAAGGGAAAGCAGAGAGGTGGGAGTAATATATAGAAGGGCTATACAAGAGAAATGAACTTCAGGACAATATTATCGAAAAGGAAGAGGCAGCAGACAACAAGATGGAAGTTGTGATAGTACAAAAAAAAATTTACAAATCACTGAAAGATCTAAACTGAAATTAGGCACCTGGAATACACAACATACCCTTGGAATTATTGAGATTCTCGGGAGAGCTAGTTATAATGAAACTATTATAGATAAGTAGCCCAATCACATTACTGTGATCACTGCCTACGTTTGACATCAATGTGCAATAACGCCTCAAAAACAGCAAGTGACAGCACTAACAACCATAGGGGTGTATAGGGCAAATGGGTGAGTGGGGTGCAGAAAACAGTGGAGTTGTCATCGTAATGTGCAGAACGATTTGTCTCGCATACAAAAGCGCATAATTACTGGCTTTAGTGCCAAGGATGAAAGCATTTCTGAAACGGCTAAGTTTGTAAATTGTTTGTGTGCCTCCGTGATTAAAGTATACCGAGAGTTGGAAAATGGTAGAATCCAAAACAGCTGTTGATGCAACTTATGGTGCACCACAGACCATAGATGAAAGAGGTGAACAACTGCTATGGAGATGTATACAGGCAAATATAATTGCAACTATCAAATAACTGACCAGTCAGGTGACCCAAGGGACTACCAACTGTGTCTCCTCGACAACTGTTCAGCGAACGTTGCTGCGTATTGGTCTCCACAGAAGGCACCTGGTTCATCCAACCCTGCTGACTGCTGTTCATTGATGACGAAGGCTGGAATCTGCATGCCAATACCACAACTGCACATCCAATGAGTGGCGTCAGGTGACCTTTCCAGATTAATCACATTTTATGCTCCATCCAATAGATGGCTGGTAGTGTGTAAGGCCCTGCAACACAATCTTAGGAATGGTCCACGGCAGAGAAAGGAGGGTTATAGCCTGGGGAATGTTTTCATGGAATTCCCTGGGTGATATCGTCATCTGTAAGGCACAATGGATCGACTCGCGTATGCATCTATCCTTGGGGACTACGTCTACCCTTACATGAAGTTTATGTTTTCCTCAGCGAAACGGCATCTACAAGCAGGACAATGCAACATGTCACACAGCTCACAGTGTACTTGCAATGTTTGAAGAGCAACAGGATGAGTTTCCTCCTATGGCCACCAAACGCCCAGATTTAAAACCAATTGAGAATCTATATGACTACCTCCATCAGACTGTTCATGCCTCAACCAAGAAACTTAGCACGGTTGGCATGGTTCTACATCCCTTGGTTACCTTCCAGAACGTCACTGACACTCTTCCTGCATGTTCGTGCTGCAAAAGGTGGTTATTCAGGCTTCTGAAAGGTGCTCACATTAATGTGACTGGACTGTCATCAATTATTTACGGAAAAATGGAGAAACTAGCAGAAGGCCAAGCTCAGGGTAATCATTTTGGGTCCAGGAGGAATGGAGGAACAAGCAAGGCAATACTGACCCTCTGAATTATCCCAGAAGATGGGCTGAAAAAGGGCAAGCCTATATTTCTGACATTTGTAGGAGGCTTTTGAGAATGCTGATGAATGCACTGTTTGAAATTCTGAAGGTAGCAGGGACAAAATACAGAGTGCAAAATGTTATCTACAACTTGCACAATTAAGCAAGCATTAAAAGGAACCATGAAGAAAATAGGGAAGGTAATTTAAGTTCAGGGAAAAGAAATAAAAATGTTAGCGTCTGACAATGACATAATTCTCTCACAGATGCAAAGAACTAGGAAAAGCAGTTGAATGGAATGGACAGTGTCTTGAAAATAAATAATAAGATGAATATCAACAAAAACAAAATAAGCATAATGGAATGTAGTCAGATTAAATCTGGTGATGTTGAAGGAACATAGATTAGTAAATAAGACACTAGAAGTAGTAGATGAGATTTGTTTTTTGGGCAGCAAGTGACAATGATCGAAATAAACAGGAATAAAATGCACACTTGCAACATCTAAGTAGGTGTTTCTGGGGGTGGGGTGGGGGTGGGGAGGGGGGGGAGAGAGAGAGAGAGAGAGAGAGAGAGAGAGAGAGAGAGAGAGAGAGAGAATTGTAAACACTGAATAATTCTTCTGGAAAAAATCTGTGGATGCTAAACATAAATTTAAGTGTAAGGATGTCTTCTCTGAAAGTATTGGATACAGAACTGAACGGTGGCAATAAGCAGTTAAGAAAAGAAGAGAATGTAAGCTTTTGAAATGTATTTCTAAGAAGAATGTTGTAGATTAGATTGGCTGAGCAGATAACTAATAAAAAGGTACAGAATCAAAATGGGGAGGAAAGAGGTTTATTTCACAACTTGACTAAAAGACGGTTGATTGGTTGGTTGATTTGGTGGGCGGGGTTCAAACAGGAGGTCATCGGTCACATCAGATTAGGGAACAACAGCGAAGGAAGTCGGCCAAGCCCTTTCAAAGGAACCATCCTGGCACATGCCTGAAACGATTTAGGAAAATCACAAAAAACCTAAACCAGGATGGCTGGAAGTGCGTTTGAACTGCCATCATCCCGAATGTGAGTGCAGTGCACTAATCATTGCGCCACTTCACTCAGTTGATTTGTTGGTTGACTGAAGGGGATGGCGGAGTGGGGGGACAAAACAGCGAGGTCACCAGTCCCATGGTCTAAAGTAGCAGAAACTAAAGGAGGAACAACACGAACAGCACAATCCAGCCAAGGCAAACAGAAAATGGGCAAATAAAGATGCAGAAGGAATGTCGAGGCGGGAGGAAGTGTAAGGAATAGAAGAGAGAGAGATGGTTAGTGTTTAACGTCCCATCGACAACGAGGTCATTAGAGACGGATCGCAAGCTCGGGTTAGGGAAGGATTGGGAAGGAAATCGGCCGTGCCCTGTCAAAGGAACCATCCTGGCATTTGCCTGAAACGATTTACGGAAATCATGGAAAACCTAAATCAGGATGGCTGGAAACAGGATTGAACCGTCGTCCTCCCGAATGCGAGTCCAGTGTGCTAACCACTGCGCCACCTTGCTCGGTGAAGAGAGAGAGCTGCGAACGCAAGGGGACATCCCAGAACATTACATGCAATGTAGTGTCAGCACTGCCACAGACCCATCCTGATCTCCACACCATACCATGGTCGTGACAATGGGGACAACTCCAGGGAAAGAAGACACAAGATAAGGGGGAAACAAAACAGCACAAAAGACCAGAGAAAACACAGGGAAAAGGAAGAGGAAAACCTTGCCAGCATGGAGGCATGGCTGAACCCCTCCCAAACCAAAGCCAACACTAACCAAGGGACTCAAATTCTGGAAGGAAGGAAATTCAGGTACTTAAATATAGGAGGACAAGAAAACAGATTGGATGTAACCATCCTCTAACACATGTGACAAGGAGAGTGTACGTAGCGCAAAGGGCTGAAAGACAAGGCTGCCCAGTAAAATACAGACCACCATAATGGGGCCCTGCAACTACAAAAAGGGAAAAGGGGGGGGGGGGTGTTTATGGTTCATTACAGAGTAAAAAGCCATCGGTCAACTTGGCATGGCCAATAGGAAGTTGGGAGAGAGTGCTAGATTCCCACCAGGACAGGTGGAAGGAAGAACGACACATGGCCAGGGGGCCTCTTAATCACCAGTCCACGACTGAGCAAAAATGAATTCAATATGAAGCCACAAATCTGTCCCTGGAAGGGTCACAAGGACCAAGATCGGCAAGTTCACTACCCGGGATACCTACATGGGCGGAGACCCAAAGGAAATCAACCGAACTAGCTGCACGGTCAAGATAGGCGAGAAGATTGTGGATGGTAGAGACTAAAGCGTCAGAAAAAACAAAGATGGAAGATGGAAACTGTGGTGGAGAGAACCGAGGCGGAGCCCAACTGGAAACTCACCCAAGGATGGGCAGCGAGCAGGTGACATCCTAAAGCTATGAAAGTAATAAATAATAGAATAGGAGTGGTGAGCAGGGAATGAGTGGATAGCAACGGCATAGGAAACCAGGAGCTGAGGCCACCAAACCAAGGGATCCCAGCATCAACAAGAAGACTACCGACAGGACTAGTTTGAAAGGTGCTGGTGACCAAATGGACTGGGTCCAAGAGGTGCAGAACGGAAGGGGGCAGCTGAGTCATAGGCTTGACACCCTTAGTCCAGATGTTGCACAACCAAAGCCCAATAAAGACAGACAAGAGGAGAATAGTCCGCACCCCAAGACTTATGTGCACGTAAGCCAAGGAGAGTGAGGTTACAGAATGAGTTAGCCTTCAGAAGGCAGATATGGGGCAACCAAGAAAGCTTGCTATCAAGAAGAAGACCAAGAAATAGAACTGGAGACCACTGACAGGTGTTGGGCATCGAAGTAGAGCTCAGGGTCAGGATGAACTGTCACATGGCGACGGAAGTATACCAAACATGATCTAATGGGAGAGAACAGCTGACAACCGTGAGAGAGCAGAAATGCACCAGATGACACCCTGGAGCTGTCCCTCTACAGAAGCTACCAAGTAGGAACTAGCCCAGATACAAAAATCATCCACATACAGCACAGGGGTGACCATTGGTATGCAGGGACCACAACACCATTAACAGTGACAGGAAAAGGACACTTAATACAGAACCCTGTGGAACACAATTCTCCCGGATCCAATGATAGCTGAGAATGGTGCCGAACTGAAATTAAACGACTGTTGGGACAGGAACTGGTGAATAAAGATTGGGAGGAGTCCCCCAAAGACCCCACTTATCGAGTGTAAATAAGATGAGAGAGCACAAAGCTGCATAGCAGGCCTTCTGAAGATTGAAGAAAACTTCGAAAAGATGGCAGCGCTGAGGAAAGGTCTGCTGAACTTTGGTGTCCAACCAAAGCGTATGATTGATTGGAGGTTCTCCTTCCTGAAAGCTGCATTTAAGACGACAAAGGGTCCCGAGATTCGAGGACCCAACAGAACCAACAAGCTACCATCCATTCAAATAACTTGCATGGTCAAACTGATCATCTAATAACTATCGAGGTATGATGGATCCTTACCGTGCTTAAGGACAGAGACGCAATACTGTCTCCTATTGAGAGTGGAAAACACCTTGAAGGCAAATGTGGTTAACAGTCCAGAGAAGATATTGTCATTGTGTAGGACTGAGGTGTTGAACCAATTGGTTGTTAACAGAATTGGAGCCAACGACTGAATTGTTGGAAGAGAAGAGTGCCAAAAGTATTTAATAAAAGGTTCATTGTATCATTCCACCACAAATGTGGTAAAACGTAAGTGGGAAGCTTCAACCCGCAGTTTCTGGAGGAGTCCAGATAGGAGGCTGACACCAGTGCCACTGCAAAATGGGTCACAAGGCATTCCGTGAGAACCAACGAACCTGTACAAAGGCCACCTAGGAGGACTAGGCAACCTTGGAGGGTGAGGAGCATAGCCCACACCTGTGACAGACAGGAGAAAAACTTGGGAGGAGACAAAGCATTCCCAACTCACCCGCTTGCTCTGTGTTACTAAGTGCCAGGTTTTGGTAGGAAGGTGTTTAAAGGCAATAAGACTGGTGGAAGATAGATGCTGTTTAAAGCATTGCAAAGCTCAATGGTGATCGTGAATGACAATGTTGTGCTCCTCCACCAGACCATCTGGCAGTGAAAGGGGCCCATCCAAAGGGATATGGCAATGCTGGTAGCGCGAATGATAATATCGGGCACATCTTTGATGACTTCATCAATACAACCTTATAAAAGGAGGTATAAACATGACCTGGACAGTATACACATGCCAATCAGGATGATGGAAAGCCCAGCAGGGTAAACTGGCCACTAAAAGGCGGGAAGGGAACAAGAGTGTCAACAGCAAGTGGTCGGTATCACAGAGATAATCACGCATGGACCAGTGTAATGAATTAAGAAGGGAAGGAGAAGGGAGTGAAAGATCAATGGCAGATAAAGTGCCATAATCACTACTACACTGGGTAGTAGGTGAAACTATTGTTAAGAAGGCACAGGTTGTGATCTGCAAGAAACTGGTCTATGAGGAGACTCCGACTAAAGGAAAAAGCACTGCCCCCACAAAGGGTAATGAGCATTAAAATCCACGAGGAGGAAGGGAGGGCAGTTAGGGCAGCGGATGTAGGTGGCCTGTAAGGAGGGAGACACATCACTGCAGAGTCCAGGTGGATCCAGACAGCAACTGCTTCCATTATGGTACAAAGCGGGGATCCACATACTAACAACGTTCATATGGACCAACTTGCAAACACGATCGACTGACCTGATTTCAAAAGAATGCACAGAATCCATGAAGGGTGGTGAGTGAGCATCAGTAAAATGAGATTCCTGGAGAGTAACAAAAGCTGCAGCGCAGAACGAAATAAGGGATTGCAATTCCGGAAGGTGATGGTAGTATCCAGTATAAATCCTTTGAATAAGCATGGAACAGGAATCCAACTGGGAGGCAAATGGACCAAAGCTGGTCACACCACTGGGTCACCATCCTCCACAAACAAGGACGGGGTGACACGAATAAACCAAAAATGAGAAGTCCGACTCAGGTTGCGAGGGGACAGTTGGCAATCCCGGGAGGCACCTGAGGGGACTTGTGCTGGGAACTATGTTTCTTCTTATTCTCTTTTGCAGGTCAAGAAAAGCAGGGCAGACAGCAAGCAGACTCCAGTGAGAACTGGAACTGAGAGCGAGCGGATGACCTTGGAGCGCACGAGCTGAGGGTTGCGCAGCTGACATTTGGCAGCACGTCTGCAGTCGGGCAGATGCTGGGGTCTCAATCAACAGCAGATGCTGAAGAAGGGGCACACTTCTCCAGCTGGGGTGGGGGAGCAACACCTGAGGGAGAGGGGAGGAGGAGAGGAAATGGGGTGAGACTGGGATAAGAAGGAAGGAGGAGGGGCAAGAGATGCAACAGAGGTAAAGTTAGTGTCATACACACATGGTGACAATGTTCATATTTCTGATGAGCATTAGTGTAAGATCAAGGACTTACACTCCCGTATATTATTTGTCTTCTTATAAAACGAGCAATCCAGGGAGTGTGGAGATTGATGGTCATGATAATTAACATGCATAGGTGACAGAACACAGACACTCTCTTCATGGTGTGGGCATCCACATTCATCGCACAGAGGTCTGCAAACACCGTAAGCATCTGATAAACCACCTTGACCTTCTCCAGTATGGTAACCACCTCAAATGCTAAAGGCACAGGCATCATTGCAAGTGGCCTTATGGCCTTTCTGAACAAAATTAATGCCCTGCCATTCCAGATTAGTCTGAAGTTCCTTATCAGTTTGAGGGATGAGTTCCCTGTGAAAAATGACACCCTGAACAATATTCAAAGACTGGTGAGAAGTAACTGACATTGGGTTGTGACCAAGATGGTCATGGGCACAAAGTGCCACAGAAGTAGTTCTGATCCACGCCAAACCTAACCGTATCTCACTCAGAGTGCGTAATTTGCAAAACTTGTCTTTGATAACTTCCACAAAAAATAACAGCTTGGTGGTGGTGAAAGTATCCCCATCAGACTTGGTGCAGACCAGATGGCAGGGAAAGGCTTCCACCCCAAGCCGGTCAGCTTGGCCCTCCTCCTAGCGGATAGCGAGGGAAGGGAAGGCTGCAGAGACAAAAGAATGAGCATTAAAGGATCCATGCCCAACTAAAGAGATGGCTGTAGAACAACAGCTAGTTTCTTTTTTTGGGGATTAATATGTTTTACAAGCAAAGTGTCCACCCCGATACCCCCCACTTTGATCAGGGGCTCTCCTCATGGGCATCACCCAATCACAGGAAGGGCCATCTGGCATGGTGTCCATTGCCAGTAGTTCTTTTGTTCCAGGATGACAAGTAACCACTCCTAGGATTACATGGGCAGGTAGCAGCTCAGGTATCAGAAGTGGTTATCAGGGGGCTAAACCAAAAGAGTACATAATGACCCCATTACAAGAACTGGTTACCCTGCTGGCTATAGAATGTTAAAAGGATGATGACAAGGAAAGAATGAAAGAGATGGTAAGGCCACATGCCAATGACTAAGTAAAGTGTACTTCCCCAGTTGGCTTGCACTGTGATGACAAAATTTAAAAGGGGAGCTCAAACCCAAGAGGGGAAGAAAGTGGGCAGAGGGAGGGAGTGAGGACAGGGAGGGAGGGGCATGGGTAAGGGAATGCAGCCCAGGAAGGAAGCAAGGGCCACAATAGCTCAGCGCCTTATGTGCGCCATGCACCAACTCATGAAAGAGCCACAAGTCCCCTGAGGGTGGGGGGAAAGGGGGGTGGGGTGTGGTGGTGGTGGGGGGACTAAAAGGAGGAATCACTGATAAGGCACATTCTGAGACTTCAAGGAGCAAAGTAATTGAGATAACTATGGAGGTTAAAATTGTAGAGGTAGCAAGGCTTGATTATTGTAGGCAGGTTCAAGTGGATATAGGTTACAATAGTTACACTGAGATAGAGTCTTGCACACAATAGATTAGCATGGAAAGCTGCATCAAACGAATCTTTTGACCGAAGACGACGACGCCGAAATCTACACCCACCGCCATCAACAACAACAACGACGACAATAACAACAACATTGGCAGTACTGAAATTTCATTTCCTGAAGATGAGGATTGGCCCAGCATTCGTCTCCTTGTAATTTTGTAGTTTCCTCTTATGAATTTTCTTTTGATCTATAATATTTTCAGTAATGAAAATTTTTGATAAAGGATGGAATCAATGGCATATAATATCTGAAAACAGGAAAACTTTTAAAATAAAAACAGTTTGAGATTTATCCCTGCAAGTGAACCTTTGTACATTAATATTGTGTTCCACAGTGAAGTGTATACCATACTCTTGTCATCAGTAGATCAGTCACCCCTTCCACTAGAAAAAGGGAGAGAAAATACCGCCAAATAATACTTACTTGACAAATGTTGGAAAATGAACCAAAAATTCTGGACAGTCAACTACACCTTCCAGGTGAAAATTGTATTTTGTACCAAACAATGGGTATGGGGGCACACGTCCTTCAAAATCTACAAAATATATTTCATTACCAAAAGACGTCTTTCCCGATTTCTGTAGACGGTACCTGAAAATAAATTTGATCAGATATATAAAACTATTCCTCTGAAGCAACATACAAGTAAATGTAAGTTACACAACATTAGAAGAACGATGAAATCAAGTACTGTAAACACATCTCTCAACACATTAAACACACTCACAAGACCCTGAAATATTTAATGGCAGAATTATTCCTACTTTTTTATTCTAAAACATCCCTTTAGCTTGTGTGTGTGTGTGTGTGTGTGTGTGTGTGTGTGTGTGTGTGTGTGTGTGGCCCATGCGCCCCCATGTGAGAGAGAGAGAAGGAACAAGTGGGGGTGGGATGAAAATGTGTGCTCACTTATTTCAAGTTCTTAATATGACTACATGTCTAAATCCTTACTTATGCACCTACATCCTATGTAAATGGTGTTGAGCAAATCCCTAATATATATTCTTCACAGCAAAGTGAACAAATAAAATATGATTTTGCATAAGCTGAAAGGCACAGATTTCATGCAATATGGAACCCTCTGCAGGAAATGCCCATCAATTTCATTGACTATGCCAATACCGTTAGCAATGGTGAGTGACAAATTATATTTCTGTTCAACTGGAGCAGTGAGTGTACAGAACTGTGTATACTGGGCAACTTCCACAACAGCTGCACCAACGGTATCTACAAGCCATGAGAGATGAACGATAGGCAGGGAGCAGTGGCAACATAACTTTGTGCAAACTGGGCTGATAAGGCTTGGATTTCCTGCAGGAATACTATTTCAACAGGATTGGGCAACAGCATACGTAGCAGAAGTGTCTATGACAAGCATGAAAGCTAAGTTCCACCAAATACGTGCTTTCAGTGATGATGTGTTACCCCAATAATTACCAGTTTATCATACTGTGATTTTGTCTTATTATAATAACTGAAGCCAGGGTGTATGCAGAGAAACAACATACAATCTGTCAAGGACTTGTGTCCAAACTGATGGATAGCATCCTCTGGATACTGTCTTCAATACACAACTTTGAGTATTCCTGAGTTCAATTGGCATTCCTTTTTTCTGTGTATGTAGTATACTTCAAGTAAACTAAGTTGTGTTTTGTATGTCACACTCCATACCTTTAGAAACAGTCTGAATGAATAGTGTTCCCCAAAACTCAAACATGGCTACCCAATGTTACTTCCTGTCACTCACCCAAACTGAACAGCACCAGCTCATATCCCAAAGACTTACTTCTTGTCATATTACTGATATCCCTGCAATCTTTTTGCTGCCATTTTCAAAGAAAATGTTGTCCCCCCTCAACAATTCAAGCTTTGTAACTGAAATTTTTATTTAGTTGTATTCATGTCATTCATTAACTTTTAGAGTCACAGATATTGATGAAAGCACTTACATCTTTCTAGCCTGAGCAGTGTGAGGTAAACATTTATAAATCAATGTATTCATAGAAGCTTTATTTAAAAATACTTATGCAATTCAATTTCTTTTTTGTGTTGTATGGAGTTTACAAGATCATGACAAAGTGGCATCATACTTCTCTACTGATGCAAAATTTTGCAGTGTCAGTGTTGGTTGCTGCAACGTTTTAGCCAACTGCTAGCGATTGCTAGATGATGGACTCAGCCTTGTTAAATGCCTCACTGCACTAAATGATATTAATAAATAATATAAATAATAATAATAATACCATAATAAATGAAGTATAGAAACAAACAGTCACACTACATAATTAATGAAATGCACATGGGCAGTTTATTCTGGAATATGATTGAAGACAGGCACAAACTGCTCAGTTATATTATTTATATTGCATATAGTCAAAGTAAAGTCAATTAATGTATCAAGCATTCAACAAAAGTGAATCAAGAACATTTATTGGACAAAAAATGTCAGGCAATTAACTGCATTAAATAACTTCCACCCCTGAACTTGAAATTACTGGATTGACATTTAAGTGAAAAATATTAAATGTACTGAACAGAAATACTATTCAATGATATGGACTACTTTCAAGTATATTATCAATGAATGAAAGCCATCTCTGCCTTTACAACAACAAATGTCATCGATATGTTAATAATTAATCTTGAAACTGTATCGTGTTTTCTAATCAGAATCGTTGAAAGAACCTTCAATTAATGACAAAAATACTTTGAAACTAAAAGAAAGATGCTAATATGAAAAAGAAAGAAATTAAGATTTGTTGTGTTTCATCGAGCCTCTGGACTGATGCAGCTAACTAGCAAATGCAAAAACCACAATAAAACTAGTGAAACCTATTGACTTCCCTTTTTATTCAATGAACAGATACACTTATACAAAACTTATTAAGTTTCTTGGATAACTGAATAATACAGTTGTATGCTGAGGGCATACTGTCAGACTATGTAGTGTATCATACTGCCTAAACAGATGCTTGAAGTCCCTTCTACAGAAAGTTGTGGCACCCAGGACTAGACTAGTTTTAGCCCGCTCAACGCGCATCTCATTGCCTAACTTGTATGGATCACTGGCTAGCCCGTCCGGCTCATGAGACTCTGCAGCAAAACACGACTTGCTAAGCTAATCAGACCGTGCTGACGAGCCTCGGCGGCCCTCATTTTGATCGGTGAGGCTGCCCACCAGACCAGCCTGTTGCCTCTGCTGCATTATGTTCTGTATCTATTAGCAAAGCCCTCTGATAATTTTCATTTATTCTTTTCTCAATTACATTTTCAGGGGCACATTGGCGGTGGTCTCAACAAAAGTTTGACCATGCATGCTTCACAGTGATGCCAGTTTATTTTTCACCTCCAGCCAATTACAAAATGCACACAGGTGTTTAATTATTATTACTGGAAAAGTTTATGTGACAACAACGACAATTTCAGAATATCTTCCCTCTCGATCGAATCTTAATTTCCAAATAGTGTAAATCAAGCATATATCTAACAGAACTGAAGGCATTGCACTCTTGCAGTGGCTTTGCTGATAATCACACATAATAGTATACTGACACACAGCACAACTCAATCAATACACGTCGTCAAAGTAATATTTTTTTTCCCATCAGTTATAAACGGTAGCAAACAGATATAAGGTGCACCACAGCACAGGCAGTGGGCTGAAGTGGTGAACGTGCAAGTAGTGTGGACAGTTTAGTGTGCTGGGGAGTGGATATCTGGTATTTGTGGTGTGGCAAGCTGCACTGAGATCAAAGATGTGGCGGGCCAATCTGCAAGACACATGCTGAGTGGGCAGAAACTGGCACTGAGCACAGCTCTATCTGAAACTAATTATTCTTAAACGCTAGTTTTAGCTACCCATCCAACTAAACTTGAAAAAAATTATTATAACAGAACAAGGTGGTAGTTGACACATGTTCAGGCTGTACAATAAATGATAGAAGCATTCCTCTATTAGGAATGCTTAAGAAGTTGAGTAAGTAGGAACATGGTGAGAGCCGTCATTAAACACACTGACACATTGGAATTAACATTGTGCAATAATCCTCCTCAGTAACTACCTTATGCTTAATTCAAATTAAATGTCACAGCAGAAAGCACATTCTATAATGTATACTGCTGATGGTTAAAATTGCCAAATCATAAATGCGGCAGGCAACAAATGTCAAATTGACGTGAAGTGTTTAAAATGTTTGTGTATGCAAATGAGAAGCATTTCAGCACAAAAGCACAAAGTGGGTAGTTGTAGCACCACGTACGTTCTGTATATAAGGATACATGCACAGTGGTAATTTCATTCAAAAACTGCATTTGAATTAAGGTTTTTTGCAAGAAGAAAAGTCTACCAGCAAGTGTTGTAATTTGACATCAGCAGTATCTTAGTCTACCAGGACTGTAGTTTTATCGTTCAGCGATACTGCCAATTTGTCGGCTGGGATACCACAACTAACATGTGAATAAGAAATCAATGGATTCAGGAAGACTATACTCAACAGACTCACACAGTTAGTGTCAGAGAGGACAGGCATGTTGCTTGTTCAGCCGTGTAGGATTCCACAGTGATGTCACATACCTCGAGTCAGTAAATGTGCTCGTTTACAGCAAGACAAATACCCTAACGGGGAGTGTGATGATGTTTGGAGTACCACAGACTGTCAACAAAATTAACTTTGTTGCGGCTTCCCTGGACGTGGCAGCAGAGATAGGCGCACTGAAAGTGGTACGAGCAACAACACTAGACATAATAGTAGTACCAAGTCTCCTTTAACATCAGTTCCGGTTCTGCATGCAGCATCACAATAAACATATCCATGTGAGAAGGCTCCAAGCAGAACAAACTTTGTCAGAATGTACACTACTGGCCATTAAAATTGCTACACCACGAAGATGACATGCCACAGACGTGAGATTTAACTGACAGGAGCAAGATGCTGTGATATGCAAACGATTATCTTTTCAGAGTCTTCACACAAGGTGCGCGCCGGTGGTAACACCTACAACGTGCTGACATAAGGAAAGTTTCCAACTGATTTTTCATACACAAACAGCAGTTGACCAGCGTTGCCTGGTGAAATGTTGTTGAGATGCGTCTTGTGAGGAGGAGAAATGCATACCATCACGTTTCCGACTTTGATAAAGGCCGGATTGTAGCCTATCGCGATCGCGGTTTATCGTATCGCGACATTGCTGCTCGCGTTGGTCGAGATCCAATGACTGTTAGCAGAATATGGAATCGGTAGGTTCAGGAGGGTAATACAGAACGCCGTGCTGGATCCCAACGGCCTCGTCTCACTAGCAGTCGAGATGACAGGCATCTTATCCGCATAGCTGTAACGGATCGTGCAGCCACGTCTCGATCCCTGAGTCAACAGATGGGGACGTTTGCAAGACAACAACCATCTGCACGAACAGTTTGACGACGTTTGAAGCAGCATGAACTATCAGCTCGGAGACCATGGCTGCGGTTACACTCGACGCTGCATCACAGACAGGAGCGTTTGCGATGGTATACTGAAGGACAAACCTGGGTGCACGAATAGCAAAACGTCATTTTTTCGGATGAATCCAGGTTCTGTTTACAGCATCATGATGGTCGCATCCGTGTTTGGCGACATCGCGGTGAACGCACATTGGAAGAGTGTATTCATCATCGCCATACTGGCGTATCACCCAGCGTGATGGTATGGGGTGCCATTGGTTACACGTCTCTGTCACCTCTTGTTCACATTGACGGCACTTTGAACAGTGGACGTTACATTTCAGATGTGTTACGACCCATGGCTCTACTCTTCAGTCGATCCCTGCAAAACTCTACATTTCAGCAGGATAATGCACGACCGCATGTTGCAGGTCCTGTACGGGCCTTTCTGGATACACGAAATGTTCGACTGATGCCCTGGCCAGCACATTCTCTCGATGTCTCACCAACTGAAAACGTCTGGTCAATGGTAGCCGAGCAACTGGCTCGTCACAATACGCCAGTCACTACTCTTGATGAACTGTGGTATCATGTTGAAGCTGCATGGGCAGCTGTACCTGTACACGCCATCCAAGCTCTGTTTGACTCAATGCCCAGGCTTATCAAGGCCATTATTACGGCCAGAGGTGGTTGTTCTGGGTACTGATTTTTCAGAATCTATGCACCCAAATTGCGTGAAAATGTAATCACATGTCAGTTCTAGTATAATATATTTGTCCAATGAATACCCGTTTATCATCTGCATTCCTTCTTGGTGTAGCAATTTTAATGGCCAGTAGTGTATTTCTCATCACCATATGGGCCCAACACCTAATGTAATAGTATGCCATTTGATATACAACATGATCCACTCTGTTTCTAGTAGCTAGTAACTTCGACAGCAATCTTTATACTTCCAATGTGTTAAGACCAGTGCCAGTTCTGTATCTTCAAAGTCTCCATGACAGTATCTTTCAATGAGATAATACAAGAAAACACATTGCCTGTGCTGTCCTGACCTATCTCAATATGGAGGGTGTTCCAACTATTGCCCTCACTGGGAAGTTTTCCATATCTTTCAACCACTGAAAACATCATCCTTTGTCGCTAAATACTTAATTTACGACACGTTTCGAGTAAAAGTCATCAGATACCTGTGGCAAAATTTACACATTTACCCCTCCCTTGCCTACTTTCCTACTCCCCCCCCCCCCACCACAATCAACTAATTCAACATCTATCTCATCTACCCCATTCCCTGCCCTTAGTGCCCACCCCTCCTCCTATGTCTGTCTATCCCAGTTCACCCTAAAATGTTAGGAAAATTTCTCATTCAAGATGTTTTCTCTTTTAGACAAGGCCCGTCTGTGGTCTCAAAAGGTTTCACCTTCATAATTAATTTTAAATTTTATTCCAAACTGAGAGAGGTGTACATTTCTTTTCTATCATATGTGGATTACGCACACAATGTTTCCTCTTCCTATAACATGTATTTGAATAATATTTCACAGTCGCATATTGCATTTTCCATTCTCCCTTCCTCTCCCCCCCCCCCCCTTTTCCCTCCCAGTAATATGCTCTGTGACACTGTTACATTTTATAAACATATTCATGAGATTTCAGCTTAATGATCTACTTTAAATGAGAATAATCTACTGAAAAACAAATAAATATCATTATGTTTATTATATAAAATTTAGTGAAAACATACCATTAAGTAACATCAATCCCTCCCTTTCCTTCTTCATTCCCCTTCAGCCTTATCTTCTTTCCCCCTCAGCTCCCTTCCCCCCCCCCCCCCCCCCACACTTGCCATCCTCTGCCTATTTTCCTACTCTCCTCCTCCCGCCCCCCCCCCCTCATCTAATTCACATCTGTTTTTCTGCCCCATACCCTGTCCTTGGTGCTCCCCCCCCCCCCCCCCGGCCATTCCGACCCATCCTCATTCCACCGACACATTGGAAAATTTACTATTTTATAATAATGTTTTGTTTTTTGACATAACCCACCTGTGGTCTTAAGGGAGTAGGACGTCAAACGGCCCGACTTGGAGCAGGAGAGGCACCACAGGACATTTTAATTTCCACTGTCTATACTTTTACAAGTAAATTCATAAAACTTTGTCAGCATGACCAGGAAGGATTCAGGATTCACACTCGTAGCAGCGGAAGTTCAAAAAACATAACAAAATATTTTTTTTACATGTGAAATTTCATGATTTTTTCACTTACTATTGGCTGCATTTGTTGCTATAGGTACACTTTTCTTCATAAGTAAGACAGACTGTTCGATGAATTTTGCACAGCATACAAACCATACTTACAGGTGTCTGAAACTCTAGAATCTATTTAATTCATGAAAAAAATGAATGAGCAGTTACGTTTTAAACTTTATGTTTAGAAATAAAATCAAATTTTGTAGTTAACTATCTCAATTTTTACCACAGTTTTTAATAGATTTGGAAAATTCTAGAGTTTCATACACCTGTAAGTATGGTTTGTATGCTGTGCAAAATTCATAGAACAGAGTCTCTTACTTGTGAAAAAAAATGTACCTATAGGAACAAATGCAGCCAACAGTAAGTGAAAAAATGATGAAATTACATACCTAAAAAAAATTTATTTTTTTATGTTTTTGCACTTCCACTGCTATGAGTGTGAATCCTGAATCCTTCCTGGTTATGCTGACAAAGTTTTCTGAATTTATTTGTAAAAGTATAGACAGTAGAAAATAAAATGTCCTGTGGTGCCTCTCCTGCTCCAAGTCGGCCCGTTTGACGTCCTACCCCCCTTAATACATTGAAGTTTGCTTTCTCTTGACAGTGAAAAACTGTTTATGTTTAACAATACACAGATAACAAAAAAGTTTACACTGTGCGTAAATGAGACATAAATAGAAATACTACAAAGCTTTTTATTATGAAAATTGTCTCAACAACGATACAGTTTTGGCCACTAATGGAAATTATGTTTTTTGACAATTAGAAAGGAAACAAGATGCAGGAATGAGGCAAAATGGCAATGCTTACTGCTTTCTAAATATCATTGTTCTGTTTATTTGTTTTTGCTCCAGGGTGAATAAATGTTGTTGTCGCAAAAAGAATACAATATTTTAACCATGTTCTCAAGACAGGCAAATTCTGCTCATCCTGAGGCCTGGATGACATGCCCTTCCTTTCCAACCCATTACTCTTTCCTCCCTTAGAAACAAGCTAATTATTGTGGAAGCTGGAATAGTGGCATCTCTTACTTCTGTAACAGTATGAGTAGTACTACACTTTTTGTTTCCTGAAGGTACTTATTGGCCAGCAATTCTTTTCATAATGTATTATTTTCCTTATTCTTTCAGTTCTGAGCACTATGCTGAATCCACCGTATGACCTTAGATAAGAAATTCCATTACAAATTTTGTTTTGACCATTGATAAATGCTACTACCCTTGATAGCTGCATAATGCTAGCAATATATTTAGACTTTTTGGCAGATGGGCGAGGTGTGGTTCTGTAGAAATTCTGCCTAGCGTGAAAACTTCACCATCTCTCAATCTTTTACGTCTTCAAATTACACCAACAATACCAACTACTGAATTTATAATGGAAATGACACAGAGAAACATATGTCAGAACTTATTTGGGTTAATTGATGTGTACAACCTACAATCGAAACATAATTACCCAGAAATGTTTTTATTTATTAAAGAAAGTCATAGCAAGATCAAAGCAGAAAGTGACATTCTAGAGTAGTTTTTATACCCAACAATGTCAAAACTTTTGGAAACTCAATTCCAGCTCTCATTTCATATGAAACAGTGAAGGAAATGGTTCAAAGTCTGCTATGTGGAATCGGTGATGTTCATGAACTTCTGTATAATTTTATGAAAAATGTGATTAACAAGCTGCAGGTTGGCTTTTACCCTTTTAGGGGTGTGCATTTGTCAATTTCTGCACATTCAACATAATTATCATACAACAGCCTCATTTATAAGATTTTACTAACAAACAATATCCTGGCGGTTTCTTTGCTGACTGAAGTAGCACAATTCCTTAATACTTCCTACTGGCATCTGTATTCAAATTTATAAAATGTTTCTACATTCAATTTCTTTACCTATATTCCAGTAGCATAATTTTTTTACTGATCTATGCATGTGAATAAACCGTTTACTGTGACCCATCCAATGCTTCTTACATTAGCATTAATTTTGGTACATTCCCTCCTCCCCTCCCACACACAAAAGAACACTGTACACCATAATTAATTTTTTGTTCACTCTCATACAGTGTTCAGTACACATAATTTTCACGAGCAAAGAAACATGCAAGCTACCTTCAACTTATCCACTTCATTAACTCTTTAACTGCTCTGGATGCGTTAACACGCACGCCATTGTACCTGTCCCTGGGTGCTCTGAATGTGTTTACACGCGCCACCAGTCCCTCTACCTGATACTCTGAACGTGTCTATGCGTACTGATCGCAATCAAAAAGTGTGGCCATAAGCAACAAATGTAAGAATCCAGATGAGCTTCCCTACAACCTCCTTTCAATTTTACACAATCATCAAGAAAAGAATTGGAAACATTCCTCTTACACTTTTATTTCCTACACCAATGGTATTTAGAGAGTTATTTTTTCCATTGGAACCTCTTCAGCACCAGCTTTCTTAAATAGTTCATCTATATCCAATGATTCCACTAACTACAGTTGTCTGTTGTATTTTACTGTGGTTTTACTTAATATTGTACTATATTAAAACTATAAAATATTTTTAAGCATAAAACATTTTTAATTCAAGTCCAAAACTACAATTACCTGCATACATCATTACACAAAATGTACTCACATGACTTCATATGCATCTGGTATAGTACCTATGAAGAAGCCACCTATTCTTAAACACTCTGCAGCATTGCGTATCATGCACTCTGCTTGTGGTAAACTTTCAAAGCAATAGTGGAATGCAAACTGGCAGTTTACCACGTCCAATTCAATTGATGGATCTTTGTACCGTTCTCTTAAACGGACCTAAAGTGAGAAAAAATGTCCATTACATCTTCACTTTTATGGATCTTAGCTTTTTAAGATCATCTTCATCTACTCAAAGGCAGACTACAGATGTTACACAAAACATCAACAATGTAAGATAATAAAAAAAATTATTTACATACATTTCCACCAAGCTAATAAATTGAAGGCAATGAGACCACATTACTAAGGTAGTGAGCTTTAGAGGTTGTCTCAAGATTCTTTCCGGCATAAGTGAAAAAGTCATGACAATAAATGAAATTATAGCTTCACAAAGGGCCATAAGTAAAAAAAAAATCTCTACATCTGAGGAGAAGATGGCAGCTGTAGAGGCTATCGCAGCTGTGCAAGTAGTATTAGCACAAAGAACAGCCTTATCTGTTAATTTGGCAGAACCGCTAAAACAAAAAGTTCAAGAATAAGGGGAAAACACAGTATAATAACTTGTTAAATGGAGTGAACAATGAGATAAAAACACTGCAAACATTTTAAAAACAAAATCCAATGAATAGAAAAAAAGGGTAGAAAATTTGACAATTGATGTAAAAATCAACAAGATTTTTTTAAGCCATTTGATATGTTCTTTGAACAGCATGACAAAATGCATAATTTGACTGAAAGGAAGTTGACTGCCACATTGGTAAATTTAGAGCTAGAAAAATCTGAAGCTTCAAAGACCCAAGCCAAGGTATACAGTGAGCTTCAAGCTATTCAGACATAAGTTAACACTCCAAAACTACGTGTTCAGGAAGGTGAAAAAGTGAAGTACAAAATTTATGAATTGTGCTCACAGAAATCCACCCAGTGACACCAAACTGCTGATCACTTACCCACAAATACCACATTATGAGTGGCATACACTGCTGGAAAGTATATGGATTATGTGAGTTCTGAGTGCAACATCCTCACAAAATATGGTCACTCACATTCAGATGCAGTAATGTAATGAAGGTCTCAACTCAGATATTTATTTCTGCAGGATCAGTAGCATGTGCTGGTACTTTGAAAAGTGATTAAACGTAGCGTAGTACTGAGACAGAGACACTGGCAACACACTGTGGAATAACCTAGCAATAGAATTCTGTGAAAAGCTTTTGACTATATGTGACCATGATTTCAAAGAGTTTCTTGCTGCAATCAGCAAGCAGGACTTTGTACAGGAAGACAAATGATCGATTGGCAACCAATAAACACACATATGATGGACACCAAAGTTGCATAGCCAAGATGAAATGTGGTCCCATAAACTGGAGACATAATACTGCCCAAGTTCAAATGCAATATAGTCACAAGCAGCAAAAGTGGAATAACCATTATGACCCCACCTATCGAGCTGCAAGTGATGATAGAGATGCCAATGATCTGGACTGGAAAACACATATAGACAGAACATGGAGGATGGAAACAGGCTCTGATCTGGCCAAGTAAGAATGAACTAGGAAAACTAAAGATGGCTAATAAGCATCCTAAATGACTGGTAGGTGGCGTGGCATGATGCAATAGCAAATATGTGCCATTAATGCACTACCAACATGGTGAGAAGCTTGTCACCAACTGGTTTGCAAACCTAAAGTGGAACTGAAGCAGTTGTATGTTGATCACCAGTTTCTATTCTTGTTGGAGGGATCTTTGCGGAAGCAGTAGCTGATATGGGTACACACCTTAGTGTCTTTTTCTCTGGGGCTGTGGCAAAAATCAAGAAACATCAGGAAGTGTTAACGTATGGTACGCAGTATAAAGGTGGTAGGCATAGCTGGAGTGTGGAAGCAGCCTGTAAAAGCTCAGGTTTATTTAGATATAGGGATATGCAGTGCTACAGTAGAAAAAGCTTTTCTTGTAGTGCCTGGATTGGTGTAGATTGTATTTTAGGGAGTGATGTTTTGGGGGAAAAGGAATACGGCTGCATTTATTCAGAGGCAAGTTTATAATCTGTGTACATGGCCACAAGGGTGTAGTCAACTTCACTAAACCCTCATCAAGTCACAATAAAATTTATATGCAAGTCCAACAGCTTGAGGTAGATACAGAGTAGGGGCCATCACAATGCACTGTCAGAGGAAGATCCATAGATTTGATGCAGACAATCAATTCCAAGGTGAATGAAGATAACCACTTAAACTCTCTGAACAGTACCAAGTGGCTCACATATGTCAACATTTTGAAGAAGAATCAAGAAGTGTAAAAAAAGTTTATTGGGTAACTGCAGAGCATACCAAATGTACTGTTTTGTTTGCACTCCTACACCAAACCACTTATCAGGTGATCAGCTGTCCAGCTGTTGATATCATTTCAGCATTGGCAGGATTTACTGTTGTGAGTATATCAATGTCAAATCTCGATTGATATGATAGCAAATGCAACCTCTGTGAAGTATGACAACATGAGACTAAGCATCTCTGGGCTCATCAATGAGTCTTACAGTAGCTCATTTTTCAGTACATGTTGGTATGGCAATCGTTAATGAGGAGTCTTCAGGTGTAATTGGTTGCAAATTCCCATTTGGAGAAAGCCATGTAGTGCACTATATTTTATTGTCACATGTTGTAAGACTATGGAACATTAATTTGCATATAGCGAATATTGTTCAAGATTGAGTCATTCATGAAAGTTGATGTTTTATTGAATCTCTTGGAGTGCTTTTATTACTATGATTGAATAACAACTTTCAATAAAGAGTATGATAAATTCATAGTGACAGATCAATCCACTGTGATTAATGGACTTCACTCATTCAATCATTCAATAATAATAGCGATGAAACAATCTGTCATCAATACAGAGATGGGTAGTTAACAACTAAATGAAGGAATGTGGCAGGACCTTTAAAACTGGCAATGTGCGAGATGGACAACAATTTTAATCGCAATCTCCGGAGATGGTTGATGTAACACAACTACAATAAATGGTGAGTATGCAGCATTCCAGCACAATGGCGCCCTGTTTTGCTACAAACAATGTTGGAAATGAGGGAGAATTTGTGAACTACAAAGTGCGAGTATGTGTGACTTTTAGAAATGATAGGTCGAGTGCTACCCTTAAAAATTTTTTGGGACATTATCCTACAGAAAAACAGTGATCAGTACACTTATATTAAAATTATTTCAACAAAACAATCTTGATCACAAGAATGTTGTTTATTTCATTTGGTGACCAGTTTTGGTCTTTTACAAGCCAAGCCCAAGCCATTGTGCAACATCTTGTCTCCTGCCTTCCTGGCAGCCCGATCCGCAAGCCGCCTCGGAAGCCCGATCGGCCTGTTCACTGCCCCATATCCCTAAATGACCTGGCACCCAGCAGAATGACACCTTCTTTCCCTGCCATTGGAGCAAGTGTAGTTGTCATATATTGGCTGGGTCAACTTCTCAGCTGGGTACACATTCTGTAACAATTGTAAGGCACTAACGGAATTGTTGCACGTGAGAAACAGTTTGACCTGAATACATCGCATCTGTTCCAGTGCCTTCAGGATCGCGGGGAGCTTCTCCGAGAAAACAGTACACTTGCCTCAAAAGTGAGCCCTGGTGACATGGTCAGGGAACATGACCGAGAGCCAAGGGAATTCCCTTGTTTGGAGCCATCAGTGTACACTACTGTGAAACCGCGATGCGCATCTAAAATGTTAAAAAACAGAGACTGAAATGTAAAATCTGGCATACTATCTTTCTTAAAACTGGTCAAGTCTAAAATAAATCTGGGCCTCCAGAGGAGCCAAGGTGGAAATCTGTGCCAACAACAATGTAAAACATTAAGACTGGCCACACCCATCCCTGAACGGCAATCCTGTGCACGAATCCCATAGGGCTCATTGTCCGTTGCTGGTTACGGAAAAGTTTTTCCACTGGAGGCCAGGCAACAGTATGGTATGTGGGCGTGTATGATATGGACAGGGTTTTATATGCCTGGTATACCGTAAGTAGCCATCGCCTCATGGGAAGTGACGGTTTGCCAGCCTCTGCACAGAGGCTTGGTATGGAGCTTGTTCTGAACGCACCAGTGCCAATCCGAATCCCTTCGTGCCACACCAAATCCAACATCTTTAAATACGAGTGTCTCGCAGACCCATACATCGTGTTCCCCCAGCCGAGATTACACAAATGCCCTGTAAAACTGGAGCAGACAAGTCCTGTCTGCTCCCCATGTACTCTGGCTAAGACATTTTAAAATCTTAGAGCCTTATGGGACTGTCTTTCCAGTTCCTTAAGATGCGGCAACCACGGAAGTTTAACAGTCAAATGTGAGGCACAGAAACCTCACTGTGTCTTTAAAATTAAGAACAGTGTCATTCATCCTCAATTCAGGAAAGTTTAAAACAGAACGAGAAGGGTTAAAAAGAGCACACACAGACTTCCCAGTTGAAAACTTAAAACTACTCTTCTGCATCCACGCACCCATTCATCCAAACATTGAAGAGTTAGTTGCAACTGACATGTTGTTGTTGTGAGGCTTGAAGAAGAGCAAAACACAGAAAAGTCATCCAAAAACAAAGAACACTGGACAGGGCTTTTCACTACTGATGTGACTGATGTGAGGCAAACTTAAAACACTATCTTGCAGGAAACCTTTCTCCAGCTCAAAGCGATCAGACAGGACATCACTGATTTGGTATCGAAAATACCATGGCGAGAGAAAGGACCGAATAAAAATGGGGAGACAACCATGGAAGCCCCATTCATGAAGCTGCTTGAGAGTAAGATGCCTCCAAGCAGTACCGTAGGCCTTCTTGATGTCAAAAAATAGAAGGTGATGCCAGCACAGGAAAGCCTGCTGTATATTTGCCTCCAACAGGACCAGTTTCTCAAAGGTGGAGCGACACCACCTGAACCCACACTGAAAACGACTAAGGAGCTGTCTGGATTCTAAGATCCAGACAAGGCGGCACTTAACCATGAGCTCCAAGGTCTTTCCCAAGCAGCTATTAAGGGCAACATAACAGCCTGACAAAAACACACCAACCAACTGAGATGATTGTTTTCACTCAAAAGAATGAATTCAACCATACATGAAACTAAAACTGAATGAGTCAACTGTTTTCCAACAATCAAATAAATCGATCACTTTCATTTGGTTGTTCCCATCACTATCTCATACTCTAAAACAGGGATTCATGCTTCCCCGAAGTGTGGTCAAAAACTGGAATGCCAACATTACCAGCTCAATCCCCCTCCCTGGATGATCTTATTCTCAAAGTTGTGACCACAATAAATGGGTATCCACCAAAGAAAATACAGAGGGCGACTCAACCAACTGAACATACATAGGCACTCACGAATCTTAAGAAATGAAGGTGTTTCTTGGCACAATGATTAAATACAAAATTATTAATTTAGATGATACACAAAGGGCGGGAACTATACTGTCCACCACAGCATACATCCGAAATCTAATACAAATTTACTGCAACAGATGCCTCTAAGATTACCTGTCACAGATTGTTTTGTTGACCAAAAACATTATGGCAGGCAGCAACATCTTTCTTCTTTCTCTAACATTTCTATCATCTTCCTGATCTACACAGTTAGGCTAAATCCCTACTTTCTGAAATACACATTCCACAATCACACCCAATGATTCTCCCTAATTAAGTCTAAAGCTTAAGGTAAAAAGACAACTGATGATGGTAAATCAAGTACCACATTGGAGCCCCAGGTTTGATGACTCCAAACCCAACTATCGTTGACTGAACTTCCTTAGTTGCTAACCATCTGATACCATCCAAGTGCAGCTGTAGCTTCCTCGAATGCTAGGATGTGACAATTATCATCCTCTGTAAAGCAACAGTGAACTAAAAAACAATGACAAAGTAAATTGTGGTATGAGGTACAAAATCAAAATAGGCACACATGCAGAAAAATGAAAGCAGTTAGCATCATAAATTCTGAAAAGGAGAGATTGGGGGGAGGTTGAAGAGGGGAGAGAATAGGTGGGTGGAGAGAGCGAGGCGAGAAAGGAGAGGGAGGGAAGGAGGGAGGCAGAGAGAGACAGAGAGAGAGAGAAAACAGGAAGAAGCAGAAGCTACCAGGGAAATAATTCAAGTAAGAAAAAAAATGTCTTTGTTTCTGTGTACATTTCCTTTAAGAGATAATGACAAACTATTACCTTAGTACAATCTGCTGAAATAAATTCAGCAGTGAATACAGGTCCAAAACCTAGATCCGAGCGATTGCGGTTCTGTAGCTCCTTGTATCGGTTTTCGCATTGCTCAACAGATGTCGAAGCTATGTCCGCACAAATTAAATGTGTAATATTGCCTCTTCTCCATTTAAGCAGATCACCACCTTTCCCACAGCACATATCAAGCACCCGCAATGGTGAACCGCGTTGGTTTTTTTGCCATATTTTGCTTAGATACTCATCTGAAACACAAAATAGTTATTGGCTTCAATGTTGGTGGTTCAGACATCATTCCTTCATCCTGACGTGACAATTTTAAATTGATGGATTGGTGATTTCTATTTAGTGGGCATTAGGCCATGGTCTAAAGCATGTTTCAGGAACTAATGTCTCATCTCCTAATGCTAGAGACATCCACAGAAGCTATAAACGCATAGTTAACTGATTTTCAAAATTAAAAAAGCACATAAAGGTAAACTGTTTGCTGTTGCTAAACTTGTTTAAGTTTGAAAATCAAGTAACAACATCTTTATATCTTCTGAGGATATCTCCAGCATTTGGATGGTCATTAGACAATGTCTGAATAACCAAAAACCAGAAATCACCAAGGATGTAAATACTGGCTGTAAAATCCTGCACTGTATGATCAATGTAAACAGAATTTTATTACACAGTACAGTCATAATACGTATAAAGATTTAGGTGGCAAGCTGTTTCATTCTGAATTCACCTGCTGCTCTGTCAAGCATATTAAGTACACTTTCTACTGCTGTCAATGTTCCCAGCCATGTTTCTGTAGAAACATTATTGTCCTGTTTCAGCTGTCAGAGGATTGATGTACAAGAGACTGAGAAAGACAATGATTAAACAACCAGTAGGCCTTTCTTACACTATAATATGGAGGATTATTTCGAAATGTACACAATAAGGAATGTGTAAATGAACAGAAAATATTTTTACTGTATCCTCACTATATACGAGGCTACAGTAAAAATATTTTCCTGTTCATATATGCCATAGGATTCACAGAAAAGGCAAAATACTCTGAGACTAAAATGCTTAAAATGTTTGTGGTTAACCCATAGATACTTTAATGACTGCATGTATATGCTGTGGGGAAAAAAAGTAGTATTCAAGAATTGGAGTAAATCATAAGCAGCAAACACGCATTTTCTTTACATCACAACATAACAGCTTACAAATATAGATGTTTATGATGCACAAGAGTTGTTGTTTATAGTAAATATGCTGCTATTGTGCTGGAGATTGCAACTATGCATGTGCTCACAGTGGCATATCTTCAATGAGCCACACAACACAGTAATAAGAGGTTAAGTTTATAAACTGTTTGTGTGCTGCCATGGCTGAAGCAGCTGACTGGGAGCAAGTAGTGTAGTAAGAGTACTAGCTGTTTTTCCTCCTTTCAAAGGATGTAACATGCAAGAGTCCGCCAATGGCCCAATGAGGCATTTAACCCGTAGTGCCTGAAGGGAGTTGGATCTGTGATGTTTGGGGGGGGGTTCTGTATCATGACTTGGATCCACTCATTTAGTAACTCTGAACATGAATCAGGACATTTATTTCAACATCCTTGGTGGGATGTTTATTTTCATATTCTCAGTGACCAAGTGTTTTCCTTTCTTCAACTTTGCATAGTGAGTATCTTTCAGAAAATCCCACCTTACATGATGATGACAGCCATGTCCACAGGGCTTTACACGTATGTACCTGATTTAAAAATCACTCAGCATCTATCACACCTCAACTGGCGAGGTAATTCACCAATATTATTCTCACAAGGAAATGTTTGGCACTATTTGGAACAGTAGGCGAAACATCATAATTAACATTTGTGTGTTTCATTTACAATATGTCTAATTCTTGCATGTGAGCCACATTTGTGTGCATTTGATTTGTGTGTTTGGCTTATATTTGATTTGTCATGTGTGTTGGTTTCATATATGGTGGCATGTAAAATTTGTTGGAGTTACTATTGTTATGGTGCCTATTGCTAGTACTAGTGGAGATCCTCATGCTGGTTCCCTATTGACTTCCACATTTCAATAAACACTGTCTCCCTGAAGAGTCCATTTAATGACAAGAAAGACTTTTTTTCTTTTTAACAACAAAAGCTCATCGGGTAAAGATGATATGTGTTAAAAGTGGTAATTCAATTGACCTAACATATATAGTTACCACTAGGACAAGGGAAATGTTTATGATGCATTACTGGCATGATATCATGTGGGAGTCAACTCTGAAAGGTATGTATGTTGTTTGAAAGATTCAAAATTTGTTTTGATAAAATTCATTTATGCTGTTTATCTTCTTTAAGGCTGAGTATTACATGATCCAATCACATTAATGTGATCACTGCCTATGTTCGATGTCAACAAGCAATAACCATTCACAGACAGCAGGTGGCAGCACAAGCAATGGACGATATGTAAAGCGTGTTAGGGGAGGAGAGGTGGGAGACATGGAAAACAGTGCAGTCATTGTCATAATGCGGAAGCGAAGCTATTTATTTGACTTCCAAAAGGGCATATCACTCACTTTCGAACCAAGGTTGAAAGTATTTCTGAAATGGTTAAGTTTACAAACTGTTTGTGTGCTGCCAAGGCTGAAGTATACTGTTGCATGGCAAAATGGTGCTATCCAAAAACATCGCCGAGGCAACAGTGGTGCACCATGGGCCATACATGATAAGGCCTAACAATGGCTATGGTGATGTGGACTAATTTATGTGCAACTGCTGAGCAACTAATTGCCCAGACGAGCCAAGGGGCTACCAACAGTGTCACCTCAATGACTTAAGCGACCGTTGCTGCGTATGGGCCTCTGCACCAGGCACCTGGTTCATGCACCCATTCCGACTGTTCTTCGTCAGCGACGAAGGCTAGAATTTGCATGCCTCTACTGCAACCAAACATCCCGTGAGTAGTACAAGGTGGCCCTTTCAGATGACTCACATTTTATACTCCCTCGGACAGCTGGCCATTGGCGTGTAAGGCCCTGCAAGAATTCGGAGGATCCAGGCCGGAGGAGGGAGTGTTATGATCTGAGGAATGTTTTTATGGCATTCCATGGGTGATCTTGTCATTCAGGAAGGCACAGTGGATCAACATAAGTATATATCTGTCCTTGGGGACCATGTCCCTCCCTATCTGCAGTTTGTTTTTTCCTTGGTGTAATAGCATCTACCAGCAGGCTAATGCAATGTGTCACACAGCTTGCTTTGTACGTGTATGGTTCGAAAGAGCAGCAGAATGAGTTTACCATACTCCCCTGACTGCCAAACCCCCCCGGATTTAAATCCAATCGAGAACATGTGGGGCCGCCTCGACTGGCCTGTTCACGCCATGGAGTCTTTACTGAGAAACATAGCGCAGCTGGCCACAGCACTGGAGTCGCCATGGCTCCACATACCTGTTGGTATCGTCCAGAATCTGACTAACTCTATGCTGCTGTGCTCTGTAATTCAGGGTTTTGACAGGTGGCCACATTAATGTGACAGGGCCATGTATTTGCATGTCATGAGGTCAGCGCCAATGGGATGTCTGTGACTGGTTTTCTTCTTCTCACGAACTTTCTAGTGCTGTAATCAGTGAGGGGAAAAACTGCGGAGAAGGGCCTGCTTTGGAAAGGTATCACCCAGGCAAGCCTACAGCTGTGGTTTGCATTTTTGGATCTGTTTTTTTGGGTAAGAATTAGGGGGGGGGCTTGGCTATTTTCCTCGAACTCCAGTCAATATTACTAAAGAAAATATAGAGGAGGAAAGTATCACTTATTCTGATGGACGGACCGCTTATGGAAGTTTTAAATAATGAGCATGTTGATGTTAACAACCATGTGGAGTTTAAAAATTTTACAACTGGAGCATGTACCAATACAAAAAGAGGGTTATTTGATACAAATGGAGTTGTTAACAGGGGTATAAATCAAAAGCTACTCTGCAAATATGTGTGTGTGTGTGTGTGTGTGTGTGTGTGTGTGTGTGTGTGTGTGTGTGTGTACGGGAGGGGGGGGGGGGGATGCATGTGTGAATGAACGTTTTCCTGAATTATTTTTGAATGCTGTGTTTCCTGTTACATTTCTTGTGAGGAATCTCAATATTTCATTGTTTTTAGTTCTTGTGGTTTATTTTATTGGCAATGAGGAGGAGTCCGGGCCTACTTGATGAGAGAGAGAGAGAGAGAGAGAGAGAGAGAGAGAGAGAGAGAGAGAGAGAGGCATCTGTGATTTGTTACTTTTTGGATCTCATCTACTTTTCCTTTTCTGATTTTTTAAAAATAATTAAACATGAATTTAAAATGTCGCTTTATTATGATTATTATTTCTTCTATTATGAGTCTCTCTTCTTCTGTGTACTTTTCCTCAAGAAAGTGCTGGCTGATTTAATCATGAATGGAATTAATTTCATTTTACCATACTGTGGCTCGACAATCTCAGTGATAAAACAGCCACATTATAGACCAAAAGGTAACACATTCAATACCTGTCCAGCCCTAGGATTTTACCTCTCACGTATCACTTCTTTCACTCTATAACTGGCTGGGTAATTCAGTTCAAACATCAGAGGAAGTCAGCAGCAAACCAACTCCAATTCAGCCATGCCTAGTAAAGCACTTATAGCACCCTCATGTGGATGGTAGCTTCAACTTAGTATACTGGTGGAGATGGAAATACAATGATGGGTGTGGGTTGTTACCTGTATTTATATATGTCTAGTGCAAACAGAGACCCGAGGGGGGGGGGGGGGGGGGGGGGGAGGGAGGAGAGTGGCATGGCATTGGGTTAGGATAATGTTGTACGCTAAATGTACACAGCCGCCGACTCCATGGGGCCTGAAGGGGCCCGAGCCCCCTCAAAAATTCGTTTGGGGGGCTTAGCCCCCCCATTAATTTAAGAAAATTCTTAGTTACATTACAATTAGTAAAACCACAAATTAAGTTGGATTTTTTTTATTTTCCTTGTTTGATGATAGTTACCTTTTAAAATACATTCAGTAATGAGTTAAAACAAATAATTAACTGAAAACGAGTGGTATGAATCATGATTGTGTTATGGTGCTGCAGGCACACTTAGAATTTGTCCCAGTGCGTGAACCTTCAGGTAAAGTCTGGTGTCGGCAAGCCAGCGCTGCGGCCGCAGCGACATCAAAAGGACTGGAGCAGAAGTACCTGGAACCCTCCACCTCACGTCGTCTTGACGCTTCAAGACATTACGAAGCTGCGGCTATATATAGCCCACCCTCCTGTCGCAATCATTCAGTGTGGATAGTTTCATTCACTGCATGCTGCAGGCGTGTTTAGTTTTCAGACTTTCGTGTCTAGTGGAATATTTTATATGACTATATTTTATTCGTTTACTTTAGTCTCTTAGTGTTTTGTGAATTAAGTTTGCAATGCATAAATTTGTTACCAAAAAGGCACACTTGTAAGTTGATGATACTGTAAGTCAACCTCCAACAATTATTGTGTTGTCAATTGCTTCTTTGTCTTCAGGCAAGAACTGTTCACAACTGAAACCTGGACAATCCGGTAAGGGAAGATCATTTCAGAAGTCTTGGTTGATCAAATATACATGGCTAGAATATTAAGCGTCTACCAAAAAAGATTTCTGCAAAACCTGCAAAGAGGCAGATGTTAAAAATCTATTACAATTCTCTTCAAAAAAAAGAAGATGCATTTGCTTTGTAGGGTTTTCTAACCAGAAAAAGGCTTTGGAAAAATTCCGTCTTCATGAAAATACGTTTATGCATAAAGAAGGTGTTCTGAAACTAAATTCTATCACTAACCAAAGTGTGGCCTCCCGATTGAGTGAACAGTTACATGGTGATATGAAGAAAGGCTGTTTAGCTCTTGAGACAATTTTTACTACCGTGCAATTTCTATGCCAACAAGGACTAGCAATTAGAGGCACGAAGATGTAAACTCAAATTTTTTTCGACTGTTGGAACTCCGAAAGAATGACATACCTGAGTTTAAAGATTGGTTAGGGTGATCGGGGTATAAGTGGACACCCCACAATATTTGAAATGAGATCATTGATCTACTAGGAAAGTCTGTGTTGAGAAAGGTATTGGCTTCAATCAAAAAGACTGGACATTTTTCTATTATTGCTGATGAAACAAGTGATTCTTCGATTCTCAAACAAGTGTCATTTTGTATTCGTACTGTCGATGATTCCTTAATCATCAACGAAGACTTTATTGGCATATACGAGACCCCCCAACACTTAATCACAAACTCTGTTTAGCATTTTAAAAGATGTTTTTGCTCGTCTTGATTTGTCAATGGATAACTTAAGAGAACAGTGCTATCTATGATGGTGTCTCGAATATGAGAGGTTAGTTCAAAGGACTAAAAAAGTTAGTTTTGGATATACATCCAAAAGCACGTTATTTGCACTGCTCTGCTCACAGTTTAGACTTGACAGTTGCAAACAGTCTCCACCATCTTACATCTATGAGGGATATTATGCCTTTGGCCAAGGACTTAATAAACACGGTAAGGGAATCCAACAGAAGGATAGGACTTTTCAGAAGCATATGCTGTGAGAGCGCCAACGACCGAGCTGGTCTACGACCCCTTTGCCCAACTCGAAGGACTATTCAAGCTTCTAGTATCTTGAGAATATTGAAATACTTTGAAGAACTTCTAGAGTTTTTTGAAATATTTTCTGCAGAGGACAAAACAAAGACAGGTTACAAATTTGCAGGCTACCTTGAGTCAATGTTACAATCCAAGAATTATTTCTTTTTACATCTTTATTGTCATGCAATGAACCAAGTAGAGGATGTCAATGAAAAAAATTCAATGTCCTCATCTAAGTGTTGCTGCACTGGTAAAAATTTTTGAGGGCTTGATTTGTATATTGAATGGAAGGAGTGATAGTTTTGAACACTTTTGGGAATTGTGTTTAAAATAAAAACCTTCACAAGCTGATGATCCTGCACTTGCTTGGAATCTAAGTATACCAAAAATTATGAAAACAACGAACCCAGCTCACCGCACACTTTCAAAACTCTAAAGGAATACTACACAGCTATTTATGTTGAAGTTTGTGAAACAGTGAAATCTTGCATTACTGAGTGGTTCACTTCAACTGGACTCACACAGGTCATTGCAGTTGAACAAGAGTGCTTGCTTTTAGTAAACAGAGGTGAAACAAATTTCGAAAAATCAACTGTTTTTAAAAAATGACCTAAACATTGAGGGACTGCACTTACACTTGAATGTGTTAGCCAATATCACTAATAAAAAACAACTAGTCTTAAACACCATGTGTCATGTAAGAAAGTACATTACACAAGAACCTGCAGTTGGAGAAAAGTTATTTGAAATAGGGAAGTGCATTAAGCTTCTCCGAGTAGTTCCAATCACAACAGCAACACCAGAAGTGTCATTTAGCGCCCTTAGATGTCTTAAGTCATATCTCCGATCAACAATGGAACAAAAACAATTGAACAACTTGGCTGTTCTTCATGCCCACCGAGATGTTTTGGATGAATTGGATATCTGACCAGTCATCAACGATTTCATATTTAGTAATACAGTCTGACACTCTACATTTGCACCTTTCTAAAGACACTCTAGCCTCAATAATGGCATTTAGAGCAATATTAAAAATCTTAGAGAATTAAATACATACACCTTCAGCACCTTCTGCCACAGGGCAAGGGACAGCTCCTAACATTGCCGACTGCCACTGCATGAATCCTCAACTTCTCATGGCCGAACAAAGGTCTCCCTCAACAATTTTTACCCCCCCCCCCCCCCCCCCCCCCCGCACACACACTCTTCTCTTCATTACCATTACCAAACTGACTATTCATTGATACCTCAGGACGCGTCCTATCACCTGATCCCTTCTTTTAGTGAAGTTGTGACACACATTTCTTGTTTTGCCAAATTTCATTCAGTACCTCCTCATTTGTTAATCTACCCATCTAATCTTCAGCAATCTACTACAAGACCACATTATAAAAGCTTCCATTCACCTCTTGCCTGAGCTGATTATCACCACATTTCACTTTTATACATAGCTACACTCCAAACAAATATCTTTGGTAAATACTTCCTAAAACTTACGGTTGTGTGTGACGACAAGACCACAAGGCCGCAAGGAAGTATGGACTAGACGCATTTAATGTGTGATGTTGGGTCGCATCAAGAAAAAAGTGGAATAAGGCAGTTTCAATGAGAAAAGGCAAACGTATTGAACTTGAAGCAAAGGCTACTTCCTATGTGCAAGATAAGATGACAGATGGGTTGCCTAGCTCACAAGAAAAAACGAAACTGAAGGCCTTGGAAATTGCAACTGTCTTAAAAAGGCCCACAAGGAGAATTCCATGTGAGTATTGGTTTGTGTTATTGGTTTACACAGAGAAATGGCCTTGTTCTATGACAAAGTACTACACTAACATGGAGAATGCCAGTAGATCACAGAGAACTCAAGCAGGTTTCGAGGAAAAACTGGTTAACTTCTTTAGAATAAGGTCAGGAACACAGCAATCAATCACAATCCCAGTAGACTTTTATTATTTTTGCCTATCCAGATTTCAGTTATAAATCTGCAGTGCATTAGAGTGAGTTATAATCCAACAAACTCCCAGCAGTACATATCATTATATGACTTTACTGATGTACAAGTGGAAGGCAGTTTCCTTCTGCCTGTAAACCAGTAAGATCATATGGGAGTTTGTTGGATTACAAATGCACTGAAGATGGCTATTTATAGCTAAAATCTGTATATGCAAGACTAATAAAAAATTAATAAAAAACAATGGGATTGCAACTAACTGCTGTGCTCCTATTCTTCCTTATAATAATGCACAGTTGCTGTGCGCAATGGTTCTGTATGGAATCAAAATTGATTAACTTCCAGCAGTATGTCATCCAGTTGCTAAAGTGTTGTTTGCACCCTTTTCATCATACTGGCAATGCTGACGCAACAGCAGTATTTTTTTGACTTGCTGAGTAATACAATAGTAGACATGAAAAGGGGCAAACAGTATTCTCTTAAAGACAAACCAAGAATGGAACACCAGAATAAGTTATCCCTTATGTCATTCTGAAGAGAAAAGCTGTACCCAAAGAAAACTTCCCTAGGGCTTAGTGATTCACTGATCAGAATAAAGCTGGATGACAATGCAATTGATTG
This sequence comes from Schistocerca serialis cubense, assembly GCF_023864345.2. NCBI lineage: Eukaryota > Metazoa > Arthropoda > Insecta > Orthoptera > Acrididae > Schistocerca > Schistocerca serialis. Next base: position 527,769,204 of record NC_064643.1, read on the forward strand.
TTGGCTGGCTGTTTACTGTTTGGAATTGAAGACCTGGGGCACTAATTGCTATGGATCCATGCTAATTTTGGATTATTTTAAGGGACATCTAACTGCTGAAGTAAAAGATAAACTTGCTGCACAAAAGACAGACCTTGTCGTAATACCCAGATGAATGATTTTAAAACTATGGGTGCTAGATGTGGAAGAAACAAGCTTTTCGAGGACAATCTCCTAAAACCATATTCAGATCGGCTCCTGGAAGTAGACCACGTTCTTACATGTTTGGTAAGATTAAGAAACCATCAGCCACCCTTGCGTGTGAGTGGATTCTTGCTTCATGGGCCTCCATATTATCAGAGACCATTATCAAGAGGTTTAAGAAATGCTCTGTATTGAATGCATAAGAGGGCAGCATGAATGATCTACTGCGGGGGGGGGGGGGGGGGGGGGGGGGGCACACACACACACACACACACAGAGAGAGAGAGATATGAAGTGAAGACCAGTACTGATAGTAATGAGGGTGAATAAGACAAACTCAGAATATGGTACCAGTACATTAGATGACAATGTGTTGTATTATAGGTCAGAACAAATGTTTGCAGTACATACCTATGACTTATATGTAACTAAAAGTAAATTTCTGGTAACTTTTCACCTCTAAATCAGTGTGTGGCCTATTTGTGCACAAAATATTTTTTTTTTAATTTCTTCATCAAATTTAGAGGTGCAGCTTATATGTAGTGGTGGCCTATTATTGGGCCAATACGGTAGGTGTTAACAAGTTTTTTTCTTTTTTGTTTCCCAGCAATGCTTCTCTCTTATTTCCTATCTACTTCGGCCATCATCAATAGCAAAACGCATCCTATTACCATTCATTTTATAATCTCCTTTCATGACAATACCCATTTCATTCACTTGTTCTTCCACATTACAATGGCATCAGCAAACCTAAAAGTTCTTATTTCTTCTTCCTGAACTTTAATTTCCTTTCAAAATGTCTACTCAGTTTGCTACACGCTATCTCAATGTACAGATTAAATAACGTTAAGGATAGGCCACAGCCATGTCTCACTCCCTTCTAATTGCGGCTTCCCTTTTATGTATTTCGACTCCTATAACTGCAGTCTGGTTTCTGTACAAGTTGTAAATAACCTTTCACTCCCTGTCCTTTTGTCGCTGGTACCTTCAAAATTTCGAAGGTTCTATTCCAGTCAACAATGAGAAAAACTTACTGTAAATCTGGAAATGCTATAAATGTAGGTTTACCTTTCTTCAACCTATCCTCTAAGGTATGTCGTTACGTCAGTATTGCCCCACGTTCCTACATTTCTCCGGAATCCAAATCGATCTGCTCCAAGGTTGGTTTCTACCAGTTTATACTTTCATCTACAAATAATTTGTCAATATCTCACAACCACGACTTATTAAACTGATGATTACATAGAATACACATCATAAGCTTCTTTGAAATTAGAGTTATTACATTCTTCTGGAAGTATGTCGGTATTTGTTTTGTTTCCTGGCCTTGTCCCACGTCTTCATGAGGTCAGCACATTAATCTGCATTTTACAATGTTGGTGGTAGAGTGGCCTGGTGCCCTTCCTGGTATCAATATCAGGGTATTTCACCTGTCTTGTGCACACCAGGTGGAAAAGTTTTGCCAAAATTGGCTTCCCCCCCCCCCCCCCCCAAGGAACTCAGTAATTCTGAGGAAGTGTCATCTATTCCACAAGTCTTGTATCCGCTTAGGTGTTTCAATGCTCTGTCAAATTCTTCTTTCAGTGGCATATCTCTCATCTCATCTACTTACTCTTCTCTTTCTATAATAATGGCCTTAAGTTTGCTTCCCATATACAGACCCACTATATATTCCTTCCACCTTCTTTGTTTAGTATTAACCCGCTGTTTTAGCTCTTGATATTCACACAGTTGCTTTTCTTTTCTTCCAAGGTCTCTAATTTTCCTATACGTGTTGTCTATATTTGCCTTGACCATGGATGTTTGTACAGTCTTGTATTTGTTTTCTAGCCATTCCTGCTTAGCAATTTTGCGTTTTTCAGATGTAGGTGACTACTTTCTTGGAAATACACCTAAATGCCCAATCAAATCTTAATTTACCAATACAAAAGAAACAGCACGAAGCTATTTTTTCTTGAAGTAGCAGCTTTCATTCTTATTTAATATGTTAGATTTTCTGGCATAAGCACAATTATTATTATTAAGCAATACAGTGGTAGTTTATCGTTAACATAGTGCACAGATTAAATTTATATGGGTTTGTTGTCTTTTGTTAACATACACACTGATTTGGTCCAGAAGGTTGAAATCTTGATGATATCTACAGAATGTGCAGAATGAATGGAATACTATGTCTCAAATGTGATTATTTCCCAATCATAATTCTTCACAGTGTTTGTTTTGGGGGAAAATGTAGCTGGGGGAGGGGAATGGATTACCGAATCTATGGTTCTACAGCAAGTACAAGGGTACAAATGAACGTCTCCTCCTCATTTTTGAAAGCAGCTAAAATGTTTGCAGAGAAATAGAGTCCTCAAACCATCCCACAAAATTCTTTATTCATTTCTGCTTCAAGTGGAGATAATGTCAAACTGTTGCGAGCCAAAGAATAAAATCCCTCAGATACTGTTTCCAGTGTTACAGTCTTTATCACTGCCAACATCACCTGATTAATTTCTTGTCAACCAATGCAACATGTTTGAATAACTTATCCAAAAATGGCTGGAGTAATTCATCTAAAACTGCTATATTTCAATATAGGGATGGTGTTTCATGCGAATTTTGCATGGGATCCTGCTCCTTCTCTATTGAAACAGCAAAAGGAGGAAGTGAACACCATGCCTTCATCTATCAACTAGGATTTAGTATAAACACTTATTTGTGGCAGTTACCTCTGGCAGATAATGGTTCTAGTGTCAATTATATATAGTTTATCTACATGCATTGCTTCCACACTTGTTTGGGCCTTTTCAAAATGAGAAGGGTTACCTGTTGTAATACCTGCTGCTTTACACCAATTTACAGAGCCGTATTCCTGCAAGGTATTGAATACAGGCTAAAAAACTTAAAAGCTCACAAATGACTGTGGCTAGTGTATTTAATAAATGTCCTATGCAAATGAACCAATAGCTTCAAGAGGGGCAGGGGGTAGGAAATTTGTAAAAATGATTCTATAGGATAATTTCCAAAAAAGTTTAAAACAAGCAGCTTTTTGAACTGCTGGTAGAACTAAACAATGTGATGGCAGTGTATATGGATTATTGTAGTATGGTAGCTTATGAACAAAACAGCTCCATATTAAATACATACTTATTATACGGCTATGGTCACCCATTTGCATAATCCACAATGAAAGCATTCCTCTGAACCACTATAACAATGATATATGAAATTGATATCTTGAATACATAACTAAATATCTTACAATCACATTAAAATGTAAGTGTGTTACATTAAATGCGTCAAGGGGAATGTTTGATACTAGTTGTAGCTTTGACCAGTAATGTAATGTTAATGGCTTGTGTAATCTCCTCCTTTGGTGCACATTTTTCCAATTTGGACGTTAGTTGGCAATGCCACTAAGTGTGAAAGCAACAAACCTAGTTCTTATGACAGACTGAAGTGTAGGCCCCCAGCTTAGTCCATTTGAAGAAAAATTGGAGCTGATATGTCACTGTAACTGCCACATTGTTTACAAAGTTTTTCATATGTTTCCCACATCACTGGTCAAAGCCAACGACTAGTATCTAATATTCCTCTTTATCTCAAATCTTACACATGAACAGTAGTGTATTCAGTGACACACACATCAAATGGAATGCATCCAGATAACCGTTTTTGACTGTTTTCCTTTAGCTGTACCAGTGAAATTAATGTTTCCTTGCAGGATCATATGTCTCATTCTTTGAGATGGCAGTAAAAATACTAATAGCAACAAAGCAAAATATAAATCATTCACTTGTGATTAAAATTTACATTTAACAGTAGGTAGAAGTGCAGTAGGCTATACGTTTCTATGTTCTATTCTAACATAGCACCAATAGCAGAAAATCTACCTAATTATTATGTTCACATACACTTCAAACGGATAGATGACTACGCAAGGTGCCATAGCGGTCAGCATACTGCTGGGTATTTCTCCCATATGTTACCGGAAAAAAAAAACAAATTTCTTACAAGTGGGAATAAATGAAACGCAAGCCGACGCGAACACAGTAAAATCTGGAGGCACCATTCCACAAGATGTTTAATAAATGCACTTACATGGACTATGTACTATCCAATTAAATCATTTGTAGATAAATACATTTATTTTCTTTCTGAGTACGTACTTATAAGCATGCTCTTGATCCAGTTGTTAAAGTTACGCAGGTAGAAAATACGGCTCTTGCAGCGAGCCTCAAGCCCCTTGTCTTCAAGTGTATTGTAATGAGCTGCTACAACAGAACCATGTCCCTTGTCATCTGCTTCACGGGCTTTAGTCGACAAATCTGAGGGCGACGCTGCATTTGATGCCTCTCCTGCTCCCCCATTTGGAGGCTATATAATGGAATAAACTCATCAATTTAGGAATTTAGGACTTGTAAATTTTGTTACTCTCTTTATACATACCGTCACATCTGAACTGCTTGTCGGCTTATTAGCCTGGCAATCGGTATTTTCAGGGTTGTTTTCTTTCATTGTCGATGAAAGTTCATTGGCCGTAACGTTTTCGGCCATTTATTAAACACAAAGGCTAACACAAAATCAAGAAAAATCAGAAAGCTCCCACTACGTGTAGCGCGTTAAACCGATCGTACATGTATACATAGATTAAATGTTTATGCGCTATGGCTACATGTCTTCTAAAAAGAGTGATAACCTGAATTTAAGTAGCTTGGTCACAAAACAAGTGGTTTCGCGCCAAAAATTTATTGGTGTTATATCAATTTGTGTATACACAATAGCATCATCCTTTCATATAAAACCACCATTCTTCAAGGAAACATAAACATCTTTGTATCACGTATCATCTATGGAGACAGCCAACTACACAAGCAGACAATTGTTCCTCTGTAATCAATTTTGTTCGAACCTTACCAGTAAAACTGGTTTTGTATAGAGCAACAGTCGTTCATTAAATTTCAGTTGCTGTTGTTTTAAGTCGAGTTCACACACGCAACTAACTTTACGCTACAGCTAATGGTGGCTTTCGGTAGTGGCACCGTGTACATGTCGCCACAGTTTTCATCGTGGCGTCAACTGAAATCCTATGGGTGAGTATTATAGTGCAGGTTATGGCAATAGAGCTGTGACAAGAGTTAAATACAAGGAAGACGAATCCCAAAGGTTACATCCGAAAATGATTTCGCACAGGAATAAATCAATGACCATAAACATATTTACAAAAGAAATTGTACTCGAAGTTCGAAGAAGAAATGTTCTCTGCTATGACAACTAACCAACAGCTGGCATGTAAATATCATCCGCAGGCACGCCGCTCTTCCATGACTTTAGAATCTTACTGCATTCGTTGACCTAGGCATTCGGGAAGAGAGTTTGAGCATCCACCAGTGTCGACCACTCAGTCTAAAGCCGCCTCGATGCCTTTGGAAAGCACACGACCGATTTCCATCCCTGTTCTTGTTTTAGTACAGCTTGTCCCCTCGTTCCCTCATCGTCGACGGAAGATTATACCGTAACCCCCCGCCCCCCTCCTTTTTTAGCTGACATTGTCCACGGGCCGTTTTCTGCAGTAGACTTGCTGCTGTTTCTCACAAGGGAACATCCCCATCGCACCCCCCTCAGATTTAGATATAAGTTGGCACACTGGATAGGCCTTGCAAAACTGAACACAGATCAATCGAGAAAACAGGAAGAAGTTGTGTGGAACTACGAAAAAATAAGCAAAATATACAAACTGAGTAGTCCATGTGTAAGATATGCAACATCTAGGCTAACATGAGCTCAGGAGTGCCGTGGTCCCGTGGTTAGCGTGAGCAGCTGCGGAGAGAAAGGTCCTTGGTTCAAGTCTTCCCTCCAGTGAAAAGTGTAATTTCTTTATTTCCATTCGTTCCATTCGTTCATTGACGTCTCTGTTCACTGTAATAAGTTTAGTGTCTGTGTTTTGCGACCGCACCGGTAAACCGTGCGATTAGTAGACGAAAGGACGTGCCTCTCCAATGGGAACCGAAAACATTTGATCGCAAGGTCATAGGTCAACCGATTCCTCCACAGGAAAACGCGTCTGATATATTCTAAACGACAGAGGTGACGGCATGTGCGTCACATGACAGGAATATGTTGTCGACCCACCTAACTTGTACACTTGGCGAATGGATAGAAAGATTCTTTTACCTTACCCGAATTCGGTTTTCTTGTGGATGTGATAATCACTCCCAAAAAGTGATGAAAACATAAGAGTTTGTCACATAAACTGAAAATAAAAAATTAAACTTTTCACTGGAGGGAAGACTTGAACCAAGGACCTTTCGCTCCGCAGCTGCTCACGCTAACCATGGGACCACGGCGGTCCTCGGCTTACGTTAGCCTAGATGTGGCCTATGTTGCACATGGACTACTCAGTTTGTATATTTTGCTTATTTTTTCGTAGTTCCACGCAACTTCTTCCTGTTTTCTCGATTGATCTGTGTTCAGTTTTTCAAGGCCTATCCACTGTGCCAACTTATAACTAAATCTGAGAGGGGTGCGATGGCGAGGTTCCCTTGTCAGTACCCCACCAGGTAATCAGAGTACGCCATTCCTTTTTCCACACACGTAAATCTGGTCTTGTGTTTCTACCGCGTGTCACACAGGTACCTAACGCGAAGGTGATTACATGATATTCCACTTCATATCTGCTCTTCTTCAATACGTACCAACCATGTGTAACTATCGGTGCGGCTGGTCAACATCAGATATCTCACTATAGTCTAAAGTGTTTCTATGAAAAGTCTTTACAAATAACATTATCCATTAAGTAAATATTTAATACGAACAGAAATGGCCATGTCACAGTTTCTTCGCCAGCATTTAAACTACTTCTATGTTCAGTATAACGTGCAACGTTCTGTCGATTAAGCTGACCACAGTACAATCTCAAACTTCGATAGATGTTCCATAAAAACGTATATCCCATAGTAGGCATCGGTAGTACCCGCTCCTCGATTCTTTTTGTGGTTGTGGTTTGTGTAAACACAGACCAAATCATTATGCTCTAAATCTGATTCATTAGCAAATTCTTGTACAAAACCTTGCAGGCGCTATATGAAGTCCTGAGACCTTCCTGAGTTCTACTGACTTGATTTTCGCTCCCACTGATATTAATCTATGTGTCCACAATAGTATGGACACTCCACGAACACGCTTTGCAAGGCATCAGGCTAGCAAGTCATGCTCATTGTCGAAATGAAAGACGAGTTTTATGATAATATCTGAAGAGATAAACGAGTGAGACCGAAAAGCACGACTGAAAAGGTTTCACGGGTGTTGTGTGTCCAGGTCCCATGTTGTTACATAATAACAGGGAACCATGGAAGTCAGACCTGGTTCAGTAATGAAATGAAGTCTAAAGAGGATTGTAAAGATCAGTCATCTTTACATGGAGCAGTTACTGATCGCTATGCAGCTTCATTAGTGTTGCCGTCCAGTTTAGCCGTAAAGTACAACACCTAGCTGCATTTTAGATGATTCTTAAGTCGATCAGTAGTCCTTAAATTGTACTATAAGACAAATAGCAAGCGAAGAATCGATAGTCGAGGCTCACTGCGGGTATGAGCAGTAGGATTGTAGCTTCAGTGTGTCCAACATCGACGTAACTTTCCGTGCCTTTTGGTGATCGATAGTGATGCTACGATGTAACGACGGAATACAGTGCTTTGTCAGAGACTAGTTTTGTTCAAGAGAAACAACTTTCACAGCCAAGTGTCATACAAGTCAGCTTAGCAGTCACCTCTAGAAACTGTCTGAGGCCAAAATTAGGATCCAAATAGTATCAAAGCTTTAAATGGTAGTCGCACTATGAAGACCTCCTGAGTTTCATTGTGGATGGTTTCCTTCCTCTTACAGCACGCCGAACATAGTGAAAAAAATGGCAGTATGTTTACATTACCGATAACATAGATGGCAAAGATAATGCTTTCCTTAACAAATTTCTCATGTTCTTTAAAAGTCGCTTTCCATTAGAACGTACTAAACAGTCTCTGTGACTGACTAATGAGATAAGGATATCATGTAGATCAAAACGGGAATTGTATCAAAATGTTAGAAGTAGTCACAATCAAGCTACAGTAACCCATTACAAACAATATTGTAAGGTGCTTAAAAATGTTATTAGGGAGGCAAAGGGTATGAGATACGCAAATAGTATAGATACTTCACCGGATAAAATTAAAATCATATGATCAGTTTTGAAGGAAGTGTCTTGTCAGCAGCATAATATTTCTGTTACTGATAAGTCAGATATATTTAACAATCATTTTTGAGCATTGCTGCTGAATTAAATAAAAACTTAGTTTCTACAGGAAATCATATAACTCTCCTAGAAAATGCCTTTCCAAGATTGTTGCCTGAAATACCCCTTTGTGATAGTGACAAGAGGGAAATTGAGTCAATAATTAAATCACTGAAGACTAAGGACTCTCATGGATATGATGGCTTGCCTATCAGATTACCAAAGTACTGTGCTGCTCATCGTAGCCCAGTACTTTGCCATATTTGTAATTTTTCCTTCAGGAACGGTCAGTTTCCTGAAGGATTGAAGTACTCAGTAGTAAATCTGCTTTATAAGAAGGAGAGAGGGAGAATGTGGACGATTTTAGACCTATTTCTATGCCATCAGTGTTTTCTACAGTTAGTGAAAAGTCCATGTATGTATGGATAATTGTTCATTTAATATTCCATAATTTGCTATCAAATGTACAGTTCGGCTTTAGAAGTGGTGTAACGACTGAAAATGCTATATTCTCTCTTCTCTGTGAGGTACTGGGTAGATTAAACAAAAGGTTTCGAACGCCAGGCATTTTTTTTTTATTTAACTAGGGCATTTGATTGTGTTGATCACAAATTATTGCTCCAGAAATCGGGCCTGTATGGAATACAGGGAGTAGCTCACAACTGGTTCACCTCTAACTTCAACAGCAGACAGGAAAAGATTATTATTCGCAGTGTTGAGTATAACTGTGACGTAGGGTCTGAGTAGGACATTGTTACATGAGCTGGGAGGGGGGGGGAGGATGACGCAGGGATCAGTGCTGGGGCCACTCCTGCTCTTTATTTATGCTAATGATATGCCCTCCAGTGTTACATGTAATTCTAAAATATTTCTGTTTGCTGCTGACACAAGCTTGATAGTAAAGATGTTGTGTGCAACATTGGCACTGTTTCAAATAGTGCAGTTCATGACCTAAGTTCATGGCTTGTAGAAAATAAACTAATGCTAAATCACAGTAAGAATCAGTTTTTACAGTTTCTAACACACAATTCAACAAAACCCGACGTTTTAATTTCACAGAATGCGCGTATGATTAGTAAAACTGAACAGTTCAAATTTCTAGGTGTTCAGATAGAAAACTGTTGTGGAAAGCCTACTTTTTGGATCTTGTTCAAAGACTTAGGGCTGCCATTTTTTACTATTCGAATAACGTTTGAAGTAAGTGATGGTTCAACACAAAAAGTAGCCTACTTTGTGTATTTTCATTCACTTATGTCGTATGGTATTATATTTTGGGATAACTCTTCCCATTTTCAAATCATATTTTAGGCTCAGAAATGGGCAGTTTGTGTGATAAGTGGTGTGAACCTCTTGTAGACACCTGTTCACTAGTCTGGGTATTCTGACATTGGCCTCTCAATATATATACTATTTACTGTTGTTTCTTGTTAACAATATCAGCTGATTCCCAAGAATTAGCAGCTTTCATCCACATAATACTTGGCAGAAATCCAATATGCATTTGGATCGCACTTCCTTGACTTTGGTACAGAAAGGTGTGCAGTATAGTGCTGCATCCATTTTCAGTAAGAATTCAAAGATCTTAGTAGTAATCCACACAATTTCAAATAGAAACTGAGAAGTTTCCTCATGGGCTCATGGGTCACTCCTTCTAATATGTTGAGAAATTGCTTGAAAAATTAAGTTGATGCCAATGTTATATTGTTGATTGTGTTTTCTTAAACTTATGGCTCATCTATATTTTATTTGTTATTACTTTTATGTTGTAATTCCATGTACCAACACGTTCCATGTCATTGGAGATTTGCTCCTCAATTTGGTCCTATGGAACTAGACATGTAAAATAAAATAAATGAATAAATTTCGACTAACTAATTCGTACTTTAACTGCTGCCTCATCACCCTCAGAGGCTATTTCTCACATATAATCCACAATTTATACAGTGCTTGCTCTCACAATACACATTTATATGCCTCGTTTTCTTGGTTTCTAATACTAAGTTAATTTATTTATTTACCCAAAAAAAAGTCAAGGTTCCACAATAGACCTAAATCATTGGTTTGCACACACACACAGACACACACAGACACACACACACACACACACACACACACACACACACACACACACACACACACACATGCGGTAATAAATAAAAAAAAATTATTTTCGTTTCGTTGTTACAGCAATATATATATACATATATACAAAAAACATTAGTTCAGAAAAGCTGAAACCACAATAAATTACAACAAATTTCCAATAAAGTAGAATATTAAGCTAAAACAATGTGAATAAAGCATCTAGCACTGATAATGTTAAAGAAATTGTGGTACACTCTCCACTACTACACCATCACATTTTCATATTCATAAAATTCATTAACTGAGTAAAAAGGATTAGTGGACAATTAACTGCACATTCTGTGCTTAAATAAGTCGAATGGAGCTTCTACCCATTGTATAGGCAGTTCGTTGAACATATTCATACCCACCATTTCATAGCTGTTCAGTGATTTACACAGTCTACAGTAAGGTACGTCAACATGTCTATTATTTCTAGCAGTATGAGAGTGCACATCCTGTCAAAGTTGGTATTCTGATTAGTTATTCTTTGTATACTCTGGAACAGTGTAAATGTAAAAGTTTGTTACAATTAATATTTTTAGGTCAATAAACAATGGTGTGCGGTTGGCAAGTATTTCTAATCGTAATAACATTCTACTCAAGAACCAATTTATCTGGAACATCAGCACTATTACTAAAAAATAAAAGCCCATATGATATACCATTCAAAGTAACATAATCTGACCTTACAGAAGCCAAAAGTAAATGATTTTCAAATTTACTAACAAGCAACTGCCACATTCTATATTGAATCTGCAGCTGAGTTAGCCACTCTTCTAATTATAATTGGTCCTAGATCCGCTGAACAAAAACCCTGTTCAATTGTTGGAAAAAGGCACAGGTCACACCTGTCTACAAGAAGGATAGTAGAAGTTATCTGCAAAATTACTGTGCAACATCCTTGACATCGATTTGTTGTAGAATCTTAGAACATATTCTGCGCTCAAACATAATGAGGAATCTTGAACAGAATGATCTCCTCAACACCATCCAACATGGTTTTCGGAAACATCGATCATGTGAAACCCAATTCTCACTTTTTTCACATGACATACTGAAAGCTTTGCATCATGGCAACCAGGTAGATGCAATGTTTTTTTGAATTCCGAAATTCATTTGACTCAGCACTGCACCTACACTTATTGTTAAAAGTACGATCATAAGGGTTATCAAGTGAAAATTTTGACTGGGTTGAGGTCTTTTTGGTAGGAAGGACACAGCATATTATTTTGGATGGACTGTCATCATCAGATTTAGAAATAACTTCGGGTGTGCCCCAAGGAAGTGTATTAGGACCCTTGCAGTTCATGTTGTATATTAGTGACCTTGCACATAATATCAATAGTAAAATCAGGTTCTTTTGCTGATGATGCAGTTATCTATAATGAAGTACTGAGAGAAGCTGCGTAGTTATTTGTCAGATCTTGACAAGATTTTATCATGGTGCAGATATTGGCAACTTGCTCTAAATGTTCAGAAATGTAAAATTTTGCACTTAACGAAATGAAAAACGTAGTTTCTTTTGTCTATAATATCAATGAGTCACTGTTTGAATCGATACAAATACCTTGGAGTAACACTTTGTAGGGGTCTGAAATGGAATGATGACATAGGTTCAGTACTGGGGAAGTGCAATCAGTCTATAATAGAGATCGCTTGCAAATCACTCATGCAACCCATGCTACAATATTGCTCAAGTGTGTGGGACCCATACCACATAGGACTAACTGGTAATATTGAATGTATACACAGAAGGATAGCACTAAGGGCCACAGGTTTGTTTAATTCATTGGAGAGTGTCACAGGGATACAAGAGGAACTGAAATGGCAGACTCTGGAAGCCACACATAAACTATCCCGGAGAAGTCTATTAAAAAAGTTTCAAGAACTGCTTTAAATGATTACTCTAGGGATATACTACAACCCCCTATGTATCACTCACACAGGGATCATGAGTATAAGATTAGAATAATTACTGCACACAAAGAGGCGATTCTTCCTGTACTCCAAGCGTGAATGAACAGGAAGAAACTCTAATAACTGGTGCGATGGGATATAGCTACTCCCTGCCATGCACCTCATGGTGATTTGCAGAGTATAGATGTACATGTAGATGTTGATGCACGCCAGTCTAGACAATCGTGCACTAACATACTTAATGTTTGGATCCCTGGACAATTTACTACCAATGATAATAACTAAAATTTTAACACTGTCTAATGCCCTCTAATGCCGTCCATCATGGCATTGTCACATCACAGTACCGTCACATCAAGATGAATTCACACTGTCCGTCACGTCACGTCACGTCACATGAAGTCAAGTCAATTCAAGTCATGTGACCTCAACTCCCATTACTGTCCTCAACTGTTCTTTTTGCAGGAAATAGAATCTTTGTAAAATGATTTTGATCTGCTTTTAAGCGTGAAGTGCACATACACAATGTGGTAGCTTACATATGTAGATTCTGGACATGACATCTATTGGACTCAAATCGTTGGCAGCTTGTGGGGGTAGCTTGTGTATTAGAGAAGGGAGAAAGAAATGTAAAACAACAGAAAGAAAGTGAGTGAATCCGAAAAACTGTCATTACTTGGTACAGAAGGGGAATTCAACACACTATACAAGCAGATTGAGGAAGAGGAATCTGCATTTTATGTTTTGGAAAGTCAAAGCATCAGTTTTTCATTTGTTACATCAAACTGAATCCAGAATTACTAAAAGGACCACAGTGTTATGAGCTGCCATCACATCCCACGAAAATTTGGTTTGTTTTAAGGTTAACTTAAGCTCCTAGTCCAATGCAAATTTTGGCCAATAGTCGTATCTCCCTCAGTACCTTTCTCTTCAAGATATATGTGTTTTCATTGCATGTTGTATTTGGCTTTTAATAGTTCAAGTGCCTTATTTTAGCTAGTGAATCCACATAAATATTGAAAACCGATGCTTCCAAAACTGTTTCACTCCAATTCAGAGAGCTACTCAACATAAATAGGCCGGCCGCAAATACATACTTAAACAAACAACTTGCAGTGTCTGAAGGTTTCAGTGCATTTCTTTATGTAACACTGCAGATGCCTGACAACATAAAATAAATTCCACCTACTAATCAATCTGACTCTACCCACATTGCTTTCCTCACTCCAGGTTGCAGCCATGTTGCAAACCATCTCATTTTAAAATATTTAATAGGTAACTGCTATCTACAAAAATTCACTTTACAAATGTAATAGATGGCAAGTAATTTAGTACGCTCACGTTGTACAATTCAAACCTCACAGCTTCAATTAATGTGTCATCATTAATTATAAATTTTAACAAAAGAAATAGCGAAACGAAACAATTTGTAGCAAATAACGAACAACAAACAACTGCTATCAGCCACAAAAACCACATCGAAACAAAATCTGGAGATCTGCACATGGCTGTGTGTCAGGAGGAAATGAGATCTAGGGTCACATGATCAGCAATGGATGGATGATGTCAGTCATCAAAATTGTCCATCAGATAAACCTTGATGGAGCCATTACATGACATAATGGGACGGCTAATGTGGATGCTGCAACTTGAAATGCATTGCAGAATATTTTGATGAGACAGTACATAATGTGACATGATGGCCAGTCTGAATTGTCCTTAAACAGTCTTCTACTTGCAAATCTCTTAAACTAAATACAATTCATTGAGTTTCACTCTCACTGAGCAGGAATCCATTAACCCGAAACCAGACTGATACTTCTGATAGGATGTCTTTAGTCATAGTTTAAAAGATACCAAAGGCTGAACTGAACTGAAAAGTGATGTATCATCAGTATAGAGAATGGAGTGAGCATTCATGTAAAATGGCAAATCATTTATCATTAGAAAAAATAGCAGAGGTCTAAACACTCAATCTTGTGGCACACCACTCTTAATTTTGGCTATTTGCAATCTCTCTTTCTCAATACACACAGTTTGTTAACAGTTATTAATAAATGAGTCAAAATTGTCATTTATATTGTTTTGAACTTTCTGCAGCATAACAAACGTTGCGTCTCTGATGTTGTGCCACTAGTTCACACATGCAACTGCAATATGACACTAGCTGTGGCGGCACTTTTGTCATATGTGTGAACCTGAGGATAGCTTGGGAGCTGGTTTGATCAAGCTACACTACTACTGGTATATCTCTGGAGGCTTTTCCATCTCTGTGTAATAGCCATGACATACACCCATCTGAACCCACTTACTGCAGTCAAGTCTTAGCCTTCCCCTTAAATTTTATGCTTCATAGTTACTGGCATTACCAAATTGACATTTTACTGATGCTTCTAGATGTGTCAACATCAATATCTATACTCAATGACCCACTGTGGGGTGCGAGACAGTGAGTAATTTGGCTTTTTCCACTAACTGGCGCTACATCCTACATCTTTCATGTGTTGAATTATTCACTGAATGCCTCTGTGAGCTTTGTCATTAATCTAATCTTGTCTTTACAGTCCCTACAACAGCGATTTGTAGTAGGCTGTAGCATCTACTTCTACATCAGTACTCTGCAAGTCACCTCACAGTGTGTGGTGCGGGGTACTTCTGGTACCACACCTACTCCTAGCTACAGCCCAAACTAAAACTAGTTCTTGAAAGTTTGAAAGCATGCTTTTGTGCAATGACATCTATCTTAAAGTGTCAGCTTGTTCAGAAATTTCAACATAAAGCTCATGTGTAAAATAAACCTGTCATCAATAATGTTACCCTTCTCTGTCTACATCCAATGTCCTCTCTTAGATCTACTTGGTACCGATCCACAATGTGTCATATTAGGAACTTCCAAACATTCCTATCGGTAGGCTGAATGTATTTACACAGATCCTACCAATCAACCAAAACTTGGCACCATCTTTACCAGTAACTGAGATCATGTGATCATTCCATTCACATCTCTGCAACTTTTTACATCTGGGTATGTACATAAATTGATTGATTCCAGTTGTGACACAATGGCATTGTAAATAAAGGTTACTACATTTTTTCCCATTTTGTGAAGTGTGTAGTTTCACATTTCTCAACATTTAAAGAAAGTCTCCAAACTCTGCACCACTTTCAAATCTATTTAAATACATGTACAGATAATAGTAACATCTGTCAAAACTCTGAGGTTCTGTTAATATCTTCTACCACACCACTAATGTACAGTAGATTCGTGGTTCTATTCTGTTACCCTTCTAGTACACATGATTAGTGTACTGCATGGAGCACACTTCCCTGGTGTGCTTTCTTCCAACTTTTGTACACAGTTTTTTTTCATTAATTGGCCTTCATTATATTGTGGCTAAAAGAGGACGTAACTCAGCAACATATTCTATATATGGATTCCATTGGGTCCTAGTGCTTTGTCTAGTTTTGGCTATTTCTGCTGCCTCTCAATGCCACTGATAATAACATTTATACCAGTAATTTTTACAGTGTTAGGAGTATTAAAATTTATCTTCCTTTGCAAAGGAATAATGGAAAACCGTTAAGTATCAGTGTCTCTGCTTTTATGCAATATTACATTGGTACTTAGAGGGACATAATATTAAAAACTGAAATACACAGCATTAATATTCCACAATAAAATTTATTTTACATTTTATTGCCTGGCTTTCTAGCTGTAGAAATCTAAAAGCCAGTTCACAATGATATAAAAATTAATTATTTTGTGAAACATTAATACTGTGTCTTTCTGTTCTTAATATTTCTACTTTTGCTTTTCTAATATCAGTTTCAGTTCCTGTGTCTTTGATGAATGTTCAAACACTAACTTTGATGCCACTGACAAACATTACATATAATCAGAATTTCTTTGGGTATTGTGAGAAGCCTTCCTACAAGACTTTGCTACAGTCTTCATTGAACATGTCACACATTTCCCTTTTGATGGCCAAATGCATTCCTTTTAACATTTTCTTGTAATAGACATATGCCTTGTTTTAACATATTGTGCAATACTTGCTAATTCTAGAGATATTTCTTTACACAGGTTGTATTCCAAGGACTGTCTCTGCCAATATGACCTGTTGTACTGGGTACACATCTACCCAATGCCTGGTCAGTTATTCTTCTAAACTTCAGCTACAGTTCCTCTATGTGCTCCTGTCCTCAGCTAAATGTTTTGATTTTCTCTTTGGTGTATGACATGCCAATCTCTTTTCCTAGATTGCTGACCATGGAAGTTTTCCCACTTTCTGTAGTCGTTCTTGGCACAGGTGCCTCATGATAACTGGTACCAGTTTCAATATGGACATCCTCAAAGAGGTCAGATCTATTTATAGCCAATAGGTCTAATATATTTCCATCATGAGTGGATTTGTGTACAATCTGTCATAAGTAGTTTCAAAGAAGGCATTTACTATTGTTTTGCAGGATGTTTTGCCACACCAAACTTTAGTTATCCCAGTCGATGGTTGGCTGATCAGCAACTCCCCATATGATGACAGTATGATTGAGAAACATACACAGCGTGTTTTAAAAATATTTTCCCAAACCTTGGGGACAGGTTCCTTACATGAAAACAAGAAAAATTTCATATGTACATATGTCTGAAAATCGTTTGTTTTCGAGTTATGAGTAAAAGCTGACGTTCAATTGCATCATTGTGTCCTAGATGTTGGTATGTTGCCCAGGAGACTTGTTTATATTCGTTGTTTGCAAGTCTTCATTGTGTCCATTGTGTACATGTTCATACTGGTGTTGAGTTTACTGAAAGTGTTCTGTTCAAACATGGTAAAATATTCGTTTCATAGACAGGCAGACATGATTTTTATGTAACGCCTTCTGAATGATAATGGACACGAGACACCATGGCTATATCAAATGGTGTTTCCAGATCTAAGACAACTGAGTCATCAAACCTCTGGTACAGTGTATCATTGTGTTGCCAAGACAGTATCCACATCACCATAGACTATTGACCAAGAAAGACCACTTGTTGCTCATACACCTGATACGGAAGAAAGAATCTACCATCTGTTGAAGAAGAGCTAGTTATCAATGCAGGATAAATGGTGCTGGTATGTGGTGGATACAGAAGTATCCATATCATCTTCAGCTGATCACCCACCACAGGAGAACTTTTCCCAATGATTTGTTGCATAAACTGCCAATTCATTGTTTGTCTCTGTAATTTTGTTACAGACAAGGTAACGTTTGGAAGAGATGAAATAACAAATTCTACAACCAACACATACAGGACGATCGCAATCATCATGCTACATTACAGGTTGGACATCAGAATCTGTTTAAGATTTATGTGTGGGCTGGAATTGTAGGTGACTGTCTGGTAGGTCCATACTTTTTCCAGCACTTCTTACAGATTATGTCTACAAGGACACCGGCACATAAGAAGAAACATGTGGTTTACACTTGATGGAGCTCCAGCACATTTCAGTGTCGTTATTTGAAATGTACTGGCTGGTCCTTTATCCTTCGGATTATCATCTCTGTGAGCACATTACTATGCAGTAGACCACCAGGCTGCAGAAACTCTTCTCTGATGTGCCATGGATGCCTGTAAAACAGCAAAAAACTGTCAGAGAGTTTTTGAAAAGATGCAAAAGTTCATGATTCGTTGAGTGCATGTATGTTTAGAAGCAAGAGAACGACATCTCGAGCATTTGTTATGAGTTTATGTGTTAATAAGCTCCAATAACCCAAGTTGTAGGGGACTGATGACCATAGATGTTAAGTCCCATAGTGCTCAGAGCCAGCCCAAATTGTAAAATCTCATTAATAACTCGAAAATGAAGGACTTTAGGAGATAAGTATATTTGAACGTTTTTCCTCGTTTTGGTGTAAGGAACATGTTTCCCATTACGCTCCTTTCGCTAATTTCAACATTGACCAGGTTTTCTAACGTCTTTAGAAGAAAGGACAAATTGATTGGCCTCATGTCCTTAATCTTGTTTTGATCAGTTCATCATGTCTTTGGAATGAAAACCTTCTATGTCCTAATGTCCTCCGACCATTAGGAATGACTCCTGTAGTTGGACTGAATCTAAACAGTTTGTTAAGAGTCTAATTAATCCTTCTCATGTTTATTACAGCAGAGCCTGGAACCATCTGGGCCTAGGGACTTTAAGATTTGAAACATTCTGCCTCCCACTGGATTTTCTTGTAATTAACACATATTTTGGTGGATTCGCAGTTCTTCTGTTGATTACCAGTAAATTAGTACCTCACAGGGGCTGAATCTTGGCCTGGATTATCTGCCAGAGTGCAATGAGAGAAGCGAATCTTGATTCACACATCCAGCGTCTCATGTGCTCAGTTAGTATACTCACCATCCTGCTTTCTTAGTGTGCCTCTTAGTTTAGTTGGTGTCCTTGTAAGGATTCTGTGAAGTCTGTCTCTTCCTCACAGAATATTTTCCAAGATGACTGTTTCACTTTCCTAATAGCAAGATTTATCAAGGGTGTTCCTACATTTTGTCCATTGACCTTTCCTCCCTGTAAAGAAAAACAATCTGGTTACTTGCTTTCTTTGCAATTAGAGATTGTTGTTCCACCAAGATAAGTTCTGTTTGTGCACTTTTGGTGGTTGAATAGTTTTGTAGTATGAGGTCATGGTGGCAGGTGTTATTTCACCAGTCATTTCCTCTAAGTTTAGGGGATTTATTGTCGAAGTTTTGACTTGAGATGAACGTGGGTTTAGGTCTTTCCTATGAGTCCAAGTCTCTTTTCCTAGGATTCCTATAGGCTACAGTCTGTTTAACACCAATTTTCGCCTCAAATTTAAGACATGTGGTCAGGTAGGGATGGTTCCATTGCAATGTGCTACTATCTAACGTAAGTAGTCATTAACATGGACGCAAAAGTTATGTCTGTTACTTCTTTCCTTCGCCCTTCCCTGAAGGTAGGTTCCTGACTCAAGATCTCTAGTTACTTTCCAACAGATATTAAAGTATGTACTCACCTCTGCTGTTGGTGTTGCTGCTTCTCCACACAGGGTTGTTGGCATTGACATCACAGTCAGTCAGCAGTTGTTCGTTCAGTTGCAAGCAGCTCTCTGTCAGCTTCCTAACTTCCTAAGGTCGAGCTGCTCTGTCCTTGTAAGGAACGCATACTGAGGCCAATACCATTTTCCTCATGCTGCTTCGAGTTGATGATCTCTAATAAGTTCCTGATAAGTTCCTGGTACAAAAGTTTGCCATTGGCATGAATGAAATTCCATTTTGTGCATAAATGCATGTCCTTGGGATTTTTACATTTCTAGCGTAAATCAACTTACGTCCAGCTCCTCCAAAGTTCTGTAACGGCCACTTTATTTTTTTTATATGGATAGGATTCCTGGCTCAGGGACATGTCCACCTCCTGTCTTCCTAGAAGATGATTCATGGCGATATTTGCCCCTTCACAGATGCAGTCTCTGTCAACTTACCTCCAGTTTCTGCAAGGCCTAAAATGCCCCTTTTCTATAGAAAGGTTTCTTGGATGAGGGCCATGTTTATTTCCTGTATTACCAGAAGGCGACTCTAGGTGGTAGTTGCCTGCTTTCTATGCTTCAGGTTATCTGTAACACTTGCAGCCACCAACTTGCTACCATTGTAGCCTCTGATGTTCTTGGTCACCTTCACAGTAACCTTCAAGAATCCTTAATACAGTTTTAAGTCTCGCTCTTGCATTGTCTTTAGGAATTTGACTTTGACTTCCCCCAAAAGGCATTGGTCATCAGTTCAAAGCTTCTGGTTAACGATTATCCAATCCTTTGTCGAGACTTTCTGGTTCTAAACCTGTGCTTCATTTAACAAATCCTTTGGATTTGTAGTAGTTTTGGTATCCAGATTGATAGCTTAGCAGTTGAATTGTTTCACCGCTCAGTTCACCATACTATATAACAAGGTGAAAAATGATTTTTGTGCGGGGAAATTTGGGATGTGTATCGTTGCTTAACACAAGAAAACAGCTTACCACGTCAGACTATGGATCTCCTCCACCAAATAAATATGATGCATCTTATGCAATCCAATGGTGCTGCGTCTTAATGCTGTCATAGTCATCTTGATGTTACTGCATCGCCACTCAGGAATCATGCAATGGTAGAAATAAGCTCCTGGAATTCGTGTTCACAATGAGTTTTATTTCGCATGCTAGATGTTCAGCAGCGAACTACATGTAAAATTGACTTACCACTGTCTCATGACTGATGTCAAACTGAACGCCAGCTGAGATATGGCAGCGTACAAATTGCCTCTGTTTATATGGTTTTAAACAACTACTGACATTGTTACATATTAAATTTTAGGTTTAATAATTAAAACTTTTACATACATCTTCCCAAATTACATCGAAATACTCGTCCCGGAAAAAGAAATTCAAGATGCAGCCCTCAGCTGCAAAAATCATGGCCACAGTGTTCTGGGACGCAGTTAGTGTTATCCATGTTTATTTCCTTGATAGTGGAACAACAATAAATTCAGAGTGTTACATTACAACGCTGCGTACACTGAAACGACGGCTAACAAGGGTCCGAAGGAAAAGGGAAATGTTTTTCTGCAGTATGACAATGCCAAATCACACACTTCACGTGCTACCACAACACAACTTCAGAGACTGACTCTCATCACTGTATGGCATCCTCCATACAGTCCAGATTTAGCACCATCTGACTTCTGTCTGTTCCCAAGACGATCTGCAGGGACATCATTATGCTTTTGATGAAGACTCTGAGAGAACTGTGAGATTGTGGTTGCGAAAACAAAGTGTCGACTTCTTCCATGACGGCTTCAGATAACTTGTTCATCGTTGACAGAAATGTATCTAATTGGCTGGTGATTATGTGGAAAAGTGATATTGGTAATTAAAGATCACATTCTAAGGATTATTTCTGCGTTTGATTTATTAAAAAATTCCTATCCAAACCCAATTAAAGAAGGTGGAGGGATCACTTGTTATTCAACCCTTGTACTACAGTGTGAAAGCTCCAATATCTTGTCACACTACAAAGTCTAAAAAGAACCCTCAAAACCTCTTATTCGAAACTTCCATTCGACTCAGAACGAGGAGGCCGTGGTCTCTTCTGGGAATGGACTTGGTGGTCTAGTGATAAAGCACATAAGTGAAAATGGCAAGGTCACAGGATTGAATACCATCCTGACCATGGAAATTTTCAGCCTACTGTCGTGTCCCAAACTTGGGTTTTGCTTGGGACTGAGTGACATGGTTCGTAACAAAAGGCTTAGCTGGTTGGCCATAATGAGAGGGAGACTTTGACCTGTCTGTCACAATCTCTCTGGTGTGAAAAGTAAAAGGCTGAGAGGTAACTGAAATAATTCTCCGAAAACATTGAACAACCTGAGATTTATTCAGAAATAAAGCAAGTAAATCCCAACTACTGTGGCTGAGATGCTTCCACTAAGTGGCCAAGTCTGATACAGAGATGGTGAGTGACAAACACCTTTCCACCTGTTCTAACAAATGTGACCCACATGACTGAGCTCAGAGTCCCACAGCTACTGCCGGAATGCCAATCAGCTCCGTTTGCTAGCTCTGCAACGAACTCTTACTACATACACACGCTGCCTGCCTGCAGATCCTGTCTACTATAGCTTCTGTCCTCTCACGCTTCTCCCTCAAAGCGTCCTGCTTCTGAGTTTTGTTACATTTTCCCCTTCGACTCCGCCTGTGCCTGTGGTGACTTGCCACCTTATTGGCTGTATTTTTGCACTATTGTTCAGAAGCTCTTCAGGGTTTTGGTGGAGACATAGAGACGCTTCTCTCAATATGGTCACAAACTGTGGCCTAAACCCTTCTTTGGTTTTAGATGACGCTGTGCTGTCCCCACCAGAAGGCTATCTCTCTCCTTCCCATTCACACTCTGTCTTTAACCAGAAGTTATGTCTTCCCATTAATTTTAGTTGCGGTCTGTATCAACAGTTCCACAGTCAGAATACATAAGACCCCCTTTTATGTGTTGATACGTTGTAGTTCTTTAGCTTGTTATCCCAGGCAGCTGCCCATCTGCCTGGTATATGACTGGCCAGCTTTCAGTGCTGTGGCTATGCCTTTACGAGGGGCGTTTGAAAAGTCCGTGCAATGTCCCAGAGATGGCACCACCGGCACGTATCCAGGTCATGTTTAGTTAGTAGCATCTTTGGAAAGAATGCACACCACGTTTCAGTCATATTGGTCTATTTCTTTGTGTTTGGCATTCGTGTCAATCAAGAAAGACGAGTGATTGTCAAAAAATGGACGAAAAAGAATCTCATGTGCTGATTAAACATTACTTTACGAAAGGCAAAACGCCTCAGAAGACTAAAGAGAAGCTTGATAAACGTTTCGGTGACTATGCACCTTCGAAGAGAACAGTTTCTAAGTGAAATTTCCTGACAGATTAAAACTGTGTGCCGGACCGAGACTCGAACTCGGGACCTTTGCCTTTCGTGGGCAAGTGCTCTACCAACTGAGCTACCCAAGCACGACTCACGACCCATCCTCACAGCTTATTTGCGCCAGTACCTCGTCTCCTACCTTCCTAACTTCGCAGAAGCTCTCCTACATACCTTGCAGAACTAGCACTCCTGGAAGAAAGGATATTGCGGAGACATGGCTTAGCCACAGCGTAGGGGATGTTTTCAGAATGAGATTTTCACTCTGCAGCGGAGTGTGCGCTGATATGAATATAGTAGAGCACTTGCCCGCGAAAGGCAAAGGTCCCGAGTTCGAGTCTCGGTCCGGCACACAGTTTTAATCTGCCAGGAAGTTTCGTATCAGTGCACACACCGCTGCAGAGAGAAAATCTCATTCTGGAAACATCGCCTAGGCTATGGCTAAGCCATGTCTCCGCAATATCCTTTCTTCCAGGAGTGCTAGTTCTGCTGCTAGTTCTGCAAGGTATGTAGGAGAGCTTCTGCGAAGTTTGGAAGGTAGGAGACGAGGTACTGGCGGAATTAAAGCTGCGAGGACGGGTTGTGAGTCGTGCTTGGATAGCTTAGTTGGTAGAGCACTTGCCCGCAAAAGGTAAAGATCCCGAGATTAGATTAGATTAGATTAGATTAATACTAGTTCCATGGATCATGAATACGATATTTCGTAATGATGTGGAATGAGTCGAATTTTCCAATGCATGACATAATTAGGTTAATTTAACAACATACTTAAGTTAATATAACAACTTTATTTTTTTGTGTTTTTTTGTTTTTCTTTATTTTTTATTTTTATTTTTTTATTTTATTTTTTTATTTTTTTAATATTTTTTTTTCTTAATTTATATCTAAAAATTCCTCTATGGAGTAGAAGGAGTTGTCATTCAGAAATTCTTTTAATTTCTTCTTAAATACTTGTTGGTTATCTGTCAGACTTTTGATACTATTTGGTAAGTGACCAAAGACTTTAGTGCCAGTATAATTCACCCCTTTCTGTGCCAAAGTTAGATTTAATCTTGAATAGTGAAGATCGTCCTTTCTCCTAGTATTGTAGTTATGCACACTGCTATTACTTTTGAATTGGGTTTGGTTGTTAATAACAAATTTCATAAGAGAGTATATATACTGAGAAGCTACTGTGAATATCCCTAGATCCTTAAATAAATGTCTGCAGGAAGATCTTGGGTGGACTCCAGCTATTATTCTGATTACACGCTTTTGTGCAATAAATACTTTATTCCTCAGTGATGAATTACCCCAAAATATGATGCCATATGAAAGCAATGAGTGAAAATAGGCGTAGTAAGCTAATTTACTAAGATGTTTATCACCAAAATTTGCAATGATCCTTATTGCATAAGTAGCTGAACTCAAACGTTTCAGCAGATCATCAATGTGTTTCTTCCAATTTAATCTCTCATCAATGGACATACCTAAAAATTTGGAATATTCTACCTTAGCTATATGCTTCTGATTAAGGTCTATATTTATTAATGGCGTCATACCATTCACTGTACGGAACTGTATGTACTGTGTCTTATCAAAATTCAGAGAGAGTCCGTTTACAAGGAACCACTTAGTAATTTTCTGAAAGACAGTATTGGCAATTTCATCAGTTAATTCTTGTTTCTCAGGTGTGATTACTATACTTGTATCATCAGCAAAGAGAACTAACTTTGCCTCTTCATGAATATAGAATGGCAAGTCATTAATATATAATAAGAACAACAAAGGACCCAAGACTGACCCTTGTGGAACCCCATTCTTGATAGTCCCCCAGTTTGAGGAATGTGCTGATCTTTGCATGTTACGAGAACTACTTATTTCAACTTTCTGCACTCCGGCACACAGTTTTAATCTGCCAGGAAGTTTCGTATCAGCGCACATTCCGCTGCAGAGTGTAAATCTCATTCTAGTTTATAAGTGGTTTCAAAATTTTCGGAGTGGCCATACGGGCACAAGTGATGCTGAACGCTCTGGACGCCCCGTAGAGGTTACGACACCAAAAATGATTGATAAAATCCGTGATATGGTGATGGACGACAGAAGAGTTAAAGTGCGTGAGACTGCTAGTGCTGTGGGCATCTCGAATGAAAGGGCACATAATATTTTGCATAAACATTTGGACATGAAAAAGCTATCTGCATGAAGGGTTCCATGATTTCCAACACTTGACCAAAGATAGAATTGTGTGAAGTGTTGCAAGGATGGTTTGCAGCTGTTCAGGAATAATTCACAGGACTTTAAGCATCGTGTCGTCACTGTTGATGAAACATGGATACATTACTACATTCCTGAGACCAAACAACAATCTAAACAATGGGTTACACAGGGAGAATCTGCACCAAAAATGGCGGAGACCATTCCTTCGGCCGGAAAAGTTATGGCGACTGTCTTTTGGGTTTCGCAAGGGATAACTCTCATTGACTACCTGGAAAAGGTTAAAACAATTACAGGTGAATATTATTCATCGCTATTGGACCGTTTGAAAACCGAGCTGCAAGGAAAACGCCGGCGACTGGACCGCAAAAAAGTCCTTTTCCATCACGACAATGCACCAGCACACACCTCAACAGTTGTGATCGCAAAATTAATGGAAATAGGTTTCCAACTCGTTTCACATCTCCCCTATTCTCCAGACTTGGCTCCCTCGGACTACTATTTGTTCCCCAATTTGAAGAAATGGCTGGTGGGACAAAGATTTTATTCAAACGAGGAGGTGACTGCAGCAACTAATAGCTATTCTGCAGACTTTGACAATTCCTATTATTCGGAAGGGATCAACAAATTAGAACAGCGTTGGACGAAGTGTATAAGTCTAAAAGGAGACTATGTCGAAAAATAAAAAAGGTTTACCCCAAACACGTAAGTAGTTTTTATTTTGGATGGACTTTTCAAATTCCCCTTGCACATCTTCGCTGCTGCCCAGTTACCAGTATTTTCACTGGTTTGTTCTTGACATTTTGTTGTCAGACTTGACCTGCCTCATGGATGTAACACCTCCTCTGCCACGGAAATTGCCGTTACTTTTCAGAGTAGCATCAATTATGATTCGTTTATTTGCATTTCATATAGTTACATTACAGATTTTATATTTTCTTTCACTTGTTTTGCTTCTTTTAGATATGTTTATTGAGTTACACTTCATCCATTCTCTTAACACACTGATATTATTACTTTTACATCACCACATTGACATTAACACATTTACATTAAACACTGATATTAAAACATTCACATTTGATGTTAACACGTTGGCCTTAACAGAATGCCATTAAAACATTGACATTGACATTTCATCTCATAAGCTACACTTATCTATTTCACAAGTACATTTATTTCATTTTTTGTTAACTTTTGCTGTTTTAATTTTTTCTTTTAAACAATACATTTTATTCACATATTTTACAATTTCTTCTAATCTTAATGTCTGTTTCTAAATAATTTGACTCACCTTGGTCCTTTGCACACCTTTCACAAATAACTACGTTTTCAGTCTCTCTACTGAACGATCTGTGAGCCAAACTGGTTTTAGACCATTCATTCCCAATAGTGTTTCATGTATATATCTTTCCACAACAATCAGTATCATCGAAATAGTTCCGTATACTCTTGAAACATTCTTTAAACATTTGCACTATCTACAACATATACTATAACTAATATAATTAATTTCATGCTTACATATGTAGTGATTGAGTAATGTGTAAGATATCTTGAGTGTTTGAACTCTTCCTCCTGTATGTCAGCTATTCTCTGGACATCGTACAGTCGTTTCCCTGCGATTTTTAAATCATCCAGTTGTGTTACTACATGTTCTAATAGTAAATCTAAGTTTAACTTGGAAATCTTTTCCTTTTCCTCATTTGCGTCACAACAATCAAATTCTAAGTTTATTTACAGTGTTATATCTTTTTTGGCTGTGTTACTGTGGATCACTCAGTCTGTTTGTATTAATACACTTGTTCCATAACCCCTACATTTACTACAGAAGCTTATTTTACCTACACCCTTCATTACTAGATCATAGGAGCTTATTTCCCACATAAAATTGTTAATCTTTCTTCCTTCAGAGCTGTGTATAGCTATTCATTACTGTTCATATGCATCCAAATGCTTTGACTCAGGGCAACTATTCTTCATGTGCAGTCTTCCTGAATTTGTCTCACCAGTTGCAATAATTCTGCTTCACACTCTTTATAATCAAAAGGTGATAACAATACAAAGGACTGTCTGCATAGTCGACTATTTTAACTTAATTATTTTCATTTCAACTGCTCCATTGAAAGTTTCGCTTACTGCCTTTTGGAGTCATCTATAAGCGAGAACTCTTTGTCTGGCTGTATGTAAATATTTTTCGTTTCCAGGATCTCTCTTGGTAGTGGAAGCACTTTATACAAATTAAAATTATTATTATCTATCAATGCAATGTTGATTATGTATCATAATATACTACCAGAAATGAAACATCTAAGTCAAATATTCTTAATGGTAAATAATCAGATACTCAGCTAGAGGAACAGGAAACTTAACATCTCTTAGCTCATCACATATCAAACTTAAATACTTTATGATTTGGACAGGATTGATTATGTGAGGCTGTAGTACGCCCTTTCATGCATTACAATGGCATTTATCATCTTCTCATATTCCTCCTCGATCTGACCAAATACTGCTGACAACTGCAATACCTTTTCTGTTATTGTTACAAAGGAAGCTACATGTTTAAATTTCATGTGAGTTTCTTTCACATGAATCGCTCTAGTCTTTCCATGCGCATCTTTAAGACATTTTCATTTCATTTGCAAGTGTAAATAGTCCTGTTCAATCCTGCCAGTGTGGCCCTTACCATTGCCGCTTGCTCTCCTGTCAACCTCAGTAGCCCTTCTGAGTTCCCTTCCATAACATCTATTCATTCCTTGTAGTATACTGTGTCTCCTTCATCTAACGTGCCAAAAAGTATTTGATTTACTTGGCCTACAAAGTTAAAGACTCCTTTTTTTCTTCTTGTCTCATGCTTTGTCAACTGTTGTGCTAATCGCTTCAAACCTGTGATTTTCTCTACATGGTGTGTCACCTGTTGATATAATTAATGACACTCTATGAAACTAACATTTAATTGTTGAAACATGTCTATGCGCCACTGCACCGCTTCTTTGCCATATCGTTCTGCTTTCTGAAGCCTTTCTGTTATTGAATCCAAACTTACGTTTCTCCAATTCTCCAAGTGGTGCTGTATATCTCTACTTGTCCTATGTCATCATAGTATGACCCTGAAGAAGTTGGAAACTGTTTTACTTGGAAGTCAAAGTCATTCAGTGCATATGTTGATGAAGATTTGGTGTATGTTGCTGTCACTATGAGGAGTTGGACTGTTCTCCAGCTGAATGCATACCTGAAATTTATGAGAATTGTTTCAGTCGTTTTTCAAGACCTTTTTGTTTCTTTTAATCTTTATTACTACATTCGGGGTGTCAACCTTTATTACTTCACATGGCCCTTGCCACTGGTGAACGTAGCTTTATAGATCTACCACGTCTTACTGATTCATCATAAAGTAACACTTTATCGCCTACATTAAATTGTTTTACGTTTGATTTCCTATCATGCTGTTCCTTGCTGGTTTCCTAATGTTTTACTATTGATTCTCTTGCTGTTCTGTGTGCCTCTTGAATTCTCGCTTTTAGACTAGTGACATACGATTCATAATCGTAACTTACCTGCGTTAATTCCTTTTACAGGACTCCTGGCATATTAACTTTCCTCCCATGTAGTAATTCAAATGTACTTCTGTGTGGTATACTGTAAAATACGAAAATTGCGTAAGGTACCCACTCGTCCCAAAAACTTTGATCACCTATTATAAAGTGTCTTAAATACTCAAAAAGTGTTCTGTGACTTCTTTCCAAAGCACCGTTAGATTCTGTATATACTTAATCTTTAACAATTTACACACACTTCTAAAAACGTCACTTAAGGAGTTTGACCTTTGGTCTGTTAAAAGAATTGATGGATTTCCATATCTTAATAAATGTGCTGCACAAATGCTTGAGCTACTCTTTGGACGTCTTGCTTTGAAATTGGAACTCCTAGAGTAAATTTACTTAAATCGTCCTGAAATGTTAATATATACCTCTTACCTGTACCTCATATGGCTATCCACAGAACGTTTCTTATATATTGTCTCAGCTGTGTCAGTAATTTATAAAGGCATTCACGTTGTTGCTTGCGTGAGCTTATTTTTCTGGCAGCACTGACTCATCCTGATATGATCTTCAATATCGAGCATCATTCTGTTCTACTGCTTGAAAACCTTTAGTCTTACCAACGTCCTATGAATTCCCTGGTGCTCTCCCAAGGGGTTATCATGCATATCTTTCAATATATTCTCCTTCTCCTCGAGACTAATTTCCTCTTCGCTATCTGTTTCTTTTTCTATTTTTGCAATTCTTGTGCTTGTCGTACATTCACGGGATTATGTTCCCCACTCACTTCTGCTAAAGAGATGTTCTCTGTCTCCACATTCTGTTTCACATCTATGTCTTCATACTCTCTGGGTCTTATTCTGCTCAGAACATCTGTGTTACTGTTTAACCCTCCTGGTTTGGATGTGACCTCATAATCGTTTTCTTCGAGCTTCATTCTCCATTTCAGGAGTCTCAAAATCGAATCCTTTCCATTAAATATCCAAGTTAATGGCGTATGGTCTTTTACTACTGTAAACCTTCGTCCATAGATGTATGGTTGGAACTGTTTCACAGTATATACTACAGCCAACAATTTCTTTTCAGATTAAATTAGTACTTGTTCCATAGATCATGAATACGACACTTTGTAATGATGTGGAACATGTCAGGTTAATAAAAGGTGTCTATACATGACATTACATTACACAAAATATTACATGACACTTGATATTTTTAATTTTTTGGGAGGGTTGGGGAAATTACCCACTTACTATATCCAAAAATTCATCGAATGAGTAGAAGGAGTTGCCATTAAGAAATTCTTTTAATTTCCTTTTAAATACTATATGGCTATCTGTCAGACTTTTGATGCTATTAGGTACATGACCAAAGACTTTTGTGGCAGCATAATTTACCCCCTTCTGAGCCAAAGTTACATTTAACCTTGAGTAGTGAAGATCATCCTTTCTCCTAGTGTTGCAGCCATGTACACTGCTATTACTTTTGAATACATTCGGATTGCTAATAACGAATTTCATAAATGAATATATATATTGTGAGCTACATTGAAAATCTCTAGCTCTTTAAGTAAGTGTCTTCAGGATGAACTTGGATGAGCTCCAGCAATTATTCTGATTACACACATTTGTGCAATGAACACTCTTTTACTCAACAATGAGTTACACCAGAATATGATGCCATATGAAAGCAGAGAATGAAAATAGGCATGGTAAGCTAATTTACTGAGATGTATATCGCCAAAATTTGCAATGAGCCTAATAGCATAAGTAGCTGAACTCAAACGTTTCAGCAGATCTTCAGTGTGTTTTTTCCAGTTCAACCCCTCATCAATGCATACACCTAGAAATTTTGAATATTCTACCTTAGCTACCGATTTCTGATCGAAGTCTATATTTATTAATGGTGTCATTCCATTTACTGAGTGGAAATGTATGTACTGTGTTTTGTCAAAGTTTAATGAGAGCCCATTTGCAGTGAACCAATTAATGATTTTGTGAAAAACATCATTTACAATTTCGCCAGTTAATTTTTGTCTTCTGGGTGTGATAGCTATACTTGTATCATTGGCAAAAAGTACCAACTTTACATATTCGTGAATATGGAATGGCAAGTCATTAATATATATTAAGAACAGCAGAGGACCCAAGACCGAACCTTGCTTAATTGTTCCCCAGTATAAGAAATCACCAGTTTTTTGCATATTATGTGAACTGTTTACTTCAACTTCCTGCACTCTTCCAGTTAGGTATGATTTAAACAATTTGAGCGCTGTCCCATTCATACCACAATACTTGAGCTTATCCAGAAGTATTCCGTGATTTACACAATCAAAAGCCTTTGAGAGATCACAAAAAATCCCAACAGGTGACTTCCGGTTACTCAGAGCACTTAATATTTCATTAGTGAAAGTATATATAGCATTTTCCGTTGAAAAACCTTTCTGGAAACCAAACTGACATTTTGTTAAAACTTTATTTTTACAAAGGTATGAAGCTACTATACAATACATTACTTTTCTAGAATTTTGGATAAGGCAGTCAGAAGAGAGATTGGGCGGTAGTTGTTGACATCAGACGTATCCCCTTTCTTATGCAGTGGTTTAACAATGGCATACTTCAGTCTATCTGGGAAAACACCTTGCTTCAGAGAGCTATTACATATGTGGCTAAGAATTCCACTTATCTCTTCGGAACAAGCTTTTATTATCCTGCTGGAAATGCCATCAATTCTATGTGAGCTGTTATTCTTGAGAGAGTTTATTATCTACCTAATTTCAGAAGGAGAGGTGAGTGGAATTTCAATTGTATCAAATGGTGTGGGTAAGGCCTCTTCCATTAACTGCCTTGCTTCTTCTAATGAACATTTAGATCCTATATTCTCTAAAGCATTTACAAAATGATTATTCAAAATGTTTTCGACTTCCTGCTTGTTGTTTGTGATGTTTCCATTCGCTTTGATGGTAATGCCGTCATCCTGTACTCTTGGTTGCCCTGTCTCCCTTGTAATAATATTCCAAATTGTTTTGATTTTGTTATCAGAGGTATTAACCTCAGACATGATGCACATGCTTCTGGACTTTTTAATAACCTTTCTTAATGTAGCACAGTAGTTTTTATAATATTTGGCTGTTTCTGGGTCATTACTCTTTCTTGTTGTTAGATATAGTTCCCTTTTGTGGTTACAAGATATTTTTATTCCTTTAGTGAGCCAAGGTTTTTTTGCATGGTTTCTTATAATTAAATTTAACTACTTTCTTAGGGAAACAGTTTTCAAATTCTTTTCCAAGTGTATCATGAAATAAGTTATATTTTAAATTAGCATTGGGTTCCTTGTACACCTCATGTCAATCTAACTGCTGAAGATTTTCTCTGAAATTTCTAATTGTTGAGTCATTAATTGAACACACAACTTTGGAGGGTAGATTTGAATTACTGAATGGAGCTATGTCATGTACTGTAACTAGCTGAGCACCGTGATCAGAAAGGCCATTCTCAACAGGACAAGAATTTATGTTTTTAAACTTATCTCGGTCTATAAAAGTGTTATCTATCAATGTGTTGCTGTCATTTACTACCTGAGTAGGAAAATTAATGACAGATGTCATATTGAAAGAACCAAGCAAGACTTCCAGGTCATTCTTCCCATTACTCTCTTTCAGTAAATCAACATTGAAGTCCCCACAAATAATAATTTGCTTTCCCCTATCTGACAGATAGCACAACAAGGCATCCAAGTTTTCCAGGAATAAATGAAAGTTTCCTGAAAGGGACCTATATACTGTGACAATTATAAAAGAGCCCTCCTTAAGTTTAAGTTGACTGGCACATGCTTCTATATGTTGCTCTAGACAATAATTTTTTATATCTAAGCTTTTTAAACAGTGATAACTTTTGACACATATGGTAACTCCTCCTCTCACCTTATTCTCTCTACTCATATGTGCAGCTAGCTTATAACCACTAATATTTACCTTTTCCATATCAGACACAATGTGATGCTCAGACAGGCATAGTACAGGGTGCGTCAAAAAATTGTATACACACTTTGAACTGTTATAGACAATTTATTTCCCGTTCGACAAGGTTAAATATCTGTCAGAAAGTAATGTTATGTTTCTTCAACAGGTGGCAGCAGTGGCAAGGAAGTAAATGCAATATGGCAGACGTGCGTTTGAGCTTTGAAGCGCAGAAGCAGCTAATTAAGTGGTACTGGAAGTTTGAGAACGTAGCTGCAGTTCGAAGACAGTGGAGAAGTGAGTATGGTACAGAACCACCTTCGAGGTTAACAATTACACCTCTACGAAACAAATTCGAAATTCATGGAACAGTGTGTGATGCGCATAAAGGTCGAGCAGGGCGACCTCGTACAGCTACAAGTGATGATTCCACAACTGCGGTCTTGGAACTGTTTCAGTGTTCGCCTCAAAAATCTTCAAGGCAAGCAGCACGTGAGATTAATGTAAGTGCTAGTAATGTGCTATGCATCCTGAAGAAAGGCAAGTTTCGTGTGTACATTCCAAGGCTGGTGCAACAGCTAAGTGATGACGATCCATATCGAAAGTTAGAATTTTGTGAATGGGTTCAGGAGATGGTCAGAGATGAACCAGGATTAATGGATAGCATAATTTGATCGGATGAAGCCTAATTCAAACTCAATGGAACTGTCAATACGCACAATTGTGGGTACTGGGCTGAAGATAATCCTCACATTACAGTTGAAAAGGCTGTGAATTTGCCTGGTGTAAATGTGTGGTGTGGTTTGTCTGCAAGGGGACTCGGGCCTTTCCGTTTTGAAGGTACTGTTACTGGAGAAACGTACCTAACAATGCTTGCTGACACCATATTCCCTGCCATTCGTGCATTATGCATGATGAGTTTTATTTCCAACAAGATGGCGCTCCGCCGCACTATCATAGGGACATACGACCATACCTGGATCACAATGTGCCAGGCCAGTGGATAGGACGCAGGGGACCAATCGAGTTTCCTGCACGCTCTCCATACCTCACGCCGCTGGATTTCTTCTTTTGGGGCACAGTAAAAGATGAGGTGTACAAACATAAACCACGTAACCTGGACACACTTTGGAATGAGATTCAGGCAGTGTGCGCAGAACTCTCATTGGATACTTTGGTACAATGTACGGAATCAGTGGTGACTCGTACTCAGTATTGTATTGATCCTGAAGGCCACCAGTTTGAACATTAATCACATCTGCAAAGTACATTTATTTTTCCAATTGGACTTTAAGCTTTCCATTTCCAGAAATTTAACATTGTTGAATGGGAAATAAATTTTCTGTGACGCTTCAAAGTGTGCATACATTTTTTGACGCACCCTGTGTATCTATTACATTATCAGATTCAATGTCATCTAAACAAACCAAGAGCTCATCTACTTTATTCTTCGATCCCGGAATATTTTGGTGAAAAATGGTAACATTATTTTTTAATTTACTTTTCTGAGAATCTACTTTTTTCTTTAATCCACCAATATTTTGGTTAAATATAGTAACATTATTATTTACTTTCCTGTTGTGAGAATCTTGTGAGTTTTGGACCTCTGTAGCACATGCCTGCCTGAACTTCTCATTGGACACTGATATTAGTCTAAAAGAGAGATTACTAGAACACTACGCAAATAAAAGACAAACTTTTAATGGTGAGCTTGAAGAGTACACTAAAGAACGTATTTAATTAGTTAAAAGTGTTCAACTACAATTAATTACAACCCAAATTACTAATCTTTCACGAGAGCTCTGTCTCTGTACGTGCTGCCTTGTGCAGGGCCACACATGTGCTATAGTTACGTTCCGTCTTGTTCAGCGCTCTTGATGCGTGTGCAATGAGCAAGCCTTCGCCAGCTTCCCTTCTTTGCGAAAATATTTCCCCCAAGGCTGCGTTCCTAGCATTGATGGTGAGAATAAACGGTTTCGTACATGCTGGGTATTGAAGTAGCGGAGGACTTATCAATTTCTCCTTCAGCTCTTCAAATGCATTATTTCGTCGTTCGCCCCAGTGGTACTCCACTCTTTTCTTTAACAACTCATAGAACGGATTTGCAATTTTGCTAAAGTTTGCAATAAATCTTCGGTAGTATCCAGTCAACCCTAGAAACCCTTTCAACTCTTTCGTTGCTCTTGGCTGTGGAAAGAATTTTACCTTCTCCACCTTTGCTATATGCGGAGAGATTTCCTTTTCAGTAATACAATGGCCTAGGAAGATCACTTCTTCCTTCAGAAACTCACACTTAACCAGTACCAGTTTCAAGTTATGCTCCCACAACCTATCAAAGATTTCACGGAGCTTCTCCTTATGCTCCTGCAGGTTTCTTCCATAGGACGATATAGGTTCCAGATATACAAAACATTTTACACGTTGAAAACCTGCCAAGACTGTATTCATCATTCGCTGAAACATCCTAAAGCTCCTTTCAGTCCCATTGTCATTCTTTTATATTCATATCACTGATTATTCTAACGGAACATGGTTTTTCTCTCTGTTCTTCTCGATTGATGGTATCTGCTTGCAAAATCAAGTGTCGAGAAGTACTTTTCTTGTCCCAATTGATCTAAAATATCGGAGGTATCCAGCATGATTCAACTGTATGATTATGATTATCCACTTTTGTTTGCCACGGGTGTCTATCTTTTTCGCAATTAGGAGGAATGATGCGTTCCATGTACTCTTGCTTCCGAAATTTATATCATCTTTCAGTATTTGTTCAATTTGCTCCTTTAAAACTTCTTTTTGAGCTTCAGGAATTCGGTACACTACCTTCCCTGCATGTTCTGGTGTTCTTTTTTTCCTGGACTGAGGTTGTGTATGACAGTTTGTCACCTGGTAGATGGAACACGTCTCCATACTCAGTATACACTTCTACTGAAGCGCTCTTTTCTTCAGTATTTAAATGCTGTAGTGTTAGCTGCTTCTGTAAGGAGCTAACACGACTTTCTGTTTTCTTCATGGCTTCCTAGCTGCCTCTTACTTCGAGTATTTTTACTGGTGGTTCTGTTTACTATGTCAATAATCTGACATTCTGCAGCTGAACTCTGTTCCCTGACACATTAAATGTACTCACAAGGCATTTCAAGCTCTATGGACTTCTGTCCCCAAGAATATCGCTGCAAGAACTGTCTCTGGACCTGGGGCAGTGTGCTCTGAGACACCAAGTGTTTAAGTTGCATCTGTCCATATAATGTGTATAAATAAATATTGTGTGTGTGAATGAGTAACGTCGGCATTACACATCATGAACATTATGTTCGTTACCCGAATCCCAAACCCCTTTGGAACTGTCACTAACGATTAAGGTACATGCACTCCTTGTGCAATTTCCTCAATTTCCTGTCTTAGGGTAACCATTTTCATTTCGTTCTCTCCTGGCACCTTGCCTTTCACTCTCAACAAAATTACTTTTTCTTCTCAAGGACCTATTTCTCCATTGGATTCTTGATCCGCCTCGAACTCATAACCTTGCGGTTCCTCTTCTACTATCGACCGTATGTCTCGCCCTTGTAGTCCTTTAACTTTCCCCACAAAGTCTAACTTGACTTTATTCTCTGTTAGGAAGTCTGTACCCATCAACCCATCGTGTGGAATGTGTAGTCCTGAAAATCGACATGAAACTTCTGCCCGACTTTTCCGTACCTTCCACACTTAAATGTCTTTACGCTGTACCTATTGTACTTACCGCTTCACTCGTTATGCCTTTCAACCGAAGCCTCTCTACTTCATTTACTCTAATTATACACTTAACTGGAATACTTGTTTTCTTTAACAAAGTCAGCTGTGCTCCTGTATCTGTCAATAACTTTAAGTGCTTTCTTAACTCTACACAGTATAATACTAGAACATCATTCTCTGTTGCGTAGTCTATCACCCTAACTGTGGGTCCAAATACTGCGACAATGCCGGACTGTGCAGCTTTGTGGCCTTTTAGTTTCCCTGCGGTTTTGTTGGCATCTGCACTCTGCACTTCCTCTGTGCATGTCATGGGCCTTCATGGCAATCTTTTGTGTAATACGCCGATCGCCTGCACTTGAAGCAACTCATATTTTTTACTCTTGTGCACAGGAACTCAGAATTACCTGGTAGGTTACATTGTGGAAATCTCCATTCACGTAAACTTCCATCGGTTTCTCTGTGATTTCCGCTAAATACTCTGACGTCTATAAGAGTTACTTTCCTCAATTTCGCCCAACATTCATCGTCAGTGTGACCCTGCTAGTCACATCTCTAACAAAATTTAGTGAACTCTAACCTGTCATTACCCTTACTCTGCCCTGTTGGCTTATTCATCCTACATTTACTTGCAATATGCCCTCTCAAATCACATGTAAAACATTTTAAATCCTTAATTTCTTTTGAGCCCTTTACTGCCTTCACTCCACAGTTAAACTATACCATCGAGGTCAGTCCCATCTCTTTCATTGATGATATCGCACTTTCTTCTTGCAGTGTAAAATGGCACCCTTAAATGTGTAAGAGGAGGGAGCATTTTAATTACCACTGACGCTGAATGAGAAAAAAGCTACCATCATCCTGCACAATGCGGTAGTCCATTACGTATGTTACTTCATAGAGCACATGTGGTATCTGATCCTGAAAACCTGTCGAGTGAAATACAACATTAGAGGACAGTGTTCTGACAGAACGGTTATTCTGAGAGACGGATATATAGTGCATTCAGGCCCAAGCGAATTCAATCTGCGGAGCAGAATAAAGATACGTAGACACCCACCAATTTGTCCTTTTTGCCGTATTTTGGTGCCATGTCGTCAAGGATCGGAAGAGTCCTCGGAAGATATGGCATTAACTGTGTTTTTCAACCATCTGCAAAGCTGATAAACCAGTTGGGTTCGGTTAAGGATAAACTGGGCCTGAGGAAATATGGTGTGTACAAGATTCCTTGTCAATGTGGAGCAGCGTATATATACCAGACATGTCGCACTGTACAAGAATGCTGCGATGAACATCAGCGTTTTACATGCCTTCGTCAACCGGAAAAGTCGGCATTTGCGGAACACTGTCTCAATATGATTTGTGAAAAGACGGATGTTTTAGCCCCGGCATCATCTTATCTGCGATTGCGTCATTAAGGAAGCAATATATATCCGTACTGCCGATAATCTCATCAACAGGGCTGTGGGATTTCAATTGAGCACAGCCTGGAACCCTGCATTGGCTGCTATTAAGGGGGGGGGGGGGGGGTAGGACGTCAAACGGACCGACTTGGAGCAGGATAGGCACCACAGGACATTTTAATTTCCACTGTCTATACTTTTACAAATAAATTCATAAAACTTTAACAACATGACCAAGAAGGAGTCAGGATCCATACTCATAGCAGTGGAAGCTCAAAAACGTAACAAAACATGTGAAACTTCATTTTTTCACTTACTACTGGCTGCATTTGTTGCTATAGGTACACTTTTCTTCCTATGTAAGAGAGATTCTTCGATGTCTTTTGCACAGCATACAAACCATGGTTACAGTTGTATGAAACTCTAGAAGTTATTTAATTTATGAAAAAATGAATGAACTGTTACATTTTAAACTTCATGTTTAGAAAAAACTCAAGTTTTATAGTTAATTACCTCAATTTTTTCCACAGTTTTTAATAGATTTGGAAAATTCTAGAGTTTCATACACCTGTAAACTACTGGTTGTATGCTATGAAAAATTCATCGAAGAATCTCTCTTACTTAGGAAGAAAAGTGTACCTATAGCAACAAATGCAGCCAGTAGTAAGTGAAAAAATGATGAAATTTCACACGTAAAAAAATCTGTTTTGTTACGTTTTTGAGCTTCCACTGCTAGGAGTAAGAATCCTGAATCCTCCCTGGCCATGGTGATAAAGTTTTATGAATTTATTTGTAAAAGTATAGACAGTAGAAATTAAAATGTCCTGTGGTGATTCTCCTGCTCCAAGTCGGTCCGTTTGACATCCTACCCCCCTTAAATGACAACGCGGAAATCAAGATTTTTCGATAACGGATCCTTCATAACATTGGTGTAGTACTGTCTTTAGTGAGTAACGTCTGGCCGCACTGTTAGTTAATGCAGCATACAGTGCACGTACAGGAGAGCCACTCTGCGGTCTTCGGCAAAGGGCGTTTGAGTATGGCACCATCTATCTGCAAATCATTGTGCATGGGCCTTCGCGCACATGTTCTAGAAATATGACTAGTTACACACACACACACACAAAAAGTTTCTCTAGTCCTGTCTAAAGTTAGACAGTGGTAATAGTGAATTCACAATCATACCATCAGAGCAACTTAATAGTTTGGTCCTCTACCGTTCACAAGTACAAAGACGAGTGAAAACTATAAAATTTCAGTCACAGCTAATGAAAGTTTGCATAAAAACTTTGCTGCTCCATAGGATGAGATACTCAACTATGATATCCTTGGGGGTTGTTGGTTCAGAAAGTAGGTATTGCTGATGTATTAATTTTTAAATAAAACACAGAATTATAAGGGGATAGTTTGTGCTGTTGCCCCAGATGATGATTACACGAATATTTTGTCAAGATTTGTAAGCGGTGGGTCTTTGAGGTACGGCAATATGCTAACACGAGAAATAAGTTTAAACAGTTTTATTAACAAAGGAGGATCATAAAACACGCACGCTACGCGCATCCACCATCACTGTGTCTGACATCCTAACACCGGCTAATTATGGTCGTATCGAAAGGCTCCATGGTGAGCTGAGAAAAGAGACATATTCGCGCCTGAGGACGCGCTAGTTAATACTTCACGCTGCAGACGGCGGCCAGTCGCGGACTCCCCGTCGCAGTCTGTGGTCACAGTGCGGCCGGACGTGCGTCTACTGACCAAGCAAATTGTCAGCATTCCGGACAGGTCGGTTGGCGACCGCGTGTTAACGTACTCTATGGCTGTGCGCAATCTGTAGACCCTTAACATCAGTCTCCCCAGAGAAAAAGAGCAACGGTAGGTGACTCAAAACGACCTCCTGGGCGTTATGAATCTATTTCGCCATTTGTGGCATCAGAAGGCATTGCAACATGTATTTCATTTGCAGACACAGTAACGTTTGGTACAAAGAAGCGTGCCTTCAAGATGACAATTTCATACATGACAAATGCTGTTGACAAATGACAAATTAATAAAAGCAATAAAAACACAATACTGACGATCAAGTATGCATTAACATTACTGGAGGAATCAAAGGACTTAATTCTATTTGCTGCTTCAATGAAATTTAACTCATTATTGGAAGAAATTACATTTTCTTGGATGTTCTTGATTAAATTATTGTCTTCAGAAAAACTTGATAAGGAATGCCTTCCATATATTAATATGTATGAATCATTGTAATTAACAGATAACATTCTCGTTAATGGCAAATGTCCAGTTGTATGAAATGTAGTTGGCAACACACTACGCATATCAAATAGTTCACATGATAGATCACAATGTGTGGTATTCAAGATTAATCCACTATTGTCCAATTTTAGTGTAAAGGGTAGCTCAGGTGTATCATAGTTTTTACAGGTAAATGTGACATCAAGGGTGGAGTTAAATGAGTAAATTATACCTTTAGAACATCGATTGAGAAATGGATGATAAAAATGCGTTAAAATTATAGGGTAATCATCTCTTGGGGGATGATTCATAAACAATTCTTTCACACATCTGCACATTCTTCTATCTAAGAATATTGCCGATTCAGGGTAAATTAACATGACTACATTTACACATATGCAAATCGTTTTAATTTAGGGCTACAAAATATCTTCAATTCTTGCTGCTCGGTAGATAATCATTCAGTACGTACTCTGCCTGTCTCCATTTCACAGGGTAAGTATAAATCGTATACTATTAAAAATTATGCTTTGATCTAGCAATAGGAATAGATACAATAACAGTTAATCATCTTCAATCATTAAGGAGTGTCTGATGGTTAATTTATAGTAAGCATATAAATTGTAAGAGTTAACAGCGTAAATCATAGTATATGTTGCATCTAGCTTTCATTCAATTGATAGTAGAATCTCTAAAAATTGTTCTGAATGTAGTAGTACACTGCTCAAACAACCATTTGAACCAGTTTCTAAGGCTGTTCTTAAGTTAAGAGCATCAATTCTAGCATTTGATAAACTATGAGTAATCCTTAACAATAGAATATTTAAATGTAAGTGTGCACTCACAGCATTTAATCTGTGGAACAGTTCTTGGATATTTGCGTTCATTTCATTGCGAAGTACGTGGAAATGTGAGATTAATTGCTTTACAATCTGTTCAATGAAAACTGTGTGGTTAGTAATGGTTCTTTGCATATTTTTTAATACGATAATTTCATTAGAGAGGTTAGTTAAATCTGTACTGGACTGTTGTTCAAGAGCTAATATTTTGCCTTTAACTTCCAGTAGATCTCGACTAGTTAAAGTACCAAGTACAGTACGAAGGATACTTCCTCCAAAATCAAACCAGGCACATTTATGCCTAATTAAACTTTCGTGTGGAAAAAGCTTTAAAAAACAGTAAATCTCTGGTTCATAATTAACAAATGTAGACTCTTCCTGCATTTTGGCTGTGATCCAGTTCTTATACCAAGATGTACCCATTTCCTAAATTGTATTACTGCCCTTAACAGAACGAATTAGATCAATCTGCTTCTTTACAGAATTGGACTGTTGCTGGATTTCACTCAGATTGTACTTGAGGACAAGTTCTGTATTACTTGTTGAAACTACGATGTCCGATCGCGGCTCAAACAAAACTATTACTATTACTACAGCTTTAGTAGTAGAATACGCTATCATAGCAAGCATTAGAATAAAAATGAACATGGTTAATTAGTTCTAAATACTAGAGTTAACAATGAACAGAAAATAAATGAGTTTCTTGTGGTAACATGTGGAATAAAAGGTTTAGTTTCACTTGTGCACTCATGCAGTAGCTTCAGTACTAACTTTTCACAATACATTCACATAAGCACAAGGCTGAAATAAACACACACTGCACTCTCACACATTACACATGTTTACGCAGATTATAGGGGTGTCTGGAACAGGATCGCTCAGAACGTGGCTATGTCTCGGCCTCGAAGTCCGGACTGCGACCTCGCGATCTTCGCTTCCTGGGTTTGAGAACAGCAGGTCTGCCTCTCGGTTGGTACTCGTCGTCTTGCGATGCTACAGGAAAACTACCCAGAAATGGCTTTACACTATTGACATGAACGACAATCTAACGAAAGGGCAGTTGGAGCTTAAGAGCGACTCGTGACAACACCTCCAAGACTGGATATGGTCCGTTCCAAATCTTCTTAAACTTTTTGACTTGACTCTTCTTTAACACCACGTTGTTCAGTTACACAAGACCACCTACTCGATGCTGTGTCACTGCTGCTTGGCGGTTGTGTTGTCTTGCTTGCTGAAGAAAAGATTGATGATTCCGCTGTTTCACTCCCCTCCATGCTTCCGTTAGCTTGCGTGCTAGATCCCTTACGTGTTCATTGCTGATTCTGGCAGTCGATGGTGCAAAGTCCACGGGTGAATGGATTCTTCTTCGGTAGACGATCTCATATGGACT
Source organism: Schistocerca serialis cubense (assembly GCF_023864345.2). NCBI lineage: Eukaryota > Metazoa > Arthropoda > Insecta > Orthoptera > Acrididae > Schistocerca > Schistocerca serialis. The sequence continues at coordinate 527,811,412 of NC_064643.1, forward strand.
TAGACCAGTTGAGCTGTGCATTTTGGCATTGTAACAACTTACCAAGTACGGTAAACAGACCTCCCAATTGTCGTATTTGCTGCTCACATAATGGCTAACCATTTTAATAATTGTTCTGTGAACTCGCTCCAATCTTCCATTTCCTTCAGGGTGTGCTGGTGTAGTCCTTAACGGAGTTATTTGCATGAACTTCCAAGTCTGTTTAAATAATTCACTCACAAAATTCGTTCCTTGATCACTAATTATACTTAATGGTGATCCAAACTTAAGAAGCCATTCTTTTAGAAAAACTTAAGCTATAGTCTCAGCGCTCTGATCAGGTATTGGTATCATGAGAAGGTATCTAGAGAAATGATCTAACATGGTCAATACGTATTTGTTTCCATTTTTAGTCTTAGGCAACAGTCCTATGACATCTAGTCCTACTCGTTCAAATGGTTCACTTGTTTCTGGCATTTCTTGCAGTGGCGCTCAACTTTTTCCTACATTATTCCGTCTGTTACTGGAATCACATTGCGAAACAAACTCGAAAACGTCAGCTTTGCGGCTTGGCCGCCAAAACATTTGAGCTATTTTAATGTTTATTGCGTTTTTACCGCAAGTCCTAATAATAAAGAATTGTGTTGTTCTCTCATGATTTGCTCTTTCATGCTTTCTGAATAACTATACGATTTCCTTTACTAGTGATTTTGTACAATAATCCATCTATTTCGACAAAACGTTGATCATTTTTCCATAATTTGCACTGTGGATCTTCTTCCTGAGATGCCTTTAACTCTTCTTCTCGACTCATTGTAACACAAACATTGACTTTTCGACTCATTGCATCAGCATTCACATGTTGTTTAGCAGGTTGGTGAATAACTTTAAATTGGTACTCACTCAGTCTTAATGCTCATCTTGTTAATCTGGAACTTGGCTCCTTTAAGCTCAATAACCATTTAAGTGCGGCATGATCTGTAATAACTGTAAAATCTCTTCCCGTTAAGAAACATCTGTTATGTGTTATACCAAAAACCAAACCACAAAGTTCCTTCTAAGTAGTAGTATAATTACATTCTGCTTTTTTTAATTGTCTGGAAGCAAATGTGATTGGATGTTCATGACCATCAACTACTTGAGACAAGATTGCATCTATGGCAAAATTGGATGCATCCATTGAAAGAATAAAAGGTTTACTGAAATCTGGATAGGCTAACACTGGGGCTGTGGTTAGAGCAGTTTTAAGTTCTTCCATTGCCTTTTTGCATTCTGTTGACCAATTAAATGTGGCTCCTTTCTTCAGTAGGTGTCACTGGACGTGCTATATTCACATAACCGGCTATAAATCGTCTCTAGAAATTTGACAATCCCAAAAATGATTGTAGCTCTTTCAAATTCTGTGATTCAGGAAAATTCTTTACATCTTCAATTAATTTTGGCTCAGGTCGAACACATTCACTGGTTATAACATGACCAAGATAGTTAACTTTACTTTGTGCAAAATGATATTTATCTATTGATAAAGACAGGTTTGCGGTTCTTATGCGTTCAAAAACAGCTTGTAGTCTCTCAGTATGCTGCTTCATGTTTTCACCAAAAATTATTACATCATCAAGGTAAACAAGTGCTTGTGTTGGGGTGAGCCCTCGTAAAACTGAATCCATCAGGTGTTGAAATGTAGCTGGAGCATTGCGAAGTCCAAACAGCATACAAAGATACTTTATTACTCCTGTTGCTGTTATAAATGAAGTTTTCGCTTGATCATCTGGATACACTGTTAACTGGTGATAACCACTTGTTAAATAACATACTGAAAAAATTCGACATCTGGCCAAGTAATGCAAGGTTTCCACTAAATTTGGTAAGGGATAAATGTCGGGTGTGGTCACAGCATTCAAAGATCGGTAATCAACACAAAAACGGAAATGTGATTCTCCAGAAATTGATTTCTTCTTTACAATTACAACAGGCGAACACCACAGTGGGTCTGAAGGATCTCTTGGTTTTATAATTTCGGCTTCTTAACCATGTCTTCTACCAACTCTCTTTGACTAAATGGTGTTCAGTAAGGTTTCTGTGTGATAGTGGCTGCGTTCCCTGTATGAATACGATGCTGAACTAAATGAGTGACAGGTCAATTTGCACGTTCTCAGAATTAAGTCTGCATACTCCAACAAAACAGGCGCTAAAGTCTTCTGTTCATCAGCTGTCAAATGTTCTAGCTTCTTCCAAATCTTGCGCTTGAGTTCATTATTAACTTAGTCTCTTCGTTGCAATTTTGCGATACTGTTACAAAAAACTGTGTTTGTAACTGCAGCATCTGTTACCTCATCTGGAATCTGTATTACGTCACTTTTACTTACGTTCGATACTTCAGCAACTTTTGTTGCTCGTGGCAAAACAACATCCTCATTGCTCATATTCGTTATTGTAACCAGGACGTTTTGCAACATTCTGTCTCACCATTGTAGCGACACCTGCACTTCTAGCGACATAACAATGCATTATATCCAATAACTCACTTTTCTCGGATCGCTCAGTTAATAACAAAGTTCCTTCATTGTATTGGGGTGATTTACCTTCAACGTAGATTGTCTTTCCTGCTCCCTTGGGAATTTGCCGAGGCTGATCAATTTGAACATCGACTCGGACGGTTTGAACTGATGCATCGTGTGGGCGGTACATTCCCATGGCGTCAGTATTGCTGCTCCTTGAGTACGATCTGAAGAACGATTTCCTAGGTTGTAGTTACTACGGCCTAGTCTGATCCTTCTTTCTGCGACAAATATCTCTGCCCCGTTAGCGGACAAGAAATCAAATCCATTACACCGTCGTAAAGCGTTTCGTTATTTGAAACTACTTGCACCCTTCCTGTGTATTTATCTTTATTGTCACCTTCATCTTGGCCTTGGCCAAGAATTGATTCTACGTCAACTTCTTCATAGTTACGTAGCTTTCCTCCGTTTAACCCTCACACTTTTAATAGCGGCGGTTTCAATTTACCCTGTTTATCTAAGCAGCACCACATTAATGAGGTCTGTGCTAATGTGTCAATAAGTAGTTTGATGTTTCTCCCACGATACACAGCACCTTTCACGAAGTCAGTTGCGGTCTGATTTTTTCTGGAACTAACAGGAATCACTGTCTCTGGCAAGGGACGGACGGCGTGGTGGCCCGTACGTCCCCGTACTCGTTTAAATATCTGGCAGATTGTCTGTTGTTCGCATTACCTTTCTTCTTGTTGCAACAATCTCTCGAAACATGACCCTGCATCCCGCTGTGATAGCAGATTCGATTCCCAATCTAACAGCTTTGCTTACTTCCTCTCCATGCAACCCATGAATGAATGTGTCCAAGGCTCTCTGGTCGGCTTCGAACACCTGAATGCGATTTTAATTTTCATCTTCTACTATCTCGTACGTCTGAGCGTTGATGTTTAGAATTCTGTCGGCAAACTGATCGGTAGATTCGTCTCGTCGCATTCGCAAAATGTGAAGCCGCTCTCTGTAAAATCTGATCGCGTTTTACGTTTAAATCTATTAACAACAATCGTTCTAAACTCATTGTAATCTTCTGTTTTCACGCAAGTAGGCTCCGCGCTAATCAAATCTTGTGCTGCTCCATGAATTCTTAATTTGGCAACCTCTAGCTTATCGGAATGTGTCCATGATCCTAACAGGGCGACAGCTTCAAGTCTACGAAAAAACACTTTCACATCATCTTCGGGTTTCCCGCTAAACACTGGTACTGATGGCAATAGTGACAAATTCTTTATTGTAGTTGTACATGCACTGCATGAACTATCATTTGACAAGTCTCTCGGAATGTTACGCTCGCTTCTTTCTGCTTTTAACTGCCGAATCTCTTCTTGCAGTTCATTAATAACAGTTTGTAGATCGACAACGTTACTCTGACTGGATTGCGACATTTCGTCTAATTTAACAACAATGAGTCACTCAAATGTAAAATAAAAATCCATCACTGCCTTTCGTATTCTGGGCTTTCTGCCTTTCTGGAGTAGACTAACCTGAATTCCAGCGTTGGATGTCCCTGCGTAGTTGGAAGATGTTCACGCTGCTGCTGCTCGAAGTTCACATTGTACTGTGCCTCTTGAGGACTGTAATTATCCCCATGCTGACACCACTTCTATAAGGGAGTAGTTTGTGTTGTTGCTCCGGATGATGATTATATGAATATTTTGTCAGGATTTGTAAGCAGTGGGTCTTTGAGATACGGCAATACGCGAACACGAGAAGTAAGTTTAAACAGTTTTATTAACAAAGGAGGATTATAAAACACGCACGCTACACGCACTCATCATCACTGTGTCTGACATCCTAACACCGGCTAATTACGGTCGTATCTAAAGGCTCCTTGGTGAGCTGAGGAAAGAGACATATTCGCGCCCGAGGCCGCGCTAGTTAATACTGCGCGCTGCGGATGGCGGCCAGTCGCGTACTCCACGTCGCAGTGTGGCCAGACGCGCATCTACTGACCAAGCACCTTGTCAGCATTTCAGACAGGTCGGCTTGTGAGCGCGTGTTAACGTGCTGTACGGCTGCGCGCAATCCGTAGACCCATACAGAATATATCACTTTTCTTGTCTTATATTGTGCCTGATTATTATATACATTGGTGGAATATAGATTGGTCATCTGACAGCCTCCGAAAGACTCTCACACAAACAGCTTCTGAAAGGCAATAATGTAGACTGACATCGTGACTCAAGCACAACTTCCTTTTATATAAAACTAAACAATCGAAAACATTGTTAAATGTAATATTTACAAAATAACAACTAAAAGTCATTACATGATTTTAGTTACTTACATCAAAGAATGGGCAACATATTGCCCTTCATATCCTGATACTCAGTTTGGAAAAGTTTACTTAATTTTATATACAATTCAAAAAATTTTATAGTACTGTTACAAATGGTTCAAATGGCTCTGAGCACTATGGGACTTAACATCTGTGGTCATCAGTCCCCTAGAACTTAGAACTACTTAAACCTAACTAACCTAAGGACATCACATACATCCATGCCCGAGGCAGGATTCGAATCTGCAACTGTAGCGGTCACGCGTTTCCAGACTGAAGCGCCAAGAACCGCACGGCCACACCGGCCGGCAGTACTGGTACAACAATTTAAATTACATTTTAGTTAATTATAAACAAATCACTTTGAATAAAATATTGTTAAGAGTATATTGGTTTGCTCTCAAGTAGAGCTATCAAAAAATGATCATAATGAATAAACATCATAACTTTTCAGAAATAGTGGAGAAGTAAATTTTCAAGAACATGTGGTGCAACATGACTGCACAGCTCATGTCACGAAATTTCGAAGTTGGGTTATTAACAAAAGGCTTACTCCTATTAGTTGCTAATACAAGTCACATAATGTATTAATATGAAATTTAATCTGAGGTAGAAAACGCATTTGTACTAATTTTTTAAAGGGCAGTTTAGTACTGGAAGTGGGTATAGGCATAACAGTATAAAGTCCACAAACTTAAAAATTCTGGCTAAAATGACCTCTTCAGAGAATGTTGACATGAGGAAGGAATTTCAGGTAGGGATGGGAAGGTAGTCCCATTTCAAGTGCTAACTCCACTGTCATTGCCAAACCGATTTCATCTCCTCGGCTTCGCACTATTGTATGATTTCTATCATTACTTAGGTCCTGAATAAAACAAGCTCTTCCAAATGAGTCTACCAACGCCATGGCACCTTTCACGTTCTCCCGACTTTTAACCCAACTGACGGCTTCTTGGAAATCTCTTTGTACCTTGTCAATTCTGCTTGCCCACAATGAGATCAGGTCACCTTGTCCTTTCCTTGCTTGGAATATTTTACATGTATAGTAATCTATAATGAGTTTACTTGCAAAATTCTCTTCCAGACCACACTTTACTTCTTCCCATGTACCTGTTCGTTCACACACTTGCAGTCTTGACCAGTTATTTTAGCTTTAACAATTTTCAATAATGTTTTATGTGCCTCCAGTTTAGCTAGTACAAACGCCTCATCTACATTCTCGATACTCTCCTGAAGGTCTTGTTTTCTCCCACCATCGAATACTTGTGAAATGATACACATAGCCTCGCTGGTACAAACGCCTCATCTACATTCTCAATAACCTTCCTAAGGTCTCGTTTGCTCCCCTTGAATACGTTTGAAATGATACATATCGCCTCTTTAACTGACATTCTATCACTAGTGGTGGACAAAGAAATTTCATTATTTTGGAGCATTTAACGAAATTTAAGTCTTAACACTTTGAAGATAAAATACAATTAGAACAAGTTTTGATATGTATCACTTTTCTTGTGGTGCATAGAGTCGTGCTTGCGCGATGCCTGTATGACCATGATGTCCTGCTTGGCTGCACCGACCTCGTCACTCACCTCAACTGCTGCTTCTGTTATGGCTGTTTCTGCTGCTACAGAGCCCAGACCCTCAGTCTCAAACCCGAGAACCACTGGCTGCTGAGGCACCCCTGTGCCTCGTGGATCTGCACTGAGCTGTCATAGTCGCTTATTGCTGTGCACCTCCTTGGACTTCTTTTCAGACTCTGCTGCCAAGAAAAGGCTTAGCCCATTGGCCATAATGTGATGGAGACTTTGACCTGGCTAAGATGTTACAATCTCTGGTGTGAAATTTAAAAGGTTGGGCTGTACCTGAAGCAGCTTTCCGAAAACATTTAACAACCTGAGATTTATTCAGAAAAAAGGCAAGTAAATCCTAACTGCTCTAGCTGAGATTCTTCCACTAAGTGGCCCAATCTGATGCAGAGATGGTAACTGACAAACACCGTTCCACCTGTTCTAACAAATGTGACCCACACGACTAAATTCAGTCCTTCAGCTACTGCCTCTATGCCCATCAGATCCTGTTGCTAACTCTGCCACGAACTCTGACTAGATACACCCACCGCCTGCCTGCAACTACTGCCTACTATAGCTTCTGTCCTCTTGCACTTCTCCCTCAGAGCGTCCTGCTTCCAAATTTGTCACATTTCCCCTTCGACTCCGCCTGTGCCTAGCATGATGTAGAGTCGAGGTCGATTTGTCACCTTATTGGCTGTATTTTTGCACTATTGTTCAGTACTTCAGAGTCTGGGTGGAGAGGTAGACACGCTTCTCTCACTATTGTCACACAATGCGGTCTAAACCATTTACTGGTTTTAGATGATGCAGTGCTGTCGCCACGAGAAGGCTATCTCTGTTTCTCCCTCTCATCCGTACTCTGTCTTTAACCAAAAGTACTATCTTTCTATTATTTTTAATTGCAGTGCATGTCAACTGCTCCGTCGTCAGAATATACAAGACCCCGTTTTGTATGTTATGTCTTACATCTCTTTAGCTCATTATCCCATGTACCTGTCTATCTGCCTGATACAAGACCAGCTGGCTTCCAATGCTCTGGCTACACCTTTATGCCCTCACTGCTGGACCAGTTACTAATATTTTTCCCGGTTTGTTCTTAACATTTGACTGTCAGACTTGGTTTGCCTCATGGATGTAACACTATATTTACCCTAGCACCCACATCTCATGGCTATCCATGATCTGAGAAGTTGTCGGGAATGGTACATGATTTAGATTACATGTTAAACTGTAGGTCCCCTTTCCCCAGGTGCATAACTGGGGTAGCTTAGGAACACACAGTCGTCGAAGTGGTACACAACTGAGAGATTTGCTTTCAACCATTGAGCCAAACGAAATCGATTATCAATTCTTGGGACAGCACTGCACATGCTGAACTTTTTTGAAATTCCATGACCAAGACTGATCTCACCCTTCTCTGCCAGTCATTGGAATGAGTCAAGTGTGACTTTGGATTGTGCACTGTTTGGTCCAAAGTGTGCCATTATGTTTTCCCTGAATGGTTGCTGGTGTAACCTCGTCAGTGAGCTGAGTAAAGCCTGCAGGCATACACATGCACTACACAAAGTGATACATCCCATCCCTTGCTTCCATTTCCCTAATGAATACCCTTACTCGCTATATGTTCAAACTGCTGGCAATTATAGGCCACCCTTTTGTATTTGCCTCCTCCTGATACATGACAAACCAGGCTATCCAACAGGTGAAATGTATCTTACTGGGTTGTTTACAGTTTCCTGGAAAAATGATCCTCAAACTTCTTGATTAGGAGTATGGGTGAGCAGGATAATAGATGTCGTGCTGGCACTGTCTGCATTGTTGCCAAACTTATCCGAGATGGTGGCTCACCTTAATTGGTCCTCCAACCTCCTCTTCGTGGAGTGTAGATATGGCAACATCGTAATTAAACTGATATGCAAATTGATTAAATTGTTATGCAAAGCAATTAAATTTGAAGTGGGGGGAAATTCAAAAATTACAGAAATTTCAAAAAATTCTGGAAATTTCAAATTTTGGAGCCTTAGTTCACAATGCCACCACCCATGGGCACTATTGGACTCCCCCCTCTCCCCTCCCCCACTTCCCCACTTGTGAACTGGGGGGGGGGAAGATGCAGTCTGTGATGCACTGCTGGAGAGGAAGGCACAGTCTTTATTTATTTTGCCAGGAAATGTGTTCTTGGTGGCGTTTTCCATCTCCTGGATTGTCCTGCAGTTGCCTCCAAACGCTGCCGCCCTCCGTCCCCATTTTCTGCAGCCCCTCGCCTCCACTTTCCACCGCTCCCACCCTGCCCTAAACTTTTCTGATTGCGTGCGTATATGTTCACTTGAAGTTCGAAGACTGACTCCCCTAGTTCACAATACAGCCACCAGAGTGACTTCAAACCGTTCTACAATCAGCCCCATACTCCACTACTCACTGCCCCCACTTTCTACCACCCCTGCGTTCACTCTTTGCCGATCCCGTGCGTGACTTAGGCAGAAACACCACTCGAAACTGTTCTACAGCCGCCCCACTGAAAAAAGAGCTCAGCTGTTGGTGGACGTATTACTACATGACCTAATTACGCAATTACATTGCTATAGACTGATGGAAAATGCTGTGTGTGTGCTTGTCCGAGATGCATCTCCAAAATTTTCGCCCTCAATTCATTCACTTGCAGTACTGTATAACTCCCCTTGCACTTATACAGCGTTCAATTGCAATTAGTAGAAAAGGATGGGACAGCAAACTATTACTGGAGTGCAGGAAGAGTTGTCTCCTACCAAACTACATATGAACAGCTGCTGGGGATAGAACATATTCATAATTTCACATGTACCAGCATAATCATACATCGTTCAGGGCACTAAGTATGAAAGTATGGGACAGCAAACTATCGCAAAAGCACAGGAAGATTTGCCTCCTGCCAATCTGCATATGAATAGCTGCTGGGAGTGGAACACATTCATAATTTCATACATACCAACACGCTCACACATCGTTCAGAGCACTTGACATGAAAGGAATGGGTAGCAATTGACTGGAAACTGTCCTCCTGCCACCCTTCCTTGAAAGATAGCTCAGCCAGATAGACGTTAGCAGCCATAATTTCAGTAGCAGAAGCACCAAAGATTTACCCTGGCTTGTCTACATGCCACTGAGAAAAGAAACCGTAACAGATCTACTAGAATAACACATATAAAAGTTAGTAGCCATATTTTCGGCAGCAGAAGTACCAGAAATTTGCCCTGGCTTTTCTACAGGCCACTGAGAAAAGAAACCCTAACAACCAGAAAAACAGTAACAACTAGTAGAACAGTAATTGAAAGAATCATCAATTTTTAAAAAAATCATATAATCCAACAACTAAACACCACTCCAAACTAAACAGTCTTGTTGCTTCAAATACACACAGAGGCGCACACATACTCATCATGGTAAATGCTTCACTGTGCCCAGAAAAAAACATCGAAATAAACGTGGAAAACCACCACCTGCCCTCCACCGCTCGTAAACAACGAACCATGATGCAAAATACCTCTGAAGTCAACGATAAAGCATTGTAATAACGTCACACAGCTACTGAAAAGAATTTCCTCCCCATCTTAACGATGTTTGTCTCTGGTGTGTGTTAGCTGACTAAGCACGCCAGTGTCATCTGGTGTTGCCACGATGGGGGCGGTGGAAAGACAATGCATGCTTTTATATCCTAACATCTACATCTACGTGATTACTCTGCTATTCACAATGAAGTGCCTGGCAGAGGGTTCGATGAACCACCTTCAAGCTGCCTCTCTACCATTCCACGCGAGGAAAACGAGCACTTAAATTTTTCTGTGCGAGACCTGATTTATTTTATCGTGTTGATCATTTCTCCGTATGTAGGTGGATGCCAACAGAATGTTTTCGCAAGTGGGCGAGAAAATTGGTGTTTGAAGTTTCATGGGAAGATCCCATCGCAACGAAAAACGCCTTTGTTTTATTGATTGCCACTCCAATTCACGTAACATGTCTGTGGCACTGTCTTCCTCCATTTTGCGATAGTACAAAACGTGCTGCATTTCTTTGAACTTTTTCGATGTCATCTGTCAGTCCCACCTGACACGGATCCCACACCGCATGCAATACTCCAGAAGCTCTACTATGTTGTTTCTTTTGATGCTAAGCGAATGCTGGAAACCATTATGATTTCAGTCCTTGGAAACGTCCCACCTCTACGATGGTGGTGGTTTCAAAGGTCCCCCAAGAGATGTAATGGTGAACACAGCCAAACAATAATTCAAAGGCATCCTAGCAGCAAAATACCAGGACTCTGGCTTGTCAACAATGGGCCAGATTAAACAGAAACTGTCTCACCCTAAAACCAGTGTCAGCTTCCTAGAAAACAAAAAGTATGGCGAACACAGACAAACGACGATAATTCTATTCTTCAAAGTCGTTCATCGATCTGAGGAAAGTTGTAAAAGCCAACTGAAGTAGACATCAACAGCCTCTCTTGGGAAAATTTCCAGAATTTCATGTATTTTCACATGGTTCGCCGAAATATCATAGTAGTAGGGCATTGTTGCCAAATATATTCAAGATGGTGGATCAAAGATAGCGGCCACAGATGTAACAATGTCACAATGATGTCATGGCAATATGGCGATCTGTACAAAACAGTTTTTCTGCTGAAAGTCTTGTCTGTAGAAAATGGAGGGCATTGCTCTCACACCAGCAACAGCAGCAGTTTGGCAGGTAAATAATTCAGTAAGAGCCAATCAGAATGCTCTACTCATTCACAAGATATTCTTTGTGCGAGGGATAGTAGCTTCTACAGGAAGTTCAAATGTTGGCTGGAAAAGTCAATTGTGCTACTTCTGTGAAGCTAAACCCCTCCCCTACCACTTCCAGAAGAAAATGTCGGGAAAATTTTGACGGCGAAAAATCGTGGGAAAATATGTCAATTGGGCTACCTCCACTAATATGTCACCCAAACACCACCTCTTCCTTGGAATTGGCAGTAAACGGTCAGTCTCCTTCCAGCTGCTGGAGAGGCAGGAGTGTACTTTTTTATTTTCAATTGGGGGGCTGTAACAATTTGTTTAGGGGATGGATTTCACAAAGTTTATTTTTTATGCTGATACAAAACACTCGCCCTAATATGCAGGGATCACAGTACATAGCCTACAGACCCAGAAGCAGGATAGCAAGGTGTGTACTTTATTTATTTTCAGTTGGAATGCTGCAAAAATTTATTTAGGCGGTGGATTTCATGTAATTTATTTTATATGCTGATATAAAAGACACGCCCTGACGTGCATTGGGTCACAATAGCCTAAGAAGTGCAAACTACTAGTAAACTGCCAAAATAATGCAATACACTGATGTACAGAAATGCAAACAACTTGTAAATTGTCAAAATAATGCATGTAAAACCCTCTGCATACACAGTCACAACGCTTAAACAGCCGAAATAATGCAGCGCACAAACACTCATTGCATGTAAAAACGCTTTCGAACTGTCATTAAGAAATTCGACCACAGCGTTATCAGCGATCTATTTCCTACAGAGGTGCAAGGCGGAATGATGATCGGCTGTGTTGGGCACGTACGCCGGTCCAGCCTGTCCCACAGGTAAGATGCCTGTGGGCGTGCACGCCTGGAGAGGTTGGTAACGTGTTTACCTGGCCGGTGCGCTGACAATTCGCCTTTGTACCTGCAAAACCAGTACTGGCCTAATTGCCGAGTGAGATGTTTTCCTAGCAACCCACATTTGCAGGTGCGGCTAAAAGGTTGTCAGTGTTATACTGACGTCTCGTGTCTATGTAAATGACAGCCAAGGCTCCCTCTGGACTTACTATAGAATCCTTCTGCACTGCTTTCAGAAACTGTTTACGAAAATACCACAGAATAACACAGGCTTCATTCTTCCTAGCGATCCTAGCGAGTCAGCAAATCCATTACATATCACCCCTTCCTGGAAATTGTAAAGTGCCGCAGAAATAGTTAACGATCACTTATGCTGTAGGAGCTTTCGTGATATCCCAACTGGTCTGCATGGAAATTCTTATCCTAACAGGACAGCTTGTTGAAAACATGGGTCAGATCACGTTATTAACTTCTGTGGCGACCAGTCTTCGAGGAACAATAGCATGGCACAGCTAAATGATTCTCAGTGTTATGCAGATGTCTCATATCGATGTGGCTGACAGCCAAATCTCCCTCATACTAAAGAAATCTTTTGCACTGTTTGCAGAAAAAGTTTGCGAAAATATCCCAGAATAACAATGAATGCATTATTCCTGATGGTCCTAACAAGGCACCCCACCCATCACATGTTACCCTTCCGGGAAATCATGAAGTCCCATGTTAACAAACGTCTTGTGCTCACCACTAAAAGCCTTCATCATGTCTGTGCATGCTTGCGAAAACACCATTAATCATAAAAGCAACAAGAAATGTTGCTTGGAAAGAGAGATGAGGGTCACATCAAGCCCTTCCAAGAAATAGCGACTTGTCTTTGTCTCTGAACACTCAAGCAAAGAAGACATCACGTTCCTCTCAGAACTTTCCGCAGATACCTTGCCTGCATCTTGTTCGAACCAGTCTGTAGAAGCTACTATCCCTCGCACAAAGAATGTCTTGTGAATGAGTAGAGCATTCTGATTGGCTCTTACTGAATTTACCTGCCAAACTGCTGCTGTTGCTGGTGTGAGAGCAATGCCCTCCATTTTCTACAGACAAGACTTTCAGCAGAAAAACTGTTTTGTACAGATCGCCATATTGCAATGACAGTTAAGCCCTACAAAAGTTATCTACGGATGATGAAACATGGAATGACACTTCCTCATACCATACTAATGTAGTTGACAATTCATATCCTGCGCCATACAAAATCATCACTTCTGCATTCTGCATGTAGCTGTCAACCACCAGACACTAATACACTGGGAAGACATGAGGATCCCAAACACGAACATAATCACATGCACCATATATACTACTTGCAGCACTAGATATTTCCCATGAGGTCGGGCAGTCTCCACCACAGCCATTGGTCATGAGGTAACTGTTCCTGCACACACGCTGGCTCGAAGCACGACCAGAGCACCCTTCACGAACAGCAGACACTCTCCAAACTGTTGTACAAAGGCTTGGCTGGTTCCCTTTGACACAGAGACGTTACTGCTTCTGGCCCCAACCTGCTTGCTTTCTTCGCCCATCTCCAGACTCTGAAATTACAAGAACATACGTATTTTCAAATGGTTTGCCAGAATATCACAACATTTACGTGATAGTTCTCGATATCAAGCACATAGCAGTATGCTACCGATCGCCTGCACACTATAATTCCGAAGATGAAGGCCGGAAATTATATTTCTAGAAAACTGAAATTTTAGCGAGGTGCAGTCAGGTGGAATGTGATGTAAAACACTGAGTAACAATAAACTTATATCGTCAGCGGAGATCTTTACACAAAAGTAGTGAGACAAGGCCATCGCCACCACACTCTCCATTGTTGCCAAATTAATCAAGATGCTGGATCCAAGATGGCGGTGATAGATATGGCAACTTCGCAATGACATCATGGTGGGGGGGTTCAAATTTTGGTGGGAAAATAGGGCAATTGGGCTGCCTCCACTAACCTAACCCCCTCCCTTCCCTCCTTGCCGCAGAAAATGGTGGGAAGTTCAAATTTTGGCAGAAAAAAGGTCACTTGGGCTACCTCCACTAACCTAAGAAAATGGCGGGAAAAGGTCACTTGGGCTACCTCCTCTAACCTAAGTCATCCGACCGCCACCTCTTCCTAGGAATTGGTGGGGAAAGGACTAAGGCTGTGCTGGGCTGCTGGATAGGATAGATATGTCTACTTTGCATGAAGTGTTTATTTAAACAATTTGAGGCAGTTGCTCCATCCAGTGTGTTCACCATGAGGTCTGGAGTCCAACTGACCTAGTATATAGTACTATCACCAGAAGGCACTGTCGTCCCTTCAGTGACATAATCCAAGTTGGCGGTCTGGGCGGAAAAATAGCGGGAAAATGACTCAACCTGTGCTGGGCTGCCTGAAAGAGGAAGGAGTGTACTTTATTTATTTTCGAGCAATTTATTTAGGAATGGATTTCACGAAGTTCATTTACTACACTGATACGAAACACTAGCTCTGATGTGTTTGGGGTGACGTTACATAGCCTACATACTTGCAAACTACTCATAAATTATCGTAATAATGCAGTACATAGATGTACAGACATACAAACAACTCGAAAATTGTCAAAATAATGCATGTAAAAGGTTCTGCAAACATGCTCACAACGCTTAAACAGCCGATAAATAATGCAGTGCACAAACACTCATTGCACATAAAAAACACTTTCGAACAATCATCAAGTGCAGCATATCAGAGACTCTAATAAGCGCACGTGCCGTCACTGCCAACCCCGCACAGACGCGTTGCAGGGCCAGCCGCTGAAGAGATGAATGCAAGAGTGCGTACTATTGCCCTCAGGCTGCTACTGCATACAACCAGTAGGTGAAAGTCGCATCTATTTTCGGGTATGAATTTAGAATTCTCCAAGTATTATACTGACATCACATGTGTATGTAAATAAGAGCCAAGTCACCCCCTGGATGCGCACGTTTACTGCTGCTGGCCTGATGCCTCTCTACCTGTGGTCCAGCGAGGACCTAATTGCTGAGCAGCTCACCACCTTAGGTGCAGATACAAGGTTCTCAATGTTATACTGACGTCACAGGTCGCGCTATAGAAATCTGTTGCAATGTTTCCCAGAGTAGCACATGGTGCATTCTTCCTAGCGGTCCTAACGGGACATGTGAGACACATCTAGCTGCCCATGTGTTTACTGTGACTGATGTCTACCTGCAAGTCCAGCGTCAAGCAGCTTACCTGTGCAGGTGCAGCTAAAAGGTTCTCAATGTTATACTGACGTCACATGTCTATATAAATGAAAGCCAAGTCTACCTCTCGGAAATAGTAAAGTTCCACAGAAATAGTTAACTATCGCTTTTGTAGGAGCTTTCATGATGTCTCAGCTTGTCTGTATGGAAATTCTTGTCCTAAGATGAGCTCTTTACCAAAATAGCCCAGAATAACACAGATTGCATTCTTCCTGATGGTCCTAACGAGGCACCCAGTCCGTCACATGTTACCCTTCCTGGAAATCGCGATGTCCTGCTTTCAACATACGTCTCAGAAATGGTAAACGTTCTCGCCACTATGCAGAGGCTCCTAAGTCCCAGCACAAAGGATGTCATGTGATGAATGGAGCATTCTGATCGGCTCTTACTGAATTTATCCGCCAAATTAGTGCTACTGCCACTGTGGAAACACTGTCTGCCTTTTTCTTTCTTTCTGCAGGCGAGACTTTCAGAGGCAAAACTATTTTGTACAGTTCGCCATATTTCACTGACAATTAAACCCTGAAAAAGTGGCCTAATGGTCGTCAAATACGGAAAGGCACTTGCTCAATTACGCTGCTCTACCACTGGGAACGGAAAATTGAATATTAGAGGGTGAAACTGATCTCCAACCTGGCAGTATATCACTGTGTACCATGTCGATGTAATAAACATACAATTCATATCCTACACCACACAAAATCACCCCTTTTGCATCATTGATATAGCTATCGACCGCCAGACACTAGTACATGTACTACAGACAGACAGCAGAAGCACATGCACCATAGGTATACTCCTCGCGGCACTAGATGTTCCCCACAAGGTCCGGTGGTCATCCACTGCAGCTGACGGTCACAAATCATCCGCTTCCGACGTGTGACCAGAGCGCCCCCAGCGGACCGAAGTCACTTCCAAAACTGTTGTACAAAGTCAGGGTCAGTTCCCCTCGGGACACAGGCGTTACTGTTTCTGGCCCTTGCCTGTTTGCTTGCTTTCTTTCTACACCCATCTCCAGACTCTGCAATTACAAGAACATATGTAATTTCACATGGTTTGCTAGAATATCATTCTCTTTGAGCGAGAGACTCATACATCCACCGCAAAGACTGTGATACAAAGGCTGGCTCGGTTCCCCTCGGCACAAAGGCATCACTGTTTCTGGTCTCAACCTGCTTGCTTGCTTGTTTTCTACACCAGTCTCCAGACTCTGGGATTACAAGAACACTTGTATTTTCACGTGGTTTGCCAGAATATTATACCATTTACACGATGCTTCTCGATATCAAGCACAAAGCAATATCGCTTGCATAGCAATATCGCCCGTGTAACATAATTCGGAAGATACAGACTGAAAAATACTTCTCTAGAAACCCGCAACTTTAGCGAGGTGGAGCGTGCTGTAAACCACTAAGTAACTAGAAACTTATCCCATCTGTGAAGACCTTTACGTGAAAACTCGAAAAAAAGAGGAAACTGGTATTTCCACTTGCGAATACCGATGTCAGTGTAACAGATTCCAAATCATCCCTATAATTTACAAAGTCAACTAAGGTGTGTCTCATATCTAGAGACAGCAAACGTGTCTTCCACCCGTCTTTCACCTGCTTGATGCGCATACCACAATCGATATTCTCTCAACTAAATAAAGACGGGAAATGTGAAGAAGCAGTCAATCGAACAATTTACATGCGAGGGAATAATGATGCAGCACAAACACATGTCCATATTGAATCTTCTCAAATTTCCACGGAATCACGAAAGCTGTCCAACACATACTACGTATTAGTTCGCTATTCAGCCGCTTAGAGGACGACACGGTTAAGTCAGCTACATTCCTGCATCCCAACAGGCTTTTCCATTTGGACAGCTCCTACCGTTAGCCAGAAACATTAATCATTCCCGCCACAGGCCACCGCCAGCGCGCCACGCATCCCTAGACAGAATTATCGTAGTAAACCAGTCACATACATATTTGATTGCTATTCTTACAATG
Organism: Schistocerca serialis cubense; assembly: GCF_023864345.2. Lineage (NCBI taxonomy): Eukaryota > Metazoa > Arthropoda > Insecta > Orthoptera > Acrididae > Schistocerca > Schistocerca serialis. The sequence goes on from NC_064643.1 coordinate 527,828,665, forward strand.
ACATGTTACGATCGCAGTCTCAATTGGACGACATTCGACAATGAGCGAAGTATCGGAAATACGCCCTGCTGACGGCTGTGGCCCTGGAAATAGAAATATCTGTACCATTCTTATGACTTGACATACTTTTCACTTTGCTATCACAATATTCCACATGATATCCATACCATCCTGACGACTGCACATAGTCATTTCCTATGCACATGTCACAACATACACACATACTTTATAAGCCTGATGTTCATGGCGAAACTATCATGAACCCTCTACTACTAAGTATAATACTTCAGCAATAATTGATTGCTGGTGGTACGAAATAATACTGAGAGAAAATCAGCGATGGGTGAACATGTCTCATACGTTTTTCTTGCGAGTGGTAACACTGTGTCTTAGAGGCGTAATCGTATTACAAATAGCCAGATGTTAAAAAAAACACCATCGCAACGACCATATTACTGTCATAATCGGTCTTGGTTCTAAAGGTGCACACAAGTATCCATGTTAAAAGCTATATTCGCTTTATAAATCGAGGTGTGGCATTACCTCCAAATGAAGTGGTTTTTCCAGACAAATACAGCGACACTGAACATAGACGGTGATCGTTGGAGTGTATATTATCAGATCAACAGTTTGGTTACACGTCGCCGATGGTGCAACCTCGTGATAAAATCACTGAATTTATAAGTGATTCGGCTAAGGAGTGTGATATGAAACTGGTATTTCAAAATCCCTCACGCCGCTGCTAGATATTTCTCCAGTATTTGTAAGACATTCTGTCTCGATGCCACATCAGAGATTGAGAAGGATCACAAACAGTAGATAGTGTGCTGATTGAGATCGTAAGAAATGTACGCTAGCTTTTTAGATCTCTAGTGCTATGCTTCCCGGTAGAAATGATTTCTATGATTTGGAATCAAGTCTTCCCATTCAACCACATACCTGCTTTGTATCCAATGGTAATTCGTTTAATGATTACAGCCACTAGTGAATCATATTTCTGGCACTCTCATATATCGAAACAAGTCACCTTTTTCGAAGCTACCTGCTACAGTAAAATTTTAGACAGTCGCAATGCCTCTTGCAACGGCTGCCATTTCTGCAGCTTTGCTCATGTATCGTTCCAGTTTGAGACGGAACTGAGCAGAAGTCGGAGAGAGCTATATCCACCACCTTCTGCAACCCGTGTAGAAACAGAGTGATCTGAGTTAGCGTGACAGAACCGTGTTTTGACCATTCAGTGGAAATAGTAACAAGCTGTCGTATCTCCACGAACAGTGTATGATGTAAAAGGCCAGTGCCAAACGAAGCCTGCTCCTACGACACAAGGTAGTAGAAAAGACAGTATGGGAACTGGGAGAAGGACGAGAATTTTACTACAGCATTGTGGTGCATCCGCAAACTACATACAGGTACCGTTGTCCGAACAAGATCCGTGTCCCTCAGGGCCCATTCACGTCTATCGCCCCAACATGCAATCATCATTATTCTGTACGATCCAACAGAGAAAAATTACGAACTACGAGGGGCGTTCAGAAAGTAAGCTCCGATCGGTCGCGAAATGGAAACGACTTTGAAAATCCGATAAAGCTTTGCACAGATGTGTTGGGTAGTGTCTCTAGTATAACCCCAGTTAGCATCACGTCGCTCTTCTCATTTCTGAGCTCGCAGTGAGTGCGTAAAGATGTCTAGAAAATAGTGTCTGCCGCCAAGTACGAGGGCCTGGTGAGAAATTTCGCCTGAAGCTATGCAGCTAACATTACATAACTGTCGTGCTGTTTCTTCTTCAAGACAATTCTCAGCCGCATTCTGCAGGGGCAATGAAGATGCTCCTGCATCGTTTTCAAATGGAAATGTTAGATTACCCACAATACAGTCCGCAATTGTCTCCCCCTGAGTTTCATCTCTGGTCACATGAACCGCTGTCTTTGAAGACAACATTTTGACACAGACAACGAGGTGTAGGCCAGCATGGAGAATTGGCGGAAAGCACTGGCGGCTGCCTTCTATGATGAGGCTATTGAAAAGTTGGTACAACGCTATGACAAAAGTCTAAGTCAGAACGGCGACTACGTAGAGAAGTAGCTGAAAGGTGTAGCTAATTGTTACAAGTAAAACATTTCTGATGTTCACTGTGGTTTCAATTTGGCAATCAATCGGAGCTTACTTTCTGAACAGGCCTCGTATAAAAGCTCCACTATCTTAATCCAAAAGAGAACTTGATAAGATTTTTACTGCATCTCTCTCCTTCTGTATATCAAAAACAAATAGTGCCTGCATGCTGGCATGGAGCACATGTGACGATCCTAATAAATATACAGGTATAGATCCATTACACAGGCCAGTGTAAAGCTGCATCACCTGTATTGTAGGGGGATGACTGTAACCCAAAAACTATACTGCAAGTCACAAGAGACGACAACTGTGAACCTGTGTCATTTGAAACATTGTTTCTTTCTGCTGTAACACGCTTTGTACAGTGGCATACATTTTGTTTTTTTCTCACACGACTTCGTGGTCTGTGTCAGGTTCTAAACTGACATTAACACGTTCTGACCCATTGCTTCTCACAGAAAACTAGACATCATACGGTGTAAATCATATTGTTACTGCTGCTACCATAACATACCACACAAACTGGATGATTTTAAATAAAAGACAGTTACAACATACGGAAACAGGAAAGGTTTGGCAGCATTGTGGAGCGCTTCCAAACTGCTTTCCGAAGGTGACTGAAGACCTCTAAATTTAAACTCATCTGTTACAGTAACGGAATAGCTGATGGCTCTGCCTTCCATTTTGACTTATTCCTCATATCACAGTCATCTACACTATCACTGTCGGTACTAGCCATCCCCAGAAGGTGTTGCCCCTCCACCAAACCTCTTTCTCCAACTCAAACAGCCGATGTCAGTCAATTATTATGTGGTAACCAACAGTGTACCAGTGGACAGATGGGATGGAAAAGACACCGTCGATGTACTGTAATCATAAGCACAACAGTTGATAGTGCGAACAGTTTTAGCAATTTTACAGTAATTTCAACACCAAACAATGATGTGACAGCATGTTTCCCGATTTCAGTATCATAGCTAAACTGCCCCTTCTCTACTTTTCAAGTATCATTGCAAATGTAGGTAGATGCCTGTGCAGTATATCCATTAATTTTAATTCTCAAACATATACATCATCAAAGTATACTAGAAAGTGCTCTACATATTTCTAGCACCTCGAGCATAGTGCTTAATTTCTGATCTATCTCTATGTGGATGGGAGTCACAGAGCATTCTTGCAGTCTTAGGATAATATTAGGGACTGAAAGACCCTCTCGCACTGTCTTTGACCAACCCGCCCTGCAGCACAGTTACTGATTTAATCTGCAGCCGACAAGAAGTAGAGCACTACATTCTACATACCGTGAATGAATGGAGCTTGCCGAGTCCTTGCCTATCCAAGTGCACAAGATTTCTCCAGATGCGCCCATTTCGAGGAGGTTAGCAACCCTTATCGGTGTATAGTAACAGATTTGTGGTGTAATAGCAGACGTTACAGAAGAACAAGAAAAAAGTGATTATTATGCATGAAGGAGCTCCAGAGGGATGGAGTTCGAAACATTTGACGTAAATCAACTACACTATCAATTTTAAAGTATTGTTCTAGTGTCTGAGATCAGTACCAGGAGGGTATTGGTAAGAGATAACATAAACATACGCACTCCTAAGGCTACACGGTTCTGCGCTTACAACAGGCTATAATGTTAGATCGCTTGAGTTTTTGAGCTATCAATTGCATGGAATGCAGCGCTGTTAATATTCCAATGTAAGAAATACATTTCCAGCGCATGACATACATCCTTCTTGCAGGTTTCTCTCCGATAAACTATGGTAACAAACTGTCAAACGAAAAAACTAATTCCTTAAAACATTGGGAGGAAGGGGGGAGGAGGGAGGAGAGGAGGGGTTTAGGTTAGTGGAGGTAGCCCAATTGACCAGTTCCCCACCAAAATTTGAAACTTCCACCATGACGTCATTGTGACATTGCCATATCTATCGCCGCCATCTTGGATCCGCCATCTTGAAGAAATTTGGCAACAATAGGGAGTAGGGTGACGGCGGCCTTGTACCACTACTCATGAAAACTTTTACAGGAAGCTGATATTGCCACTCATAAATACCTACGTCAATGATATAACAGATTCCAAACCACCCTTCTGCTTTACAGTCAACTAAGGTGTTTTTCGTGTCTACAGAACCAGCAAACGCGTCTTCCAGCTGTCTTTCACCATCTAGATGCACACAACACACACTACAATCGGTGTTCTCTCAACCAAATAATGATGGGAAACGTGCAGAAGCAGTCAATCAGACAATATACATGGGAGGAAATAATGATTCAGCGCAAACGCCTGTCCATATTGAATCTTCACAAATTTTCATAGAGAACACACGTGATCACCAAGGCTGCCCAACACATACTCTGCATTAGTTCGCTATTCAACTGTCTATAGGGCAACATGGTCAGGTCAACTACATCCCTGTACACTAGCCGGGCTCTCCAGTCAATATGGCTCCCACCGTAAACCAGAAACGTCAATCGCTCCCGTCACAGGCTACCGCCACCATGTACTCCCCGCACACCAGCAAGAACCGTCCTAGGAAACAGGACAAAAATATTTTATCTCTGCACGTACAATTAACTATTACGTTTGCAATCTCAATTGGACAACACTCAACAATGACTGAATTATCAGAAATCCCCTCTCGGAGACAGCTGTGGCTCTGGAAATAGAATTATCTGTACCATTATTATCATTGTACATAATTTTTCCAAGTAAAATGTAGAATCTCTCATTTCCCTTACGGCTATCACAGTTTTCCACGTCAAATCCATACCTTCCTTACGACACGACATTGTCAACTACTTTGTGCATGTCGGAACACACACATACTGTATAAAACAGCTGACCAAGGTGAACCTGTCACTCACCCTTTACGACTGAGAATAATACTTCACCAATAAATGAACCCTGGCGATACCAAACAATACTGAACCAGAATCCGCGATGGATGGATATGTCTTACCGGAGTGTCTTAGAAAGAGAAACACAATCGTCTTATAAGCCACCCGATGTTAAAAACACGATCGCAGCGACTATATTACTGTCACAATAGGTCTTGGTTCTACTAGCACTTGTTAAAAACGATACTGGCTTTCTAAATCGAGATATGTTACTGCATCCAAATGAAGTGGTTTTCCACACAAATACTGCGACATTGAATATAGACGGTAATCACTGGAGTGTATATCAACAAACCAACAGTGCAGGTACACGTCACCGCCGGTCTAAGTCATATAAAAAAAGATCACCGACATTATAAAGTGATTCAGCTAATGAACATAGTATGAAGCTGATATTTGCAACTCCCTCACGCCGCCACTAGATATTTCTCCAGTGGTTGTAACGCACTCTATCTCGATATTGGGTCAGAGGTGTTGTGATATATCCAATGGGTTATAGGCGTTGACTGATTGAGAATAATCGCTTATAGTATATGGTGTGTTATCTGAGGAATCACTTTAAAAAAAATGCAATGCTAGACTGAGGTCGTAAGAAATGTACACTAGCTTTTCAAATCTATGCTGTTACGCTTTCTGGTAGAAATGCTGTCTTCAATTTAGAAGCAAGACTCTCCTTTCAACCACATTCCTGCGTTGGATCCTATGGAGAAGTCTAGATTACGGCCATTAGTGCATCGTATTTGTGGCACTCTTCATATCTCGGAATGAGTCACCTTTTTCGAATTTATCTGCTACAATGAAACTTCAACGTGGTTTTTTCAGGCAATCCGTATGCATCGTGCAACTGTTCCTCAGACTCTGTCCTACCATCTTTGCAGCTTTCTGCATGTGATAGTTCCAACTTAGCACATCTCTGGACGTAACGTCGACAGATCCACCTTCAAATCCTATCCCAGATGTGGTATACTGTGGATCTGCATCCCAACGTCGCTCTGGATACAATGCACGGCGGATCCACATTCAAACGCTAACTCGGGTCCACTCTGGGTCATTGGAGCCTTCCGCGACATATGCACAGACACAAACATACAGAAAACAGAGAAAACGCACTGCAATCGTAGAATAAGTGGTTGGAGGTGACTGGATGCATTCGAGTACAGTGCTATACTATGCCGCCCGACCAGAAAAAATAGTGCATTAGCGCTAGGTGTTGGCAACTGTACTACAATTTTTAGAATTCGGAACGAAATGTCATGATCACGTGGGTAGAAGTGACATAAAATCGATAAAATTACGAAAAATGACGGAAAATACGTATACATGAGGGAAAATACGCCGAAATCTGGGGAAATTGAGGGAGAACGTGCATGTCTTTTGGTTGGTGCAGAACAGTTCTTGTGCATGTGGCCGAATATGTGACAGCTAAAGGAATATGAGGAAACGTTCACATGAAAGTACCGGGAATCTGGGAAACAATATTTTTTCGTCGAGGCAGCATTCTACTGTACTTCTGTTGAGGTAATAGTGATACACGAGAGTTGACTGCTGTCTTTGATGCTTTCATGGAGGAAAGAGAACCATATGCCTCTAAACTTACTTACATCTCCGTTAAAGGATGACAGAGAGTGGATGAGTAGTCCGCCTGCTTAGTTGAGTGGTAACGTGCTTGCCTCCCATGCAAGCAGGCCTTGGTGCGATTCCCGGCCAGGTTGAAGATTTTCTCCACTCGTGGACTGGGTGTTGTGTTGCCCGCATCCTCAACACCTTCATTCGAGTCGCCCAATGGGGCGTCGACTGAAATAAGACTTGCACTCGGCGGGCGAACTTTTCCAGATGGGGCCTCGTGGCCAAAGATGCGACACGCTCGTTTCAGTAGCTGAGTGGTCGGTTGAGATGGAGTTGTAACGAGGTACGATTTAATGGTAGACTGATTATGCATTCTAGAAAGAGGGAGATGTTGCTGCAGCTCATTTGATCATTTTTTCCGTTGTTCTGTCGGGATGCATCAATTTCGTGACAATCTGCATTCGACTCATATTCAACTACATGTTCTGAGTGCAACTTAAGAGTACTATCTACTCTCAGTTATCAGAGGACTTCCATCTCATGTGTGATGAAACATGACCATCCTGTTTCGACACATTCCTCTAGACAAACGAAGATTCATGCAATGTACTCCATTTCCATGCCGCATCTTGGGAATAAAATCGAGTCTTCAGTTTCGTAACTAAGGTGATTATAAGTTAGCGACAGGCGTTTGTGAGATACTTGCAATCCCCATGTATACATCTGCTTGATAGATGTCCTGTTTACATAGTGATGGCATGACGTGTAATTTCACATGTCCAACACCGCTGATATGCATTTATCTGTTTCCTTGTAGGGGGCATTCTCTGTTTCTAGCAATCATTTTACAGGAGTGATGCGACCATAGTGTAACTTCTGAACCAATATCGGACGTTAACAGTGGGCGCTATACACCTCTGGAAAGCGTTCTGCAACCGTAGAATAAGTGGTTGGAGGTGACTGGATGCATTCGAGTACAGTGCTATACTATGCCGCCCGACCAGAAAAAATAGTGCATTAGCGCTAGGTGTTGGCAACTGTACTACAATTTTTAGAATTCGGAACGAAATGTCATGATCACGTGGGTAGAAGTGACATAAAATCGATAAAATTACGAAAAATGACGGAAAATACGTATACATGAGGGAAAATATGCCGAAATCTGGGGAAATTGAGGGAGAACGTGCATGTCTTTTGGTTGGTGCAGAACAGTTCTTGTGCATGTGGCCGAGTATGTGACAGCTAAAGGAATATGAGGAAACGTTCACATGAAAGTACCGGGAATCTGGGAAACAATATTTTTTCGTAGAGGCAGCATTCTACTGTACGTCTGTTGAGGTAATAGTGATACACGAGAGTTGACTGCTGTCTTTGTTGCTTTCATGGAAGAAAGAGAACCATCTGCCTCTAAACTTACTTACATCTCCATTAAAGGATGACAGAGAGTGGATGAGTAGTCCGCCTGCTTAGTTGAGTGGTAACGTACTTGCCTCCCATGCAAGCAGGCCTTGGTGCGATTCCCGGCCAGTTTGAAGATTTTCTCCACTCGTGGACTGGGTGTTGTGTTGCCCGCATCCTCAACACCTTCATTCGAGTCGCCCAATGGGGCGTCGACTGAAATAAGACTTGCACTCGGCGGGCGAACTTTTCCAGATGGGGCCTCGCGGCCAAAGATGCGACACGCTCGTTTCAGTAGCTGAGTGGTCGGTTGAGATGGAGTTGCAACGAGGTACGATTTAATGGTAGACTGATTATGCATTCTAGAAAGAGGGAGATGTTGCTGCAGCTCATTTGATCATTTTTTCCGTTGTTCTGTCGGGATGCATCAATTTCGTGACAATCTGCATTCGACTCATATTCAACTACATGTTCTGAGTGCAACTTAAGAGTACTATCTACTCTCAGTTATCAGAGGACTTCCATCTCATGTGTGATGAAACATGACCATCCTGTTTCGACACATTCCTCTAGACAAACGAAGATTCATGCAATGTACTCCATTTCCATGCCGCATCTTGGGAATAAAATCGAGTCTTCAGTTTCGTAACTAAGGTGATTATAAGTTGGCGACAGGTGTTTGTGAGATACTTGCAATCCCCATGTATACATCTGCTTGATAGATGTCCTGTTTACATAGTGATGGCATGACGTGTAATTTCACATGTCCAACACCGCTGATATGCATTTATCTGTTTCCTTGTAGGAGGCATTCTCTGTTACTAGCAATCATTTTACAGGAGTGATGCGACCATAGTGTAACTTCTGAACCAATATCGGACGTTAACAGTGGGCGCTATACACCTCTGGAAAGCTATATTGTTCAAGTATCACAAAGAATCGATGTTTTAGGGAAGTAATTTTTTCATTTTACGGCTTGTCACCGTAGTTTACCGTAGAGAAACCTGCAAGGAGAATGAATGTCATGCGCTGGAAATATATTTCTTGCATTCCACATGACTACTAGGTCGGAAACCGCACCGCTCTAACATTATAGTGTGCTGGTAAGTGCAGAATCGTGTAGCCTTAGGAATGTGTATGTTTATGTTCTCTCTTACCAATATCTTCTTAGTACCGATCTCAGACACTCGAACAATACTTTAGCATTGATAGCGCAGTTATGTACGTAAAATGCTTCAAACTCCATCCATCTGAAGCTCCAGTATGCATAAAAAACCACCCGTTTCTTCCTCTTCTTCTTAACCATCTGTTATTACATCACAACACTTTCATATCTACTACTGTGCACCAATAAGGGGAGCTAACCTCCTCGACAAGTGTCCACCTGGAGAGATCTTGTGCTCTTGGACTGGCGCGGAACAACAGTTATGGACTCGGCTAGCTCTATTACTTCACGAAACATGGAATGTAGCGGTCTAGTTCTGGACAGTTGCAGAAACATGGAATGTAGCGGTCTAGTTCTGGACAGTTGCAGGTGATGCTGTGGCAACATACTTTGTAGGTAGAGGCTTAACTAGTCCTTGTTTCCAGGTCTCAGGGAAAACAATTGTGGTCTAAAAGTGTTGAAGGTATCTGTTACTATGGACAGTAATGTGTCAGCAATAATAAGCTTTATCATTTGGTCTGTGATGTCATCACATCTAGTAAATGCTTATCAGATATGCATGTTGGTTTTTGACGGCACTGCAAGTAACATATTTTAGATAGAGAGGGAATTTTTCATGGTTACAATAGTTTACCACTATGAAGTAAATATTGAAACTCTGTTTCGTTTGTGGTTGTAGGTAATGTGGAATACCGATTCTGTTCTTTAGTTGGGACAATGGGATCAGCTGCAGCCTATACCTAGACCATGCAACTTTTTAAAGAGGGCACCTGGTCTGTTTCTCTTGTTGGTTAATGTATAGGCATGCCCTGAGATTTGCATTTCTCACAGCTTGACTAACTCTGTTCTGTTTCTGCTTGTAAGCAATATAACTTCCAGACATGGGGCATAGTTTGTATACCTGATGTGCAGTGTCTCTTAGATTCACGAGCTGTTTCAGTTTTTCAGTTAGCCAAGGTGCAGGTTTCTTTTTCCCTTTTCTGGTCTTTATGGGAGCATGTTTGTCATGTAGGTGAGTAACTTTGTTAGTAAATCCACGAAGTTTTTCGTTTAGGTCCATTACAAGTTCAGCTAAACTAACGCAACTTGCTATGTAGTCAGTTGCGGTTTGTTTCTGGGACACACTAGGAAGTAAATCAATGAAAGCAATGTCATGAGGAGACTTGTCAGATATAGATATTTGAAAGATATGAACTACTCTGTTGGGGATTTCACTGGAAATATATCTATGAGGGTATGACTACTGCTCATATGATGGGCAGAAGCAAGCTGAAGGACACAGTTGAAGAAGAAAGCTTCCTCAGGAAATTTATGTTGGTGTCATCAGTTATAATTACATGCTCGTAAGTCAGTTCAAGACTTGAAAAAGCAGTTTCAAAACAGGCAAACACACCTATCAGGCACTTTCTTTTAAAGGATTTGATCTCTATGAAGGTATATTCTGCTTGTTTACCTTCATGATCGTTCGATGTGTGTAGCACAGTATATGACAAATCAGAGCGTATGTATGTCCCTACTCCACCCCTCATCAGTTACATTTGTTGTGTCTCAGAAAGATGTCGCCTTCTTAATTTACCGAACTTACGGGAACACTTTGTCTGTGCCAAATCTTTGACAGAAGTATTACATGAATGCCTAAGTCTTGAAATATATGACGGAACTCGTCGATATGAGCTGGCAAAGATTGGACATTTCTGTGTGCCATATGAAGCTTAGTGCATTCAGATGCAAAACTCAGAAGGATGCCACTGGTGAACATTAGCGACTTTGGACCAGCAACAACAGGAACAGCGCATAACTGGGCGCTCTGCCGGTAGGGGAGCATACGTCTTGGAAGTGAAAGTGTCAAGTAGACTATGTGATCAAAAGTATCCGGACACCCCAAAAACATACATTTTTCATATTAGGTGCATTGTGCTGCCACCTACTGCCAGGTACTCCATATCAGCGACCTCAGTAGTCATTAGACATCGTGAGACAGCAGAATCGGGCGCTCCGCATAACTCACAGACTTCGAATTTGACAGGCGATTGGGTGTCACTTGTGTCATACGTCTTACCGCGAGATTTCCACACTCCTAAACATCCCTAGGTCCATTGTTTCCGATGTGATAGTGAAGTGGAAACGTGAAGGGACACGTACAGCACAAAAGTGTACAGGCCGACCTCGTCTGTTGACTGACAGAGACCGCCGACAGTTGAAGACGGTCGTAATGTGTAATAGGCAGACATCTATCTACACCATCACACATGAATTCCAAATTGCATCAGGACACATTACAAGTACTACAACAGTTAGGCGAGAGGTGAGAAAACTTGGATTTCATGGTCGAGTGGCTGCTCATTAGCCACACTTCACACCGGTAAGTGCCAAACGACACCTCGCATGGTGTAAGGAGTGTAAACATTGGACGATTGAACCGTGGAAAAACGTTTTGTGGAGTTACAAATCACGGTACACAATGTGGCGATCCAATTGCAGGGTATGGGTATGGCGAATGCCCAGTGAACGCCCTCTGCCAGCGTGGGTAGCGCCGACAGGAAAATTCGGAGGCGCTGGTGTTATGGTGTGGCCGTGTTTTTCATGGAGGAACCTTGCACCCCTTGTTATTTTGCGTGGAAATATCACAGCAAAGGCCTACATTAATGTTCTAGGCACCTTCTTGCTTCCTACAGTTGAAGAGCAATTCGGGGATGGCAATTGCGTCTTTCAACACTATCGAACACCTGTTCATAATGGACGGTCTGCGGCGGAGTGGTTGCACGACAATAACATCCCTGTAGTGGCCTGGCCTGCACAGAGTCCTCACCTGAATCCTATAGAACACCTTAGAGATGTTTCGGAACGCGGACATTGTTCCAGGCCTCACTGATCGACATCGATACCTCTCCTTACTGCAGCACTCCCTGAAGAATGGGCTGCCATTCCCCTAGAAACCTTCCAGCACCTGACTGAACAGAAAATTTGTAATTAGTACTAAATAGAAAGTAAACCTAAACATGCGAAAGATAATAACACGAAACTATTTTAAGGAACATATTACAATATCAATTATTTCTTGATAGAATAAAAACACAAAAATAAACACACAAACTAGCGGCAGTAAGTGTCGGCTAGTTCTTAGCTCCTTAAACACAGGCATTAGATTTAATTTGCATTGTAGACTGACCTTTTACCATTTCTGGTCTTCACCATTATCCTGCCGTAGTTTGCCCAGATGTTTTGTAGCCCACATCTCGAGCTCGCTCTGTTTAAATTTTCATTCTTTCAAGAGTGAGATCCTTTTGTATTGTCAGACCTGACTACAGAACTTTCTGCTTGACTTAACACTTCATACATTTGCAGCGTCAGAATTCAGTTGTTGCTGTATGGAAGACACTTAGCACATTTATGGCCTTTTCGTCACATACTGTTCAGATAACAATACGCTTGTTGCTTTAGGACTAGCAACCATTACTGATTCCCGAAGTTAAATGTTGGTATAATTAATAAGTCTTAGTACTAACATATCGAACCAATAAAGAATATTTTCATGAACTTTGCTTCTATGGAATTCGTAGGGGCAAGAAACGTGGTTTACTATACTTTTGGCTATCTATGTTGCGACAAATTTTCATCCAAGAGGTCCTATTCACGATATATGTACATAATTTCGACATCTGCGGCAGGGGCTAAACCTACATTAATATGCTTTTGTCTGTTAGCAGTCAACTGATTAGTGTTGAACAACAGCACTGTAACAACTTAGCTGAGGCTTGAGGAGCGGTGTAAGTGTTGTACGTAGGGGGAGCTTAAAGTCTGGAAACAATTCCATGTCCCGCTCCAATATATCGGTCGCTGCATCAGAGAAATTGTCTCCATGCTGACTTGGTTTCTGCCGCTGTTCAGATGAACTTGATTTCCACTCCAACGTGTTGGGAGCTGCATCAGGGAGAATGTCTGCATGTTGGTTTGATATCTGTTGATGCTGCTGCTTTTGCTCCTGTACAAATGTCCCAGGCACTGCATACTCTACTACTGAACTGAGAGAAGAATAAAAGAAAACCACAAAAAACACACACACAGACAGAGGTCAACAGCCTTGCCACAGTGGTAACACCAGTTCCCCGTCAGATCACCAAAGTTAAGCGCTCTCGGGCTGGGCTAGCACTTGGATGGGTGACCATCTGGTCTGCCGAGCACTGTTGGCAAGTGGTGTGAACTCAGCCCCTGTGAGGTAGACTGAGGAGCTACTTGACTAAGAAGTAGCGGCTCCAGTCTTGTAAACTGGCATACAGCTGGGAGAGCAGTGTGCTGACCACATGCCCCTCCATATCCGCATCCACTGACACCTGTAGTCTGAGGATGACACGGCGGCCGGTCGATACCCTTGGGCCTTCCAAGGCCTGTACAGATGGAGTTTAGTTTAGTTTTTTAATCATAGAGAGAGAGGAATGGTTTAATACTTACAATCAAGTGTGCGAGTCAGTTTCTTCTGCCTTGTGTTGGTAGATCTCTGATGACTCTTCATGATGTTGATTAGTCTTTCAGTATGGATTATGGGGCACAAGTAATGGGTCTCCTTGATGGCTAATAAGCCTGGACACTGAGGATTGGAGTTGAGCATGTTTGATGAATGCAGCACCATGGGAATTGGAACAAAAATTTTGGACTGCACTCATATCCCCGACTCAACAATCCTGGATTCTGATATCATTGAAGACTTGATGGATCGCCGTCTTGGGTTCTAAATTTGGAACCATGCAGATTAGTACCTGTAGGGCGACGTTATATAAATACCATTATACTGCTCAGTGGTTTACTGTGTTGGAATGTCACCTGTGAATGAAATGCTAAAAACTGTTAGCAGAGGCATGTTCTGAAGCTTTCTGATGGGTGAGCTCTATAAATTTTTTCCAACCAATTCCATAAAATCTGTACACGTAAGGATACCACACACTGGATTGATTTGCTCAAATGTGTCGGATTTCTGAAAGTGAGTGCACTGTATGGTATGCGAGTTGTTGATGCATATTTCGGTGGTTATTGGATGGTTAATATACACTGTAATCCAGTAACACTATCAGCACTTAAGAACTGAACATTGCAATTAGTTATGCCTAGAACCATTGTAATTGATATCAATCATAATCTGACAGTGTTACATTAACACTACACTGGTGACAATCCAATAACAACATATTTAACGTTGTGTAGAGCAGCACCACATTAATTTCTCTATTACAACTATTACAATGATAGTAGACTCAGTGATGGACATACTCGACACTAAAAGTCTGGAAACAGTTGTGTGTGTATGTGTGTGTGTGTGTGTGTGTGTGTGTGTGTGTGTGTGTATCATGGATCTTGTCTGAAAGCAGGTCTTCATGTCTCCTCAAAATGATGGAAGTAACCCTGGACGCTGCAGGTGAGTGGCGGATAGAGATCTGCTGAATATGTTAGATGTCCTATACAATGCGAAACACATACAGTTTGTGTGAGGAAATACTTAAAAATGCTGTGCTAGCTGGGATATTAGATCACATTCTGTTTAAAGGAAGGGTGGTTGGAGTATAACAAGTCGTCACCATCGACTTCATATTTCCATCATACCAAGGAATATCTACTGCAGAAATGAATAACAGTTAAAAAATGATACTGTCGTACATCAAAAGAGTGTGTGGATCACTACAGTACGGTAGGCTTAGAATCCTACAGCTAGTTGGAAACCTGCTGCTATCTGAATTATCCAAGGGACCTGCTGTTTGAATCTACACTCCTGGAAATGGAAAAAAGAACACATTGACACCGGTGTGTCAGACCCACCATACTTGCTCCGGACACTGCGAGAGGGCTGTACAAGCAATGATCACACGCACGGCACAGCGGACACACCAGGAACCGCGGTGTTGGCCGTCGAATGGCGCTAGCTGCGCAGCATTTGTGCACCGCCGCCGTCAGTGTCAGCCAGTTTGCCGTGGCATACGGAGCTCCATCGCAGTCTTTAACACTGGTAGCATGCCGCGACAGCGTGGACGTGAACCGTATGTGCAGTTGACGGACTTTGAGCGAGGGCGTATAGTGGGCATGCGGGAGGCCGGGTGGACGTACCGCCGAATTGCTCAACACGTGGGGCGTGAGGTCTCCACAGTACATCGATGTTGTCGCCAGTGGTCGGCGGAAGGTGCACGTGCCCGTCGACCTGGGACCGGACCGCAGCGACGCACGGATGCACGCCAAGACCGTAGGATCCTACGCAGTGCCGTAGGGGACCGCACTGCCACTTCCCAGCAAATTAGGGACAATGTTGCTCCTGGGGTATCGGCGAGGACCATTCGCAACCGTCTCCATGAAGCTGGGCTACGGTCCCGCACACCGTTAGGCCGTCTTCCGCTCACGCCCCAACATCGTGCAGCCCGCCTCCAGTGGTGTCGCGACAGGAGTGAATGGAGGGACGAATGGAGACGTGTCGTCTTCAGCGATGAGGGTCGCTTCTGCCTTGGTGCCAATGATGGTCGTATGCGTGTTTGGCGCCGTGCAGGAGAGCGCCACAATCAGGACTGCATACGACCGAGGCACACAGGGCCAACACCCGGCATCATGGTGTGGGGAGCGATCTCCTACACTGGCCGTACACCACTGGTGATCGTCGAGGGGACACTGAATAGTGCACGGTACATCCAAACTGTCATCGAACCCATCGTTCTACCATTCCTAGACCGGCAAGGGAACTTGCTGTTCCAACAGGACAATGCACGTCCGCATGTATCCCGTGCCACCCAACGTGCTCTAGAAGGTGTAAGTCAACTACCCTGGCCAGCAAGATCTCCGGATCTGTCCCCCATTGAGCATGTTTGGGACTGGATGAAGCGTCGTCTCACGCGGTCTGCACGTCCAGCACGAACGCTGGTCCAACTGAGGCGCCAGGTGGAAATGGCATGGCAAGCCGTTCCACAGGACTACATCCAGCATCTCTACGATCGTCTCCATGGGAGAATAGCAGCCTGCATTGTTGCGAAAGGTGGATATACACTGTACTAGTGCCGACATTGTGCATGCTCTGTTGCCTGTGTCTATGTGCCTGTGGTTCTGTCAGTGTGATCATGTGATGTATCTGACCCCAGGAATGTGTCAATAAAGTTTCCCCTTCCTGGGACAATGAATTCACGGTGTTCTTATTTCAATTTCCAGGAGTGTGTTTCTACTACTACTACAGTACCTAGTACTATGCCATTTGACCTATAGTGATCCACACATCAGTATTAACTTTTATAGCACAATCTCCTGTACAGGAAGGATGTATGAATTTTGTGTGTCCTAAAGAACAACTCAGTACTGCTGTCCTTTTGGATCTGTAGCAGAGATGGGAATACCTTAAAGTGATAATTCAGTGGATAGTACTGCCACATGCTATCTGAAATACATTTGATGATTTTTTATGTGCCTGCATGTTACTTCCATCTACAAATCCTATAGAGATCTCTGATATCATGTGTGCATCTTGGATGGTGAGGTGGGAACCGTTTGATGTGGAATTCAGTCACATGGTTCTTGTCATTTGTAATTTTCTGGATGGTTCAAATGGCTCTGAGCACTATGGGATTTAACTTCTGAGGTCATCAGTCACCTAGAACGTAGAACTACTTAAACCTAACTAACCTAAGGACATCACACACATCCATGCCCGAGGCAGGATTCGAACCTGCGACCGTTGCGGTCGCGCGGTTCCAGACTGTAGCGCCTAGAACCGCAAGGCCATTTTCTGGATGTTTAACTATATTTGATTCTTCGATGTACACATCCAACAGTGGGGTGGGTCGATTTGACGTGTAAATTCTCTGATTTACGTGGAAAAGTAGATACTGTAATGCAGTAGCGATCCATCGATTTCACTTTAATATATGGACCTAAAGACTCTTGGATAGCGTCAAACCATCGTCAGCATGTTCGCATTGTGTTTTCCCCATTTTCACATTAAGTGCTTTTACCTGATTTAGTAGGATGCCTTTTCAACTTAATATATTTCCCTGAAGAAAGACAGTTAAAAAATCAAGAGCTTGTCCAGTTCATGTTACACAGAATCGTGACACTGCATTGGGTGCGAACACGTCAGTTAAATAGGTATTCCCACTTTTCAAGAACTATTATCAACTTGACGAACGTAGCTAAATGTCTATATTCCTAGCGCTAGCTGGCTGTCCAATTTGGAACATGTCTTATACCCTTTCTGAGGACAGAACAACAATATCCTTTCCATAAACGTTGACTGTATGTAGAACTCATCTCGCTCGCTTCGTCCACTCGATCTTTTCGGGTTGGTCTGAATGATTGAAAAAATCTGGGTACCAATGGATATTCACTGTTTTGAATGCAACATTCAGTGTTGTTGCTACAATATTCGTTTTAAAATCATAAGACAACTGGAAAGGGGCATAATACTTATTTAGGTGGGAATTTCTTTTTATTTATATACATTATTCATTCATTTCACCATGAAAGTGATGAGAAAATTCGATGATTGCTATATGTATATTTCCAGTTGCAATTTAAACATGCTAAGGAGACCTCTCATGTTTAGTATGCAATATAAAACACATAGTGAGGTGGCGTCCTTAGATGTGAAGTTCTGTTGCTTGGTTCTGTCATGTATTGTTTGCTGGGAGGGTAATTCCATTTGATACTTCGTTGTGTAAGTTCAACCATAGGGACAAGATAGATTTGATTTGGAGATTGATTATTTTGAGGTATGTTCGTTGATCTGAACACGATATTTATTACTGTCAATACGATATTCGTTGTAGCACTGCGCCTAGAGAGGAGCTTTACCCATGTGTAGGTATAAATTTCATTGATTTCGGTGCAATATTCCCTGCTTTAACGCAAAACTGATGTGAAACTTCGATAGTGCCTATACATCGATGTTTTGCTAAGTGAGGCATTGTTCTGTACTGTACAGGGAATAGCATACAAGATTTATTTTTCTTTATTGTAATTTCATACCCCTGCCCAATGTGGGCAGGGGAGGGCTGGCAACAGCACAGTTCGCCGCTCTTCAGCCGAGGGGCTTTACAGAAATATGTAAAAAAAGGAACTCATACAAAAAAAGAGGGAAAAAAGGGGGACATAACAACACTGAAAAATCAAGATAATGGAAGTTAAAATATACACTAATATGGGGACATGCACTGGGGGCCAGTGAAAAAGTCAACGTAAAGTTAAAAGAACATAGCTGGCAATTCATTGGGCACTTAAAATATGCTGGAGTCAAACAAGTTAAAAGTCAGCCACAGTATAAGAAACACAGAGAGCGAGACACCTTAAAAAAACATTGGAAATGATGGAGCACTCACGAAGAATAAAAACCACTGGTAGGGACCTGCCGAGGGATGGGAGGCTGGAGAGGAAGCAAAAAAGAAGGGAGGAAAGTGTGGTGGGAGCACTGGGGGTAGGAAGAGGAAAAAGGGGGCAGGGGGTGCAACAAGAGGCAGGAGATGGGCGGGGTGGTAGATGAAGAGGGAAGACAGGGCAGGAGGGAGTGCAGAGACACAGAAAAGGGGCATGGGAAAGGGAGGGGGTGTAGGAAGGAGGAAAACCGCTCAGGGGAAGTGAAGGGGAGGAGAGAGGGAACCCTGAGGAGTATGGGAGGAAGGTAGGGTTAGAGTTGATAGGAGGGGTAAATGTCAGGGTTGAAACTCATCATCCAGGAGGAGTAGGTGCTGGAAATTGCTGTGGGAAAGCAGGTGGAGGGTGTGGAGATGAAGAGAGGGTGGGACACAGTGGCAAAGGCATGGCAATGGGCTGGGAGTGGAGAGGAAGTGGGACACCAGGGGGTGGGGGGATTGAGTTGGCAAACAATGTACAGATTGCAGATGTGTTCGAAGAAAAGAAGAAGGTGGAGGAAGGGGATGAGGTCGTAGAGGATGGGCATGGGGGACAGAAGGTGAGGTGGAGTGCATGGCGTTCCAGGATTTGGAGAGCTTTATAAAATCTGGGAGTGGCGGAAATCCAAGTGACACTGGCATAACAAAGGATGGTGTGGATTTGTAGGTGTAAAGGATGGTGGAAGGATGTAGTCCCCATGTCCGGCCTGACAGGAGTTTCAGGAGGCAGAGTCTATTGTAGGCTTTGTGTTGGATCGTAAGAAGATGGGGGTCCAGGTCAGGTGGCAGTCAAGGGTGAGGCCAAGGTATTTTAGGGTAGGAGTGAGGTGGATAGGACAACCATAAATGGTTAGGTACAAATCATGGAGATGGGAGGAGTGGGTGGCGCGGCCTGTGATGTTTGTCTGGGTCTTGGAGGGGTTGATACGAAGGAACCAGTGGTTGCACCAAGTGGTGAACTGTTCAAGGTGGGTTTGGAGGGTACATTGGGACCACTGAAGGGTAGGACAAAGGGCCAGGAAGGCCATGTCATCAGCAAATTGGAGGAGATGGAGGAGGTGAACAGGCAAGGGAGGGGTGGCTTGGGCTTATCGGCAGTATACAGGAGATAGAGGAGAGGGGAAAGGATGGAGCCTTGGGGTACACCAGTGGTGGGATAGAAAGCACAAGAGTTGAAATTGGTGATAGTGACATAGGAGGGACGATGGGAGAGGAAGGAAGCAACGAGATGGACGAAATTCATAGGGAGAGCATAGGTCTGGAGTTTGAAGAGGAGCCCGGGATGCCAGACATGGTCGTAGGCATTCTGGTTGTTGAGGGAAACAAAGATAGCGAAGCTATGGGAGTTAAGATGCAGGGAAAGAAAATTGGTAAGGTTAAGGATCTGGTCATCAGCTGAGGAGGAGGGCTGGAAGCCACACTGGGTAAGGGGAAGAAGATGGTGCTGGTTAAGGTGGAGATGAAATGGGAGAGGATGGACTCAAAGACCTTAATGAACACGGAGCTGAGGCAGATGGGATGATAGAAAGAGGTGTCAGAGAGGGGTCTGCTGGGTTTAGGGAACACCAGGACACAGGTCAGTGGAGAGCAGGGCTTTGTACAGGGTAGCAAGGGCAGCCAGGAAGGATGGGGGATTCCTTGAGGTGGCGGTAGGTGATACCACTGTGACAAGGGGCAGTGTGATGTAGTGTGCAGTGATGGGTGTTTTTATGTCTGATGGGGTAACTGATACAAATACCGGAAATTGGGGGCGAGTGGTGGGACAGAAGTATCAGTGCATTCAAGAATGATGAGGAAGAAGGAGTAATCAAAATGGGGATCGTCAGGAACGGAGAAGACCTCAGATGGGTGAGAAGCAAAATGGTTTGCCTTACTGAGAACGTCATGGAAGGGTCGGTTGTTGTGGAGAAGAGGGTAATGCAGGGTGGACTGGTTGCAAGTAAGGTAGTGGAAAGCTGACCAGTACTTGGAGGAGTTGACAGGGAGGGTGGAGTTGAGGCATGTGCATCTCTGGCGCCAGTCCCGGCATTTCTTTGCTGTAAGCAGATTCCGGATGTGTTGCTGTAATTGCCAGTGTAATTGCCAGTGGCGGACGAATGTATCCCAGTCACAGGTACAGAGGAAGGAGCGGTAGAGCCTGTGGGATTCATAAAGGAGGATGGCCTGTGGAAGAAGTGCAGGGCAGTGAGGGTGGATGAGTTTGCTATGAACGGGGCCTCCACAGCGTCAGTGATGTTCTTCTGAAGGAAAGAAGAGGCATGGATGATGTCAGTGGGAAGGCGAAAGGTACAGGGTTGACTTTCGACCTGTGAGACAATGGAGCCCCAGTAGACATCCCAGTCGGCACGGCGGAAGTCATGGATGGACTTCGGAGGGCTGCAGGGTGGGGGGCAGGAGGAGGGCCACAGGCAGACGAGATGGTGAGAATGACATGGAGGTGGTCACTACCAACGCGATTGAGGACATTCGCCGTGATATGACTAAGGAGGTTGGGGAAAATGAGGATAACATCTGGGGTGGAGTTACTTTCAGGATGGGTATGTTGTGGGAGAGGAACGAGGTCACCATGGAGGGTGGCAAGGAACTGATGTCACTGCTGAGGGGTGGCAGTCACGGCTGTGGATTCTGAGGTCACCAGCAATCACATAGGTGAAGAAGGTACAGTCAGCATGGGAAATGAGGTTGTATAGAAGGGGAGCTGCGAGACGGGTACGGGTACAGGTGATGGTGAGGGAGGGAAAAAAGATGCTGAGGAGGAGTTGTTCAGTCAGGTCATTGAGTAGGGTTTGTGGTCGGGTAGGGAGATGCTTGAGGTGACCAATAGTGACCCTGGGTCGGGTGAGGGGAAGGGGATTGTCAGTGTGATGAAGGTGATAGGAAGGTGTGTGGACAACATGGTGAGGTTGTAGGAGGGTTTCATTAAGGATGAAGGAGTCAACCTGGTGCTGGGATAGGGTACGCATGAAGAGGTATTTGTTGGCAGGGAGGGAATGAATGTTTAGGTAGAGGAGACAATACTGTTCATGCACCAGGAGGTGGGTGGGGGAAGGAGATGGGGGAGGAGAGGGGGGCTTAAATGAGGCTGTCTAGGTGTGTGAAGGTAAAGTGGGCCTGGTTGTGGGAGTAGGTGGCATAAGTATTGAAATGGAAAACAGAGTGGGCGGCAAGGGAAATCTGATGGAGGGTGTGGGGGCATTGGAAGGGGTGGATGTTCAGGAGGACGATGGTCAGGAACCGGATGATGTCTTCAGCCATAGGGGGAGGGCAGAGGGAATTGCTGGGGTAGATGGGCTGGACGATTGGGCGAATGGGGATAGTGACTTCAGGGTTGGTGGGAGGGGGTTTGGCTTTGCATTTGGAGGAGTTAGTGGGGTTGGGTTCGTTGCAAGTGCTGCAGGAAGAGGGAGAGGCGAGGTTAGGACACTGTTTAAGGAAGTGGGAGGCTTTACAATGGGGCCATGGAGGGGAGGTTGTTACAATTTTTTGGGTGAGATGGTCATTGTACATGATACAGCACTGACAGCAGTAGGACTGAGGAGGCGAACGGGACGGGTCAATGGGCAGTTGAAAATCAGGGCTCCCTGTGTGAGGAGATTATCTATGGAGGAGGTGGACTCAGTAAAGACACACATGAGGAAGGTAGGGCCAGAGAAGTTGTAAATACGGCAGGCCAAGTGGATTTCCAGAGTGGGGTGGGCACTCGGTTCCACCAGCATCTCCACCTCCATGATCACAGGGCTGTTTAGTGAGCACGGTGGGTGAGGGATGGAGGATGATGAGTGGGTTGGGGCTGATGAGGAGAGGAGGATGTAAGGAAAGGGGTGAGAATGCATGGGGCCAAAGGTGATGTGGGGAAGGCTCTGGACGAAATCAGTATGGAAAGAGGGAGAGGAGCATTTGATGAGGACAAAGTCTCTGTGGGGGATAAATTGGATAATGGGAGCACTGGGGATTTATTCTCGGATTTCAAGGCTGAGAGCGCGGACATTTAGGAATTTTGTATCAGGATTGGCAAGGGCAAAGGTGTACAGGGCGGGGGCTGGGGAGGCGGGATCAAAGGGAGGAGGGGTGGATAGTGGTTTTTTTGAGGAGGGGTTGGAGGTGAGGTCGCCACTTGGGTGCTTGGGAGGTTTTTTGGAGGGTGTGGCATGGGAGGAGGGGTGAGCGACTGGATGGATGGGGAGGTGATGGGATGCAGGCAGGACTGGGAATGGAGGTGGGGCACTCTGTGGTGGGGCACTCTGTGGTGGCGATTGTGGCACAGCAGGTGGAGACTCTGGTGAGAGAAGCAAGAGTAGTTGTAGCAGGGCAGGTGGGGAGGGAGGAAAGTTAAGACGCTATTGCGATCAATATTGTGTGTATATTCTACATTGCTAGTAGAAATACCACTCTATGCCAATCCCTTAAGAACACAATTCGCAATTGGCGACAGCTGTGTCTGTTGGGAGCATGAGTTGTCAGCAGTTGTAGGGTGCAGCAAGTCTGGTGAATCATATTAGTGCAGTGTTTTTACAGAGATGCGACGCTTTCCCTTGTACTGAGCATACCTGTGTGATCTTCCATTAGGCCTCTGGCTGCACTCTTGAAGCACTGAGTTTATAGTCCTTCCGTCAGATCGAGGTAGTGGTTGTGTTGTGTCACTGGCGATAGCTACAGTCATCTGCCACCAGTTGGTGTTGCACTCCTTTTTGAAGGTAGTTGAGTTTTTTCGTCATGAAATATCTTGCACAAAAATCGTTACAGATGGCTACTCTCATAAAATACTTTCCTTCCCCATGACACGTATTTGGCACGTTTTTTTAGCTACAATTCGACTTGTAATTAAGTACAGGCATGTTTTGTTCACAAATGTTATTGCTACGTGCCTGGTACATGTTCACATGATTGACGGCTCTGTGGTGAATGGCTATGTTGCTGCTGATGAAATAGACACCATTGCACACAAATTTTCTGTGGTGAACTTACAAGCACAATGCGTGATCTTAACTCTTTGGTCTTTGAGCCACTGCACAAGTGTCCACAGCCAGGAGGAAGAATATGCATATCACGATTTTTCATTTTCCTAGCAGACCATACATGTGTGTGCTCGTGGCTACACCCACCTCAGTGGAAAGTATCTTGTCTCTGTAAATACACTGTAGTTACATGCCCCCAACACCAGCAGCTGGCAGCAGCTACAAATCGTGGGTGCACATGTCTGGTGATTAAGAACTTTGCCACTATGGAAAGGAGACTATTCCAGTGTGGACATCAGTTGCAGACTGGTGGCCTACAAGAGGCAATGTGGGATGGTAGCAGCAGTGTGGGTTGGGAGGCCCTTTCCCTCGCACAGTGTTAGTTTCAATAATGATGCAAGTGGAGAGATCCAAGTATGTGGTGGCCATACATGTCAGAGCGAATAGTAACTTGGGGAAAACATGTTAAGTAGGACATCCTTTGCCTAACAGACAATCCTGGATGTGGAGGAGAGACAATCATCCTTTGTCTAATATGGCAATCTGACATCATAGTTCTGGTATTTGAAGTTTGGATTCTGATGTCATAGAGGATGTCCCAATATTCCATGCTGGACATCTTGGATTCTGACTTCATGGAACGTGTGCCAGTGTTTCAGGTGAGCCAGTATGACAATATGCCAGCTTGGATGTTTGAATTTCCTGCCAATTTATACTTAGGACAACAGCTCTACTTCCATTGGAGAGAGGGAAGCTCCCCCCCCCCCCTCACCAAAGTTCCCAAAATTTAATTTCCCATCATTTTATACATACGGAGATTGGCTATTGACAGTTGGTAGGGGGGGGGGGGGACCCATGGCTCGTCTATGACATCATCAATTACTCTGTGCTCATTCTCTCATTGTCTGCCTACTGGGAGCAAGCCTACGACTGACTAAAATCCAGAAAGTCCAAGCCTATACTGACGAACACGACTTTTGTCACTGGAAAATTGCAAATCAGACCTTTCCTTTTATCATCCATTTTGATTTAAGCACAGAGTAGAGGCAGTTGAAAATTTCACGCACAGATTTTAGTCAAAATTTTTCATACGAAATTTCATTATTGTGTATCAGTTTCGCTATAGTGCATGATGGCGGTAGAACGACACTTGTAACTTCTAGAAGATGAAGCGCTTTGAGATTGTTTTGCGTTCATTGGCAGCCATTAAGAGCCAGTTTTAACAGGAGATACTTGATTTTTGGTAGCATGGCTTTAGTAGTTTTGTAGATTTTTGCTTCAGTATTCAGTAAAGCGATTAAGTTATAGATTAGACGTACGTCAGAATGCCCCTGGTAGAATAATGGAGACAACAGACATCAATGATCTACACTTTATTGCAAGACGAAGACGTGGTCCACACATGTAAACGCATCTTTAGTCAGTAACGAACTGAGTCCAAGATTGTCATAGAGCCTTAGTGCTGGCCAAAGATGTTTCTCGCTGAATCTCACGATTACCGATAGGCGCCACAAAGTAAAGTGATAACGGTTTGAAGTAAAACATATGAAACATTTCATTATACAAATGCAAACGCATAATATCCAAAACTCAGATATACGAACAAGAAGGAAAACATACATGGAAACTGACAGCAAAGAACAAATGTATCAGCAGAGGCACAGATTCTCATTTCTAACAACCCCACTAGAATCAATGCTCTTTAAAAAAATCTTCATACTATCAGTCCACATTCCTCAATCTTGTTCTTGCAAATGATTTGTTCCACTACAACTTGAATTCTCTAAAAAATGATGTCTGTTTTTCACTGTAGTCACTTGTTTTGGATAGGTCAGTGGCACCTTTGTGGTAGCAATAAAGGTTATTGGGGTCATTTTGAGGGCATATTGAGATTTCTGTTTTTAACCTTGTAGCCAAAGTGCTCTTGACAATCAGAGGGCAGGGCCATATATTGAGCTCCAGTAGTTGATGAAGCTGCTGTGGGTTTTTTCTTGCTGCTCCAGAAAATAACAGCTCTTTGTGATTTAAAAGGAAAAACAGTGAGAAACCTCTTATCCTGTTTGCCTCGTCCCCAGTCTGCATCACTAAATCCTGTGACGTTTTGGTTCTCTTCCACATAAAATGTTGCGTGAGATCCTTAGTTCATTTTCCATACCTCATGAGTCTTTTAACTGCCTGCCAATGGGGCAAGCCTGGATCGTTGCTGAAGTGACTTTCAATTGCGACTGCCTGTGCGAGATCAGGTCTGGTTCACAACTGCACATGCATCAAACTGTCTGTAGCTTTTCCATAGGCACACTTCTCAAGGCTTTTCTCTCTAATTGTCTTGGGGTTTTCATATGTACTTGACTACTGTCCAAAGGAGTAGATATTGTTTTTCAATCTTTCAAGCTGTATTAATTTAATATTTGTTCTATATAATGAGTAGATCCATTCATAATAGTTACCTTTTGCAATCTCTTGTGATCCTGGGGCGCAATTAGTTTTACTCTTCTCCTAGCTCTTTCAGTTTAATTGCTCTTTGAGTTTCTTTTGAAGCTCTCCTGCTCATATGGGTTATTATTGTAAATTAACCTGCTGTCAACATAAAGTTATCAGTCATTATGTTAAATCCATTATTCATCTGATAAACGCGTGGATCTTCTATACTACTGGCAAAGTTCAAGTTTAAGATTGCTTCATTTTGCTTAATATTCCAGTTACGACTACCTTGTTTTAATCTGTAAACTGCTTTCTGAAGCCTCATGATGTATCTGTCCTTAATTGTTTAGCGTTACAATCAATCTCTGGGATTTTGACCTAAATTTCCTCTTTCAAATCGGTACGTAGGAATGCTGGAACAACGCCCAAGTGATCTATGTGTAGGTCATATTCTTGTAGCTAAAGCAAACAGGTACGTTAAAGAACTACAGAGGATCACTTGTGCATAAACCTCTACATAGGTTAAATCCTTTGTTTGTGTTCATCCCTTAACTACTACCCGTACTCTGTATTTAACAAGGTATCATGGAGATTCTTTTTAGTTCTGAAAATACTTTTGGTGCCTATTAGCTTCATATCTGAGGGTAAAATTAGGTTTTTCCATGTCTGATTTTCAGCATGTGTATGTAATTCTTCTTTACTTGCCTGAAGCCAGTTATGTGATTCTCCTCCAGTGATGACGGATCTGAATTACCTATGTCGATAGAGTAATAGCTCACATAATCATT
Organism: Schistocerca serialis cubense; assembly: GCF_023864345.2. Classification (NCBI taxonomy): domain Eukaryota; kingdom Metazoa; phylum Arthropoda; class Insecta; order Orthoptera; family Acrididae; genus Schistocerca; species Schistocerca serialis. The sequence goes on from NC_064643.1 coordinate 527,855,333, forward strand.
CATCCTTATTAGTTTCGGAATTATTGACATTATTTTGAGCGATTCTCTTTGCCGAATTTTTATTTACATCCGATGAGTTTGAATCTTCTGAGCTGCTTTGATTGGAGCTACTTTGATCGTCAGGTAAAATATATCACTAATCTCAATAATACTAGGCTCAGAGTCAACTAGTCCTGATTCATCTTTTTTAATTTCGGGAATAATTCCTTCACATGAGTCTTTTTAGGAATTGGAAGCCGGCAAAAGGGAATGCAAACGTCTGTGAAATGAGACTTACACGAAGTATTAATTGGATAAACAGGAATGGCTACAGGCCAAATCTAAGGATTTAAAAGGATAGTTCACTAGGGGAAAGAAACATGCAGCCTACAGGAAAGGTAAAGAGGCCTTTGGAGAAAAGTGAAGCAGCTGTGTGAATATCAAGAGATCAGATGGAAAACCAGTCCTAACCGAAGAAGGGAAAGCTGCAAGGTGGAAGGAGTATGTAGAGGGTCTCTACAGTGGATATGAACATGAAAGCAATATTAAACAACCGGAAGAAGACATAGATGAAGATGTGATGAGAGCTATGATACTGTGAAAAGAGTGACAGAGCACTGAAAGATCTGGGAGTAGATGATTTTCTATCAGAAGTACTGCTAGCCTTTGGAGAACCATCCATGCCAAAACTCATGCGTCTGGTGTAAAAGATGTTTGAGAGAGGCGAAATATCCTCAGACTTAAAGAAGTATGTATAATTCCAATACCAAAGAAAGCAGTTGCTGACAGGTGTGAATATTACCGAACTGTCAGTTTAATAAGTCATGGCTGCAAAATACTAACGCGAATTCTGTACAGAGGAATGGAAAAACAGGTAGAGGCCGACCTCGGAAAAGGTCAGTTTGGATTCTAGAGAAATGTAGGAACACACAAGGCAGTAGTAGCCCTACGACCTATCTTAAAAGGTAGATTAAGGAAAGAAACTTCCGCTTACAGCATTTCCAGACTTAGAGATAACTTTTGACCATGTTGACTGGAATACACTCTTTGAAATTCTGAAGGTAACAGAGGTAAAATACAGGGAGTGAAAGACTATTTGCAATTGTACAGAAGCCAAATGGCAGATGTAAGAGTCGGGGAGCATGAAAGGGAAGTAGTGGTTGAAAAGGCAGTGAGTCAGGATTGCATCCTATCCCCAACGGTATCCTTTCTGTACGCCAAGCAAGCAGCGAAGTAAACCAAAGTTTAGGGAGAAAAAATAAAAACTTTTACAGGTTTGCCCATGCCGTTGAAATTCTGCCAGAGACAGCAATGGAATTGGAAAAGCAGTTGAACGGAATGGACAGTGCCTTGAAAGGAAGATCTAAGGTGAACATCAACAAAATCAAAACAAGGGGAATGTAATCGAATTAAATCAGTTGATGCTGAGGGAATTAGATTAGGAAACGAGACACTTAAAGTGATAAACGAGTTTTGCTATTTTCGCAACAAAATAACTGATGATGGCCGAAGTGCTGAGGCTATAAAATGTAGATGGCAATTGCAAGGAAAGCGTTTCTCTAGAAGAGAAATTTGTTAACATCGAATATAGACTTAAGCGTTAGGAAGCCTTTTCTGAAGGTATTTGTCTGGAATTAACCATGTATGGATGTGAAACATGGACTATAAACAATTTAGAGCAGAAGAGAATAGAAGCTTTTGAAATGTGGTGCTTCAGAAGAATGCTGAAGATTACGTGGGTAGATCAATAAAGTAATGAGAAGATATTGAATAATAGAATTAGGGAGTTAGGGAGACAAGAAATTTGTAGCCCAACTTCAGTAAAAGAAGGGATCGGCTGATAAGACACATTCTGAGATATCAAGGGGTCAGCTTTTCAGTGCTGGAGGATAGTGTGGCGATTGAAAGTCGTAGAGGGATATCAATAGGTGAGCACTGCAAGCAGCTTCAGAAGGATGTTGGTTGCAGTAGTTATTTGGATATGAAGAGGTTTGCAAGGGATAGAGTAGCATGGAGAGCAGCATCAAACCGGTCTTCAGAATGAAGAGCACAGCAACAAAAATATCATTATTCTTTTGAACAGTATTTTATTTAAACACTGTATTTCTCGCCTTTATTAGTTTTCTTTGGTTGGACTGAAATAGCCGATGTGCATTGCTCTGTTCGCAATATTCTGCCAGAATGCATTCAATGTCCTTCTTATCCCATTTGTGGCTGCTTATTTAGGTAGATGTACAGATAACTTGCTGCTGAATATTCTTAAATGTCGAAGGTTTTGTTTTGCTGCGACAGTTTCTTGCAATATAACCATACTTATTTACGATTATTAGATCTCGGACCCTTGGAGAAATTTTCTGCAAAATTCTGTTATTTTTATGGTTAAGTTGAAGAAGTGCATCACTATTCATAGAGTGGCGATATTTTTCGTACTTCACTTCCTGCAAAAATTTAGTTTTCACAGATCTCCAGTTACTGTTTTGCTGGAATTCATTAGGCTCAGAATCACTGATTTGTAGTCATCCAGTAACTGTGCCGGTGGAACGCGCCATACGCACTCATCTTTCACTTCAAAATCCAAAGACTTTAATTTATTAAAAGTGGAAATTATTGTGGATACAAACGGTTCTATTGATCTACAATTCCCCCGTCGAGTTGTGAGGAGCGTAGTCAGCGAACCAATTCTTCTGTAAAGTTCTGAAACTTCATACATCTGTTTTAACTTGTCCTTGCCTTTTTTGGGGTGGTTGCATTCTGTAGTTATACGTAATTGCTGGATCAACTGAGAATATTATTTTTGCTCTAGGATCACACACTTTCGAGATGTCCTGTACTTCACCTGAGAGACATTCTCATAGCTTTTTAATGTTGAAGATACTTTTAGGTAGGATACTGCCATGTATGTAGATCTCTTCGTTTCCTTTTATCTATCAGTGGTGGAACTGGAACTTAATGCCATAATTCCGGCTTCAAATACATTGCTGAAATTTCATTTGAATCGGTGTGATCCCGCTGTGTGCAGCGATCTATGGATACAGACAATGGAGAAAAGAACAGAAGTAGATCGCGAAATCCGTCCTTTTATTACAACAGATCTAGATTTGAACTATCATATAGTCACCTTCAGTACTAAAAATTGTGAAACGGGACTCACAAACAAATATAAGATAAAATACAAGATAGTTAAGAACGAATCATAACTGCAAACATAAGCTCCACACAGCTACAAGCTACACTGAAGAACCAAAGAATGTGGTACACCAACCTAATACCGTGTAGGCCCCCCGTGAACACGCAGAACTGCAGCAACGCGACGTGGCATGGACTCGACCAATGTCGGAAGTAGTGCTGGAGGGAACTGACACCATAAATTCTGCATGACTCTCCATAAATCCGTAAGAACAAGAGGGGATGGAGATCTCTTCTGAACAGCACGTTGCAAGGCATCCCACGCATCCTCAATAATGCTCATGTCTGGGGATTTGGGGGATAGTATTTAAACTCAGAAGAGTGTTCCTGGAGCCACTCTGTAGCAATTCTGGACGTGTGGGAGGGGGGGTGGGGGTTCGCATTGGCCTGCTGGTATTGCCCAAGTCTGTGAGAATGCACTATGCACATGAATGGATGCAGGTGATCGGAGTGAATGCTTATGTACGAGTCACCTGTAAGAGTCGTTTCTAGACGTATCAAGGGTTTCATATCACTCCAACTACACATACCCCACACCATTACAGAGCCTCCACCAGCTTGAACAGTCCCCTGCTGACACGCAGGATCCCTGGAGTCGTGAAGTTTTCTCCATACCCATACACGTCCATCTGCTCGATACAATTTGAAAAGAGCCTCGTCCGATCAGGCAACATGTTTCTATTCATCAACAGTACAATGTCAGTGTTGACGGGCCCAGACGAGGCGCAAAGCTTTGTGTCGCGCAGTCATCAAGGGTACACAAGTGGGACTTCGGCTCCAAAAGCTCATATCGATGATGTTTCATTGAATGGTTCGCACACTGACACTTGTTGACGGCCCAGCATTGAAATATGCAGCAATTTGCGGAACGGTTGCACTTCTGTGAAGTTGAACGACTCTCTTCAGTCGTCGTTGGTCCCGTCCCTGCAGGATCTTTTTCCGGCCGCAGCGATGTCGGAGGTTTGACGTTTTACCGGACTCCTGAAATTCATGGCACACTCGTGAAATGATCGTACGGAAAAAAACCCCACTTCATCGCTACCTCGGAGATGCTGTGTCCGAACGCTCGTGCGCCGACTATAACGGCACGTTCAAACTCACTTAAATCTTGATAACCCGCCATTGTAGTAGCCGTAACCGATCTAACAACTGCACCAAGCACTTGTCTTATATAGGCATTGCCGACCGCAGCACCGTGCTCTTACTGTTTACATATCTCTATATTTGAATACACATGCCTATACCAGTTTCTTTGGCGCTTCAGCGTATTTAACAACAGGTGACATTCGGGCTAAGTGCCACATAGTAAATAGTATTAGCTTATGTAGAAATACAGGAGTCTAATATGAACTGAAGCTGTTGCTTACATGGTTGAACGGGATGAATACAAGTATGCGACGTCAAAGATGAGTGATGTCCTCTATTAAGGTACCAGTGAGTAATTAAGTAATACTGAAGTTATATAATTTAAAACAAAGTTTTTAAATGCACTGATCAATAAAACCACAAGTAATGGTTAAAACACAGAAAGAAATCACATGTGTGGGGACAAGGTGTAAAATGCTCAATAACAGTAGGTACAGGACAGTATGTAATGTACTTTTGCACTAGAAACTAATGAAATAAGATCTATTTACAATTCCATACAACAGCGAAAAGTACAATATTATAGTAATGTACCAAAATAATTGAAATATAAGGAAATGAAAATAGTATAATACAATACGGTATACTCTCTCTCTGATCATAAACTAAAATAATACATTTTTTTAAATGGGCCCTCGGCCATTTCACTGCATTGTTGTTTATTTCTTTACGACCCAGGTTTCGGCCTTTTATGCCACTCAAGTGATTGAGTTTATGCCATTAACACATATCACAGGACATCAAGCTCGAAATTATTCATAAATAAAGAGAAATATTGGCTCCCCACGAAATGCCAGATGTAAAATCACCTTCTTGTAAAAAGATCACAAATAATAGTTGGAGCACGTCATATTTAGTGAAAAACAGGTTTACTTTGGTATACACTTTAATTACAACTCGAGGATATGTTTTCATTTTTTATATACCGAAGTATCCTTGGTATACTTTGGTATATACGTTGTATGTAGCCTACTATCATTACGACTCAAGGACATGTGTTCATCTTGTATATTTCACAATAAAATGTTTTTACTAATATGACGTGCGGCCGAAATCTGGGTCGTAATTAAATAAACAACGATACAGTGAAATGGTGGTTGTAAAGAAACTTAATGATTTTTATTGATAAATGTATAGATACTTATTCGACTCTCATGCCAAAGATTCATTTGAAAAATATTTAACGCTGACGGACGAAAGAAGATTTACGCTCTTCGTTTATTAGTTTTAGTAATAGTTAACTTTCGTTGTTCTCATGTCCTGGTGATAAGATGTATAAACGAAATGCTCTGTAATTTCAAGTGAAATTGTGCTAAATAATGAAAGCAATTTCTGAAAGAATACGATCTTCTTATTTACAATGCCATGGATCCCAGCTCCTGCAACTCTGGAAGATAATTATTATTTTAATTTTGTGTGGAGAATTTAGATGGAATCGACGATCTTCACGACGGCGCTGCTTAACAACAGAGGTACGTGAATGTGTTCAGTTTTACCCTTCGTGGCCGCGAATGTCAGTTTCAATATTTTGGTCATATTTGCCGCGACATCCAGAACCTGCAATACTTTCTTTTCATTTAATTACGAAGACCGATTATTTTCTTTCTCAGATGAATAAATGCATTTTAACAACAATTATTTTTAGCCCGGCCACGGGGAATGGTAGTACTTAAGAACGTACGTGCCTCAATCCCGATCGTACATTTGCATACAACTAAGTGTGTACTGACGCAACTATACTTATGACCCATTTCCCTTAAGTACAGGGTGTACATAAAGTCTGGCAACACTTGCGATTATTTATTGCACAAGAACCAAACAGTGTATAGATATTGAAGAGAAACCCTGAAAGTTTTTTTTTTTTCTTCATGTATACCACTGCAGCGCTAGTCGCAAACATGGAGAGTTCAGGTGTGGAACCAGCTTTCTGTATGTTGGAGTTCGATAAAAACAATTGTGTACCAACATAACTATACTTATGGTCCATTTCCCTTACAGTACTAATTCTTATTTTGAACCCTCACTCGCGAATGTACGTGCCCTCTTATTTTGCATAGTCAGTCGGATGTATTCCTTAATATCGTGACTTTTAATATTCAGTGGCTTTGTTTGCACAATTGACTTTTGCCTCCTCGTCGCTTCAACCGAAATATTTATTACGCGACATTTCAAAATTACGACACCGGCTGACTAAGTTTTTAACAATTAAACAGGGTAGTTACGATGGTGACCGAGTGCTATGACCTTTGTTTCTGAAAGAATTAGTACAAATTTTAAGTTGAAATATTTAAATAATTTTTTCCATCCATTATTGTGACTATAACCAATTGTTTCTGTTACATGTTACGCCAACTGCGTGCCAGACAAGAAAATTACTACCGAAATCAGTCCATAAATTAGAAAACATTTATCCTAAAAATTTGGAAAAGAAGGATGTTTTGGAACATTAAACCTGGTACCAAGAAAACCGACCGGCAAAAGAAAATAATTATGTAAGGGAAGAGCAACAGCGCCACTACGCTTTTGGTTGATCGTAAATGTGGGATAGAACTGCATTTTTGCGACACCCATTGCGCAGCACGCATTTTTTTCTAAATTTCTGTTTCAGATATTTTTGTAGATGTTTGTAAATTTATTGGGCGTGAATGTATCACAAGGTGACGGAAAATTTTACGTAGTTGTTCGCGGGAATCTGGATCGTCAGTCTATTGTTTGAACAGAGAGATATTTTACTGCTTTAATTGATACAAATACCACTATGTCATCTGTGATTTATTACGTGTGATGCGAATTACTGCAATAGTGAAGCTTGGTTATACATTGACTAACGAGTACAGATAACATTGGTGAAACTTAGGCATCAAATTAAAACAAGGATAGTTCGGACGGCGAATCTGTTGCTCAACCTTTAATAAATCCTGAGGTAGAAAATGTACACTACAGCGGTATCACGGTCGCAGTGACTAGTGCTACTGTGTCGCAAGCGGCAGGCGATAATACACTTACGCTAGAAATCATACCAGACTAAGCACATACGCAGGTTCCAGGAGAGCCCAACTTATTAAAATTGGTGGAAGCTATGCAAACTGACCTGTTGACACAGTTTACAAGTCAAATAACCACACAAATGACTACACGGATGAGCAGTTTGGAAACTAACGTCAATACGCAGATGAGCAGTTTAGAAACTGATGTAAAGTATCTTACAGAAATGCAGAACAACCTGTCAACACAGTTAAAAACCGAAGTGACCGATCAGCTGATTGAAGTAATACGGGAAGATTTAAGTAATACGAATCAGAACATTGACAAATGAAAAACAACCGGAAAAGATGCACCTGACTAAATAAGAAAGCTAACTGAAGACTTTAATGCTATGCACTTACAACAAACAACACTTTACACAAAAATGCAGCAAGCTGTCACTCTAACTGAAGAGGTAACTAAAAATCCGGAGCGGCAGTTTGATGAGTTTTTGCAGGAGAAAGACATTCATATAAACCGCACTTCACGCTACTGTCGCAGGTTCGAATCCTGCCTCGGGCATGGATGTGTGTGATGTCCTTAGGTTAGTTAGGTTTAAGTAGTTCTAAGTTCTAGGGGATTGATGACCTCAGCAGTTAAGTCCCAGAGTGCTCACAAGGGGAAGGCCTCAGACACGGCCAACCGATGCGGCTCAGATTCGGCAGGTCGCTTGTGTACAACCTTAAACGAAGGAATCTAAGATATTTTACGTCGACACCCCCGCGTGTTTGAGAAAATCACCCCTAAAGGTTATGACGACGAATCGACTCAAAATTGGCGTGATCGATAGATAATTGTAAACAGCGCATTTGTCATCACCAGGTATGGGGTCCGAAAACGCATACTTTTCCAGAAATCGAGGTAAGAAACTTTTACAACTGCCGCTTCTGTTCCCACATGGTCAACGCTTTTCGCCGACAGCACCGATAGCGCAACGGCCAAGGTAACTGGCTGCGAATCTCGAAGAAAGGTAGTGGATGTTATTCTTTTGGTTTGTATTTTTCCATATCTCAATTGATAGGGATAGCAGGGTTTATAAGGTAAGTAAATCAACAAGGAATGATAATAAGGTTAGCAAATAAATTTCTCAAACCTCTTGGGATAGTAAACAACTAAAATGCTACTCCAGGTCACTTTACAATGGCTCTTGCAGTCACTATTACGTGTCCTCACTTTTCTTCGAACAACTAGATGGATGGTACTTGTCATATAAACATTCGAAACAAATATACTCACGGCACCAAGAGCATCTAAAGAATGCAATCTTTCGACAGCTACACTGTTCCTTTCCTATGATATTGAACCAACCGCACTTTAGAAACAGAATTACAGAAAGCTATAAATAACACAATGGAACAAGTTTACACTAAACAGAACATATCTTTTACAAAATTACTGACGGACATACAGCAAATTAACAAGCAACTTCATGACTTAAGGCGAAAAGTAGAGACGCAGAAGAAGAGGAAGAACCTGAAAACACGCATGCTGGTAAGGACGACAGTGCACATAGTGACTATCTCAGTACCAATGTTAATATGTACTCGCGTAGCTACGAGGGATATGGCAATCAACGACACCATAATGTGAATAGGAAACTGACAACAGTAGAACGAAGTTTGTCGACTGTATTGCTCGAAGAGGGTCTTACAAAACATCGGCAGTTTCAGGTGTTTATCTCTGAACGCCAGTCAGTACATCCTGTTATTTTTATCAAGTCATTCAGGAATGTGTTGCCTAAGGCATGGTCTGAACAGAAAAAGACTCAGTATGTTACCGGATACATTCAGGGTGATGGCGCGCTGTGGGCGACCGAAATATCTGAAACTTGCCAAACATTACAGCAATTCTAAAATGCTTTTCTTTCTAAATACTGGTCGCGTTCTGTACAGGAACGATTGAGGACATCGGTGTTCACGCCTGAATAATACAATCCAAAGTTTGGATCGTTACGAAGATACTTCGAAAAGTATTTCGCGTTTCTGGGAAGAACCGGTTTCACGTATTGATGTTACACGGATTTTGAAAGCCAACCTGCCCATTCACATTACAGAAAAACTTGTACAGGTACTTGATAGCAATTTGGAATACGTCTTATCGATCTTAGATTCCACAGATTTGATTTATGAAGACGCGAGGTACACCGGCAATAGCCAAAATAGTTATCGTAACGGTGGCGGAAATCCGTCTCCGCTGCAGCAAGCGCAATACGGCGTCAACAATGCCAAGCGCGCGGCTAAGCCACGACCGGCTTTTGTAGAGCCAGCCTCTGCAGCGCAAATGCAAAACCCGAATTCGGGAGGCAATTTTAATTCCAATTACAATTCTAATTACAACCAAGGCTTTAAAAGAAAGAGGAAGAATGATGATAGGAATTACTCTGGCTATTCACGCAACGGAAATAGAAAATGGAATAGGCAGGTTGGTAGAAATCAGTGGGGAAACGCTTACAACCAGTGTCAACCATATCACAATAGCAATAACAACTTAAACTATCCGAGAAATACGCAATGGCAATTTGTTCAAACGAACCAACCGTTTCAATTGAGAGAAGATCTTGCTTAAAACTCATGTCAAATCACCTTTATTAGCTAAGAGAAACGCTGAGTGGCAAATTAAATATACTGGCTCTTACACCATTGTACATATTCCACACGACGGATGTTATCTAGTTGCGCAACCTCACAACGGCAAAGTCAAAGGACTTTACGCATACCGAGACTTAAAGAAGTTTTACCATGTTTAAAATCACACGTTACACTTGTTTATGCACATAAATACGCTATGTACTCTATGATGGGGGAAAGAAAATCTGCCCAAGGTAAGTTATGTCCATTTTGTTTTCACGAATGTGGGCACGATACGTAATTAAACTAGGACACACAGACAGGAATTAGTGACTAGCGACGTAAGCACAGCATGTACATGTAAGGTTTTGATTGAATGATTTTTTTTTTTCACAGTGGTTCTAATTTTAATCTATGAATACAGGATCCTGGAGCGAACAATTAGCACAGGCCGGTCTTAAAGTTTTTTTTTTCACTGCTTGTGTATCAGAATAGTGATGTGGGTAAGTTACGTAAAAAATTCGGGCTCCCTAAGGCACGGTATTAGTATATGGCTATACAAGTTAATGTCATGGAGCATAGAAACTTTAACGAGTTATCCACACCACTATGCAACTTCGGTGCATCTTTGATTAGAACTGAATTAATTATGAAATGTTTTACGAGGATCAATTGATTTTGAGCTGCTGAAGAAAGTTTCTCAGATCATCTACTATTTGCTCTGCAACGTAGCCTACGTTATGTGCAACAAGAGAGGATACTTATGATAGAGAATTATTGTGAACTGGCAAGGATATATTTATCTTTATATGTGAGAGGATAACTACGGTAGTGAGGTACGATTTGTAAACATGAAATAACGTAAATACGACACCGTCTACAGGTAAGTTACACACGTATAACTGGGGAGAAATACTAGCTAACACCGAGTCATAGCCGGCCGCAGTGGCCGAGCGGTTCTAGGCGCTTCAGTCTGGAACCGCGCGACCTCTACGGTCGCAGGTTCGAATCCTGCTTCGAGCATGGGTATGTGTGATGTCCTTAAGTTAGTTAGGTTTAAGTAGTTCTACGTTCCAGGGGACTGATGACCTCAGATGTTAAGTCCCATAATGCCCAGAGCCATTTGATCCATTTTTGAACCGAGTCATACAAAATTATTTACGGGTGGTGACCGTCTAAATTCTACAAGACTTCATCCGGAGAGAAAAAACAGTACAGTTATACAGAAGGCACAACTATTTCAGGCAATGTTGTAAAGTTTATCACGAACATGGCTTCACACGACATGTTGGTCAGTAACGCCAGTCGAAACATGAGGTTTGGGTGACGTAAACATGAGATTCTTCCTCCCCCCCCCCCCTCCCACAATAACTCACGGGTAGTTAAAGCACAGATTTTGCCTCATTTGGAGCCAATTTCCATAAGCACTTTTGATGCATCCTTTTTTGATAGTCGTTTCGATGTAGCAGTGCGTTTGTAGTACGATCCTAAGTTAGGGAAGTGTTGTTGTTCTCGAAAACGTGTTTTCTTATGCCCTGTGAGATGTAAGATAGATCTCGATCGCGAACTGTACTACTACAGTCACGTATTTTCTAAGAGCACATTCACCCACCAACTTGTGCAATAAAATATTTTGAGTAGTATGTGAACAGATAAAGTTTTGAAATAGGATACAGGAACAAACAACGAAAGTGGAGATAAATCACTAAAACCTAGCCAGTGGTCTCATGAGCTACAATTTTTTTTAGCGGTAAAAATGAACAGAGCACTGTATAGTTACCCAATGACAATGAGTTATTCAGTGACAGTGATTTATTCAATGACATGTTATACGCATAGAGGCAAGTAAGAGCAAGTTTTATACCACGAGCCTTCTACTTCAAAATAAATGAGACTTGGTGAATCGATGATGTCTGCTACGGTAAGGGTGTTTATGCACTACGACAGAGTGCCGTTAGCAAGCTAAACAATAAAGTGCAATACTTACCTTCATGCAGTGAACGAAGGAGGTACCCTGTGGTCCTTTCTCAAAGCCAAGGTGTACGACGAGTTGAAGCAGGTGCAGCAGTTTCGTAAATGCTGCGAACGCTGCCCAAAACACTTTTTAAAAATGCATTGACCGACACGCGGGGTATCGCTTCCCGGCGATGTGTACGCGGCTACTGGTCTCCAAACAGTGCGTAGCGTGCTCCCAGACTAATTGTTGCGTGTTTGACGCATTATTGACTCATTGCTTAATGCAGGAGGACAATTTGAATCGAAGGCAAAATCTAACTGCAAATGGACACACTCATAGTGCAAAGAGATGTAGAGACACGATTTCCTGAGCCACTAAATAAAGTCTTAGCACTACAGCTCATGACCTGCGTCCCACCTTACGAAATAAAAACGACACCCTTGTTCATTGAACTTAAAGCAGAACAGCTGCGTTTATGCATATGTTAGTGTTAGACTAAGTACTAATCTCTGTGAATTTTAGTTACATGTTTAGCTTGCCCATAATGAGACAACTGTAAAATCCAGAAAGGAGACATACTGGGACGTTATCAAATAGATCCTGGTATAAATGCGGGAGACAGAGGAGAGCATAAGTAACTATAAGGAAGAATTTATCACACTTACCACTCCATATACCCTTTCTAACCCTACAACCGGGATCGACACACCGAAATATACGACGTTCTTGCGATTTTTTTTTTATTTTCAGGAAAAATGTAGTTGTAGTATCATAGAAAAGACTTGTGAAATGTAATTTTTTCGTCAACATGCTGCTGAAAATGTTATTTGGACGCAGGAAAAATGACGCTCCAAACCAATCATAAGGATTGTCTAAAATATAACATAATATTCATGTATCTGTTGTAAAGGACGACTCAGGGATTTTTGTGTATACTATGGAAGTTAATATATATTTTGTGTACCCTAGTGTATATGTTTTCATTGCTAAAAAACCATAAATGTACAGTATACAAGAGAAACGAATGTTACAAGTGATTAGCTAAGCGCCAGGGCCGGCACCAGATCTATATAAGCAAAGTGGTGATGCGAAGTCCCTTAAAAGACACAAACAGTGCAATTCTAGTACATGTGTAAAGGAGTGAAAGAACTGCAGTGTGTAAAGTGGTTGTGCTCACTGCCCAGAATTTGACATTTCTTCGGACAATTCGCCCAAGGGGGAAATGTAAAGAGACTTCATAATTTTTTCATCGATAAATGTATAGATAATTATTCGACTCTCATACCAAAGATTCATTTGAATGGTTTTTAACACTGACGGACAAAAGAAGATTTACGCTCTTCGTTTATTAGTTTTAGTAATAGTTAACTTCCGTTGTTCTCATGTCCTGATGATAGGATGTATAAACGAAGTGCTCTGTAATTTCAAGTGAAATTGTGCTAAATAACGAAAGCAACTTCTGAAAGAATACGATTTTCTTGTTTACGATACCATGGATCCCAGCTCCTGCAGCTCTAGAAGATTATTATCATTTTAATTTTATATGGAGAATTTAGATGGGGTCGAAAATCTTCACGATGGCTCTGCTCAACAACGAGTTACGTGAATGTTTTGATTTCTTTCCCTTCGTGGCCGCCAATGTCAGTTTTAGTATTTTGGCCATGTTTGCCGCGACATTCAGAACCTGCAATCTTTTTTTTTTTCATTTAATTACGAAGATAAATAGAAGCATTTTAACCACAATTCTTTTTACCGCTGCCACGGGGAGTGGTAGTACTCAGAACGTAATTGCCTCTATCCCTATCGTACGTTCGCATACAGCTAAGTGACTACCAACATAACTATACTTATTACCCTTTTCCCTTACAGTACAGGGTGTACATGAGGTCCGGGAACACTTGCAATTATTTATTGCACAAGAACCAAACACTGTACACATATCATCCACATGTCATTTTGAAGAGAAACCCTGAAAGTTTTTTTTTTTCCATGGATACCGCCACAGCGTAGTTTGGTAATTTGCCGATAGTAAGCGCTAGTCGCAGATATGGAGAGTTCAGGTGCGGAGCGAGCTTTCTGTGTGTTGGAGTTCGACAAACCAAGTGTGCCACAGCTGTTCAACGGATGTTTGCAACCAAGTACAGTAGGAAGCCACCAGCAAGGAAGGCCATTTACCACTGGCAGAACAAATTCGTTACGACGGGTTGCTTGTGCCCGGCAAAGAGAGCGGACGTCCCAGTGTGAATGAGGTGAATGTGGAGCGCTTACGAGAGACATTCATAAGGATTCCAAAGAAATCAGTGCGTCGTGCATCCCGTGAATTCGAAATGGCTCCAATGACAGTGTGGAAAGTCCTGCGACAGAAGCTGTCTATGAAACCATTCAAACTGGACAAAGACAAGCGTTTTGAGTTTTATTAGCAGTTGCAACAATTGAATGAGGATGGCGATGGCATTGTTGATCGCTTAATGTCTAGCGACGAAGCCATTTTTCACACTAATGGGAAAGTGAACAGGCATAATTGACGAATCTGTGGTACAAAGCATCCACACAAATACACTGAATTTGAGTGTGATTCCACAAAGGTAAATGTTTTTTGTGCCTTGTCACGTCGAATACTGTACGGGCCATTTTTCTTTGCTGAGAAAAAAGAAAGTTCAAATGTGTGTGAAATCCTATGGGACTTAACTGCTACGGTCATCAGTCCCTAAGCTTACACACTACTTAACCTAAATTATCCTAAGGAGAAACACACACACCCATGCCTGAGGGAGGACTCGAACCTCCGCTGGGACCAGCCGCACAGTCCATGACTGCAGCGCCTGAGACCGCTCGGCTAATCCCGCGCATCTCTTCGCCGAGAACACTGTCACTGGGTATTCCTGCTTGTACATGTTGCAGCAATGGCTGATGCCTCAAATGCAATCGGACTCTCCGCTCATCTCTCAGCAGGATGGGGCTCCACTCCATTTTCATCGTGAAGTTCGTGGGTATCTGAACACGGAGCTGCTGCAACGATGGATCGCCCGTGCTACAGAAGGGAACAGCTGTTTCATGAAATGGCCTCCCCGATCACCAAATCTCACTCTGTGTAACTTTTTTCTTTGGGGGCACACAAAAGTTCTAGTATATATACCGCCTCTACCACGTGATGTAGCAGAACTCCGGAAGAGAATACGGGAAGTGACTGCCACAGTCGACGATGCCATGCTGGGACGGGTATGGCAAGTATTCGGTTATTGTATTGATGTCTGCCAGGTCACTCATGGTTCGCATGTTGAATGTTTGTAAAAAAAAAAAAAAAAAAAAAAAAACTTTCAGAGTTTCTCTTCAAAATGCGATATGTATGATATCTGTACAGTGTTTAGTTCTTGTGCAATAAATAATTGAGAGTGTTCTCAGACTTTAAGTACACCCTTTATTAATTCTTATTTTGAACCACTCACTCGTGAATGTATGTGCCCTCTTACTTTGTGCAGTCAGTCAGGTGTATTCCTTAATAACGATATTTTTAATATTCAGTGGCTTAGTTTCCACAATTGACCTTTGCTTCCATCGCAACGGCGCTTCATGCGAAATATTTACTAAGCGACATTCATATTAACCCTCATTTCAAAATTAAGACACTGGCTGACTAGGTTTTTCACAATTTAATAGGGCTGTAACACAGTGTGTTCATTTAAAAATTATGGTATGACTGTTGCTCAGCAACATCAAAAACTATTTAAAATAACACAGATGATAAAAATACATGAACGCCATATCCAGGTTTCAGTATATACATGAAGAATAAAACAGCATTACAATTCGGAAAGGTATGAAGTTAGCCTCATAAAAATGAACAAATAAGTAAAATGAAGGAATGAATAGTGCAATAAAACGTGGGGTGCCCTATCTGGGCATAAACTAAAATCATACTGATTATAAAAATATATTAGCGCCAACCCTGAGTTTACAGTATTAAAATGTGAAATAAAACAGCATTACAATGTCTAAAGGTATGAAGGTAGACAGTGGCACCCCACACTCAACACTGTTATTCTCGGAGTCAGACTTAGGAAGTCAAAATGAATATTTTACGAACTGGTTGCATTACGAGCAATATATACATATACATATATATATATATATATATATATATATATATATATATATATATTTATTTATTTATTTATTTACAGCCCGAAAAATTAATTGTTCTAGAGTCTCTCAACAAAATGATAGATTATTCCACTGGTCTCTGACCGTCAGGTAACACTGTTGCATTGGCCACCTGGGCTGAAGTCTGCTTCCAATGAAGTACATGCTGCCATGTTGCTCCATTCCCAGTGAATGGATATTAAAATAATCGAAACAAACTTTCGTAGTTAAATTTTTTTAATATCATAATAAGTAAAAATTTTTGTTAATAAACATATATATCTTTGCATCGTTCAGATGAAGTGTACTCCAAGTTTCCATCAAACATCAGTAATCACACTACTTACATGCTCCTTCAACACTGCATTTCAAGAAACAAAAAAAATAGTTAATCTATGGGAGCAATTTAGAAGACAGTGCACATAGTGTGGCATGAGAGTAGCTGATAGTTATATCAGTGAGTTCTCTGGGATTCGAAGAAAAACTAATTTTAGTTTCCAATGTGACCAACTCTGAAACGGAACATATGGACATGAGGTCACCTATAGTAGTACATAATATGCATATAGACAACCGACATGGCATTATGGAAGACTTATTAAGGGAAGATGAGCAATGTGCTAAGGATGCCATTAAACCGATGGTTACTAAAGGTATGGGGAAGTCATGTTGATATCTTATTGGACTCATGGTCAGAGGTGAGCAAAATAACAGAGAAATTATTTAAAGCCCTCAATGATCATGTATAATTGGCTATTTTTCCAGCAAAAGGACTAACACCACAGTTCAGAATCGAAGCAAGCAGAGAGAAATTTCTGTTCAAATCATATTTCAGGACAAGATTTTCAGTAGCTTGAGTTTATTATTATGTTTTTGAGTGTTGAGTCACATTTGGTACAGATCAGATGACAGAATGATGTTGTCGATTACGTTTTGTACGAGGAAGTACTTATGTGAAAAACCAGGAAGGAGAGAGGAGGATTTGCTTGCATTGTGAGCATAAGACTTCATTTTATTTGCGTGAAAGCAGAAACGGAAACGCAATTGCGCAGTTTCAAGGGAAAGATAACGACGTGAAGACACAGAAATATGTGAATGACGCCACTGCAGATATTCAAACAGAACTAGATAAATTAACAGCAACACTTGCAAAATATTAAAAGGAAGAGCTGAGAGATGTATTGTGTCCCACCACAATGTATTTTCGTCCCAGCCCAGACTAACGAAAGAATGTATTTGCAAAGTATTTCGTATAAAATCTTACTCTGTGCCATGATACGAAATTCAAGTCAATGTCAATTACATAGCAGAGTATATACTGTTTATTTATAAAATTCAATTTTCAGCGATTGGGTCTCTTAATTTGGCGAGAAATGCTCACATCCAGTAATTACATGTCCTAATTATGCAATTACACTTCTACAGATTAGAGGCATTGTCTTGTTGGAAAATTTTCATTGTGTGCTCACCTTGGCATGCAGAAATTAACTGAGCTAGTGCACAATGTTACCATCAGAGGATGTCCCAACCCCACACCCCTAGTCATCTACCTCCCCACCCTACCTGAAAAAGCTGTTTGGAGATAGACGGTCCGTGCTGGAGAGGAAATTCAATTTAATATCAATAATATATTGATGCATATTCTCTATTTACTCAGTCTGTGGGAGATAGGGTTCCCCTATTTGGATAGATCTCACGACTGTACCCTCCATCCCCCCTTCCCCATGACGTAATAACTGTAAGCACCAAGGAATGGAATGAAGTGTGGTATAGCAGCCACTGATTTTTGTCTCCCATCCTGGAGCTACCACGGATGTCTAAGAGACCCATTGCCCTAATTACAAATCATGATACTAAATACCACTGATCACAGACCAGATATTGGCTTTTGATCTCAGATCCCTGAACGAAGCATAAAGTGGTGGCATTCCGTTGATTGGGAAATTCCAGATTCGCTTCCTGTCGCTGTCTCCCTCAAGCGGCTACTTTCTGTTTGTGTGCATGAACTAACATCTCCAAACATGCAGACAGAGGGTTTCATATCTCCTCAGAATACTGCGTTCCTATTGGCTAATGCTGGGGACAAAGGAAGAGCTGACGCAATTTCGATATTAAAATAGAATGGAACAGACCATGTTCACTACCCTATCAAATTAATTGTTTACAAATTTGCAGGAGTCAAACAGATCCCTTGAAACATTCACCATCACCTTATGATAATCCTTCTTCATAATAAAAACATATTTTCAGCGTTTGAATATCACACACAAACATTACACAAGTCAAATAATGAAATGAAGGGCTCTGAGAGATATAGTCATAAGCCACAACTTTCACGAAATTACGTTTTTCATTTTGCGGCATTCTTAACAATGTCTTCTTCACAATGTGTTGAAAAATTTCCGAACTACTGCAACAGATGGCAGGCTATGATGGACTGCAGTTCTATGCTGTGCCATCTGGTGGTAGTTTCAGAAGAAACAGTCACAAGCCACGGCAAAATGGCAGGTGGGTCAGGAACGTCTGAAGCGTCTTCGGGTCTTCAATGCATATTTGACACAGACAGTAGTGTAAGTGAAGAGCTTTACCCTTTGGATCCTGACAGTGATGAATCTTGGCATACATCGACCAGCAGTTCCAGCTCAGATGATGTTTCAGTAAGTATATAAAACGGTTTATTTCTGGCGATTAATTTCCTGTGGCTTGTGACTTTGTTTCTCTCAACACTGCCAATGCATTTGCCAGCCATCCTGTGTGTTAATGATGAAACTTGATGGACACATTTATATTACTGCTTAATGGTGCAATAATGTAGTTTCAAAGGCAAAATATGTATAAAAATATTTTCTCATTAATGTGTTTTAGCGAAATTTAATGTTTTGTGTGGCTTATGACTATATCTCACGCAAATTCTTAGATTATTTTGCTCTTCATATTATAGCTTTAAATAAGTAGAATAATTGAAGAATCGCCCAAAAAACCATAGCCTTCAATAGCCTTCACGGAGAAGAAAGCGAAATATTGATCAGTGGAAGAAAAATAAAGCAAAACGTCGACGAAATGCTGGTCAGCAGTATAAGTCTTTAAAAACCTACAAGACTGTTCAGGCTGCTACTGTAGGAAGTCCCTCACTTGTTTAAATAAATGCTTCACAAAACTGCTTGGAGAAGAAGAAAACATTTTTCATTCATTTTGAGTCATAAGAAACTTTAATGCCCAGAATACTTAGCTGATTAGCTGTATGAAAATGGAACCGAAAAAGCGGAGGTTTGTTCACTATTTAAATACAAATGGTTTAATATTTTGTACATTTATTTCATTTTGTTATATTTGTCATAATTTCTTTCAATTGTATCCAAAAAAGACTTCCAATAAAATATCATCCAGGGATGTTACATTTTCTTATAATGTGAAGGTATGCAGAATAGAAGTCGTGATCTGCGAGGAAGCTTTCCTAAGGGATCATGGTTTACAGATACTTGCACAAAGAGTGAGGAATTTACAACATCAAATGAAGCAGGGATTTGCAGTGCCAAAAGAAGGTGAAAGAGGTTTGTATGTTACTCTGTGTTATAAGTTAGGGATGTACTCAAACTGAGTGCTATACAAATATTTCTATTAGGAAGAGGATATAAGCTCATCTGTTTTTTCTTTCAGGAAGACATGGAAACTACCCACATAAATTTCAAGACGACGCTGTACAAAGTGTTAGAGAATTTCTCAACGCCATACCGAAATATAAAAGTCATTACAGTAGGAAACAGAACCCCAATGAAGTGTATTTGGATTGTGATCTCACAATTGTTTCCTTATTTCGAGATAAATACTCAGAATACTGCAAGGAAAAGCAGGTTCCTGCAGTATCTGAAAGTAAATTCAGAGAAATTTTGAATCTGAATTAAACATAGGCTTCAAACTACCAAAACGTGACACCTGTTCAAAATGTGATGGATTTCTAATTGCATTAAATAACCCAGAATAATGTGCAGAAGAAGTCACAGAAAAGAATCAACAATATGAACCGCATCTCAAAAAGGCTGACAGAGGACAAAATATGATTGCGTCTTTAACTGCTCTGGCTAAAGAAAATTCGAAAGAGCACCATGTGATAGCAACGGACATGCAGCAGACGTTCCCCACACCTAAACTAATAGTTGGTCCAGCATTTTACAAGAGGAAAATATGGACATACAACTATGGTATCCATGACTGTGGATTAAATAAGGGTTATATGTTTCTGTGGAGCGAGAAAGATGGAGGACGGGGTTCAGATGAGGTTGGGAGCTGCTTGTTGAAGTAATTGGAGATAACTATTCCTCAGACAAAACATCTCCACATAATCACAGACAACTGCAAGGGTCAGGCAAAGAATTGGACTATTATTGCTTTGGAAAGGTCCCTTGTTGCTACCAAAAGATTTGATTCTGCCCAGCATTACTTCCCTGTGGTAGGTCACACCATTCTAACTTGTGATAGTGATTTTGGTAGCATTGAACGGTATGCAAGAAACAGACGTCCAATAGTGTACACTCCAGATGAATGGGCAGAAGTAATAAAATCTGCGAGTCCAAAACATTTCATTGTAACTAAAATGGAAAGAGAAGACTTCAGAAGTTTGGAAAGCCTGAAGACACTGATCTCAAAACGTACAGAATCCACATCTGGAGATCTCCACCATTTCAGTGAAGCTACTCAATTTAAGTTTGAGTCTGAAGATCCTCTCAAACTAAGTGTAAAGCACCCTTATTCGGACATAGAATCTTTCATGTCAGTGGATATTCGTGTCAAAAAGAAAGGAAGGCTACTTGAACCAAATCCATATCAGCTGCTAATAAAGTACAGAAAGCCACTACCAATTAACCAGAAAAAATTAATGCTGTACTGTCTCTTATGCCATACATACCTGCAGCAAATCAAGATATCTTTCAGTCATGTACGGGAAATAACATGTACAATGATGAGGTAGAGGAACTTCCTTGATGTAACTGTATCAATGAAAAAGTAATTTATACATCTCAGATACCTGATATGTATATATTAATGTGTAAAAATTACATATTCTGCTTGCTGTGTAAGAGTAGTTAAAATAAATCCTTACAAATTCATACTTTATGTTTTCAACAATTTTTTGGGAGATATAGTCATAAGCCACCGTGGACTACATCTTAATTAGAATCATTCTAAAATTAATATTTTATAGCATGCAGAGAGTTGACTATTTAACAACATGCTCCGCAAGTATTAAGCAAGTGTTTGCAGTAGAAATAAGGTTTTTGTTTTGTATTAAATATTTTTAGACCTCCGTGGAACTTTAAACTCGCTGTATCTCAAAACTAGTTCGATGTGGCTTATGACTATATCTCTCCGACCCCTTCAAATATCTGGCACAAATAGACCATACCGCTAAATATGTCTAAGGTCTTGTATGCACTGACGTTTGAGAGTACAAGCACCCTCCTCCACCCCAACGCTTCCACTAAACATATCTGGTGAAAAAAATCCACAACAGATCATGAGGTAAAAGACACAGATGCACATCAGATTGGATGTCTAGAAGATTCTCCTAGAATTCGGAGCACTATTCTACCGACGAGAAAATGGCTGTAATTTTTGGTGACTTTTCGATATTTTACAACTGTTGGTCTGGAGATGTTCTAAAGGCACAATGGCGGGTGGGGGACAGCATTCCACCTATCTGAAACACAGGAGGCTGGTCTGTTTGGGCTTGTCTCTGAACACTCAAACAAGGAAATCACGTAACTCTTAGAGGTCACGGAATTTTCCATAGATACCTCGCTTCTGTTTTGTCCGAACCAGTCTGTAGAGGTTCCCACACGCCGCACAAAGGATGTCTTGTGACTCTCAGACGTCATGGAGCTCTCTGTGAATGGAGCATTCCGATTGGATCTCAGAGAATTTACCCGCCAAATTGCTACTGCTGGTGTGAGAGCACTGTTAAAAGAACAATTAACTTGAATTTCAGCAGCAAACTATTTTGTACAGATCGAACAAACAAATCGCGAAATACGGAACATTCGCCAAAGACATTTCCTCAATTACACTGGTCTGCTACTGTCGAGGAAAGCTTGAATTTTTCGGCGTGAGCGTAAAACCTATCTCCAACCACGCTATAATGTTGTAGTAAACATATTTCGTATCCTGTAGCATACAAAATTATTGCATCTGCGTCCTGCGTATAGCTATCGACGACCAAACATTCATACATGCACCACAGAGACATGCGGATCCCAAAAATATAAGCACTTGCACCGTGTATAGTCGCAGCACTAGATATTTTCCGTGAGGTCGGTCGGTCACTCAACACTGCCAGCAGCCACGAGACAACTGCCCTCGCACACGCTGGCCTCACGCGCGATCTGAGCGCCTTCTGTGGACAGAGGTCAATCTCTGAACTGGTGTACAAAGGCTGGGCTGGTTCCCTGGCATGAAGGCGTCCACTAGCGGCACTGTTTCCGACCTGGCCTGTTTCCTGCTGTGGTTTCTGCAACGAGTTGCTTTCATCTCCAGACGCTGAGATTACAAGAACATTTACTTTCTGAGCACTGTCAATGAGAAATGTTTTTTCAATCAAGAATCAATTTACCGATTTAGAAACCGATATAAGCTGGAATATCCAAATTTACACGCCAAAAAACGATGTACACTCCTGGAAATGGAAAAAAGAACACATTGACACCGGTGTGTCAGACCCACCATACTTGCTCCGGACACTGCGAGAGGGCTGTACAAGCAATGATCACACGCACGGCACAGCGGACACACCGGGAACCGCGGTGTTGGCCGTCGAATGGCGCTAGCTGCGCAGCATTTGTGCACCGCCGCCGTCAGTGTCAGCCAGTTTGCCGTGGCATACGGAGCTCCATCGCAGTCTTTAACACTGGTAGCATGCCGCGACAGCGTGGACGTGAACCGTATGTGCAGTTGACGGACTTTGAGCGAGGGCGTATAGTGGGCATTCGGGAGGCCGGGTGGACGTACCGCCGAATTGCTCAACACGTGGGGCGTGAGGTCTCCACAGTACATCGATGTTGTCGCCAGTGGTCGGCGGAAGGTGCACTTGCCCGTCGACCTTGGACCGGACCGCAGCGACGCACGGATGCACGCCAAGACCGTAGGATCCTACGCAGTGCCGTATGGAACCGCACCGCCATTTCCCAGCAAATTAGGGACACTGTTGCTCCTGGAGTATCGGCGAGGACCATTCGCAACCGTCTCCATGAAGCTGGGCTACGGTCCCGCACACCGTTAGGCCGTCTTCCGCTCACGCCCCAACATCGTGCAGCCCGCCTCCAGTGGTGTCGCGACAGGCGTGAATGGAGGGACGAATGGAGACGTGTCGTCTTCAGCGATGAGAGTCGCTTCTGCCTTGGTGCCAATGATGGTCGTATGCGTGTTTGGCGCCGTGCAGGTGAGCGCCACAATCAGGACTGCATACGACCGAGGCACACAGGGCCAACACCCGGCATCATGGTGTGGGGAGCGATCTCCTACACTGGCCGTACACCACTGGTGATCGTCGAGGGGACACTGAATAGTGCACGGTACATCCAAACCGTCATCGAACCCATCGTTCTACCATTCCTAGACCGGCAAGGGAACTTGCTGTTCCAACAGGACAATGCACGTCCGCATGTATCCCGTGCCACCCAACGTGCTCTAGAAGGTGTAAGTCAACTACCCTGGCCAGCAAGATCTCCGGATCTGTCCCCCATTGAGTATGTTTGGGACTGGATGAAGCGTCGTCTCACGCGGTCTGCACGTCCAGCACGAACGCTGGTCCAACTGAGGCGCCAGGTGGAAATGGCATGGTAAGCCGTTCCACAGGACTACATCCAGCATCTCTACGATCGTCTCCATGGGAGAATAGCAGCCTGCATTGCTGCGAAAGGTGGATATACACTGTACTAGTGCCGACATTGTGCATGCTCTGTTGCCTGTGTCTATGTGCCTGTGGTTCTGTCAGTGTGATCATGTGATGTATCTGACCCCAGGAATGTGTCAATAAAGTTTCCCCTTCCTGGGACAATGAATTCACGGTGTTCTTATTTCAATTTCCAGGAGTGTATTTATGATACTTTTATGCTCAAACCATCGAGTAGCATATAAAAATTTGCATCATTTCATGTATTTTCACGTGGTTTTCCAGAATAACATACCATTTTCGCAATTCTTGTCGATATCAACCACACAGCACTGTGCTACCGATCGCTTGCACAGTACAATTTCGAAGATAAAGAGTGGAAATTATACTCCTAGAAACCTGAAACTTCAGTGATGTCATCTTGTGGGATGTGCGACAAACCAATGGCTAACTAGAAAATTATCTCGTCTGCGAAAAACTTTACGTGAAAACTCGAAAATAGAAGAATCTGGTAATTCCACTCGTATTTTTAATGATTACTGATGTCAATGGTATAACAGATTCCAGATCATCTTTGTACTTTACAAAGTTAATTAATGTTGTAATGCATATAATCGTATGTCTTTCTCATGTCTAGAGAACCAGCAAATGTCTCTTCCATCAGTTTTTACCATCTAGATCCAGACAACGCACATCACAATCGTTACTTTCTCAACTAAATAAAGATGGGGAATGTGTAGAATGGCAGTACAAACAGTCAGCTGGTCAATTTACACTGAAGGGAGTAACTGTCAAGCGCAAACACTCGCCATATCTTCTCAAATTTCCACGTAAAAATCGGAGAATGCTCGCAAAACGGGCAGCAGCAATTTGGGGCTAAATTCCGTAGGAACCAATCAGAATGTTCCATTAACAGGAAGTTCCATGACGTCTGAGGGTCACAAGACATCCTTTGTCTGGGGTGTAGGAACCTCCAAGACCGGTTCGAACAAGACAGAAGCAAGGTATCTACGGAAAGTTCCGTGGTCTGGGAGTCACGTGATGTCTTCTTTGTTTGAGTGTTTAGAGGCAAGTCGAAGCAGAACAGTCTCCTCTGTTTCGGACAGGTGGGATCCTCTCCGCACCCGCCATTGTGGCTTTAGAGCATCTCCAGACCAGCAGTTGTAGGACATTGAAAATTCACCAAAAATTCCAGCCAGTTTTCTTGTCTGTAGGACAGAACTTCGAATTCTGTCTGTGGTCTTTTTTTCACGATCTGGTTTCGAACAATGTCATGAACTATTAGATATGTAATTGTTCTGATTTTCCTGCCTGTACTTAGACACCGGTGTACTTCGAGAAGTAAGGAAAATAAAAAGTAAGAGCTTTAACATGCTTGACTACAACAGCCCTAGGTCTTAGAAATTTTTCTCACCCTGGCAGTGCCTTCAAAGAAGCAACTAAAACTCGGAAAGCGGTGAGCGTCCTATTTAGTGTTACAGAGATATCTATTTCGACTTTCAAATATCATCGCTTTGGTGTGTAAAATCGGATATTGCAGCTTATATCGGTTTCGGGATCGGCAAATTAATTCGCAACTGACGAATCATTTCTCACTGACATAGCTTAAAAAGTAAATTATTCATGTTATCCCAGAATCTGGAGATGGCCGCAGCTCCAAATACAAATGGGGACCATTGCTTTTCACAATATATATAAATGACCTAGTAGATAGTGTCGGAAGTTCCATGCGGCTTTTCGCGGATGATGCTGTAGTATACAGAGAAGTTGCAGCATTAGAAAATTGTAGCGAAATGCAGGAAGATCTGCAGCGGATAGGCACTTGGTGTAGGGAGTGGCAACTGACCCTTAACATAGACAAATGTAATGTATTGCGAATACATAGAAAGAAGGATCCTTTATTGTATGATTATATGATAGCGGAACAAACACTGGTAGCAGTTACTTCTGTAAAATATCTGGTGGTATGCGTGCGGAACGATTTGAAGTGGAATGATCATATAAAATTAATTGTTGGTAAGGCGGGTACCAGGTTGAGATTCATTGGGAGAGTCCTTAGAAAATGTAGTCCATCAACAAAGGAGGTGGCTTACAAAACACTCGTTCGACCTATACTTGAGTATTACTCATCAGTGTGGGATCCGTACCAGATCGGGTTGACGGAGGAGATAGAGAAGATCCAAAGAAGAGCGGCGCGTTTCGTCACAGGGTTATTTGGTAGCCGTGATAGCGTTACAGAGATGTTTAACAAACTCAACTGGCAGACTCTGCAAGAGAGGCGCTCTGCATCACGGTGTAGCTTGCTCGCCAGGTTTCGAGAGGGTGCGTTTCTGGATGAGGTATCGAATATATTGCTTCCCCCTACTTATACCTCCCGAGGAGATCACAAATGTAAAATTAGAGAGATTAGAGCGCGCACGGAGGCTTTCAGACAGTCGTTCTTCCCGCGAACCATACGCGACTGGAACAGGAAAGGGAGGTAATGACAGTGGCACGTAAGGTGCCCTCCGCCACACACCGTTGGGTGGCTTGCGGAGTATAAATGTAGATGTAGATGTAGCTCCCACCATGCTTTGTGTGCAAGTGTGCTTTGAGTAGTAGTTTTGTGATATATATTCGGTTTGTGAAGTGAACTGTTTAATTATCATTTTCAGTTACACATCTTCTGAAGTAACATTTGCAGAGTTTTGTGACATCTTCTAGATATGTATGTGACAATATTTTGCACACTGCTTAAGCAGCAGATTTAATAACTCCTAAAGCAGTGTGTGTTCAATGGCAAGGGGTATCCAAGTGCCACAAAGAAAGGGTGCCAGGGAGGAGGAGGAAGGCTGGGGTATTTTCCATGTGTCAGGAACTGCTTAGCGCGCCTCTGCAGCTGATGCATGTCGGACTCTGGCCAATTCTGTGAGCCCAGCACATGGCTCATTCCAGCAGGTGCAACTCTGGTGGACGGCGAGTTGCGATCACCAGACATATTTTGCATGATCTATGTCAGTTTAACTGCATGGTTCCTTTTGCTATCAGAAAAAAAGTACCTCATTTGTTTAACATCGTCTAAATTGTTTAAACACCAGTGTCAATTTCGAGGTGTAATGCGATTTCAGAAATAAATAAACAATATTCTTGAACAAGTTGTTTATACAATGCCTTAGGTTTGCTGTATTAGCCTACCGTCTTGAGGTTCTCCCAGATCAGCAGCTCAACACAGGCAGAGCGAATTTCCCGATATTTTTCTCTGGGCCGCCATCTTGGATTACGTCATGAAAGGGGAGGGGAATGAGGAAGGAGGGGCAACAGTGCCCTATGGTGGTGGTGTTGCAAACTAGGCCAGTTAGTCCCAGTACCTCGTATTGAGTACATAAAATTAGATATTCCTGCCAATAAATTTGAATTCCCTGACATAGATTTTAATTTTCCGCCATTTTCAGGAGTGGGAGTGTGTGGTGTTAAGTTAGTGGAGGCAGCCCAATTAACCTGTTTTCCACCATTGCATTTTCCACCATGATATCAGTGCAATGTTGCCATACCTATGGCTGCCATCTTGGATCAGCCATCTTGAATAAATTTGGCAACAATGCAGAGTGGGGCGATGCTCTCTTTACCCTATTACTCACATCAATACACAAGAAAGGAAATAGAAGTATTCGCTAAATAACAGACCTATATCATTGACAGCCGATTTGCAGCAGGATTTTTTATCATATATTGAGATCCAACATTAAGAATTACCTCAAAGAAAACGATTGGCCAACACATAGCAAAATTTCAAAATATTGTTCTTGTGTAACACAACTGGATCTCACACTGATTCCGTATGTCTGTATTTCCAAAAAGTTTTGGCATCATTCCTCATAAGTTGTTTCTAATCAAATTGCTTGCCATCGTCTCAGTTCTGTTACTGAATTCGTGACTTCCCATCGGAGAGGTCATGGTTCATAGTAATCGACAGAAAGTTATTGAGCGAAAAAAGTGATATCTGGGACTCCCCAAGGAAATATTATAGGCCCTCTGCTGTTAGTGATCTATATAAACAATTAAGGAAATAATTTGAGTAGCCCTCGTAGATTGTCTGCGGAGGATGCCGCCTTTTATCGTCTAGTAAAATCATCAGAAGATCGAAACCACTTGCAAAACAATGTAGACAATATAGCTGTATGATGTGAGAAGTGGCAATTGATTATCAACAACAAAAAGTGTGAGGTTATCCATATGAGTACTAAAAGGAATCCGTTAAGTTTCGCTCATAAGCGAACTGTACAGATTCAAAGGCTGTCAGTACAACTCAATACCTAGAGATTACAATTATGAAAAACTTGAATATGAACTATCATATAGATAATCCTGTGTGGAAGGTAAACCAAAGACTGCGATGGGATCCTTACCACATAGGGTTGACAAGAGGAATCGAAAACGTTTTTTATTATCGCGACATAACAGAGAGTGTCCTGCAGACGATATGTGGGTTGCGATGGCAGTCATTAAAATAAACAAGGTTTTCGTTGCAGAGTGATCTTTTCATAAAATTTCAATCAACAGCTCTCTCCTCTGAATGCGAAAATATTTTGTTGGCGTCCACCTACATAGGGAGTAATGATCATTGTTATAAAACTAGAGAAATAGGAGCCCTCAAGGGAAGATTTAAGTGTTCTCCCCACACAGGAATGGAGCAGTAGAGAAACACTCTGAAGGTGGTTTGATGAACCCCTTGCAAGCACTTAAGCGTGAATTGCGGAGTATTTATGTAGATGTTGATAGTCGTCGTCACATCATTTACTGTTGTTAATTTGCGACAGCTAAAGGTTCTGAAACAAAGGTATCAATATTTTTATACTGTGCAATTTGTAAAATATCCATGTTCATGTGTCCATTTTGTTAGATTTGTTTTCCGAACTAAAGGAAAAATGAAGTTGCATACTCCAGTAGTTTCATTAAATGTTGAAAGTTTATCCAACGAAAAGCAAGTGTTGTGTGGCAATGTAAATTCCTTCACTTTCGAGAACATCTGCATGTTGACTACAATACATTACAACTGCTATAAGGTAGTTCTACGACAATTGTAGTTCATCTTCAAAGATTGAGATTTCTTTTAAAAAAAGCAATTTAATTTAACTGACATTCCTTTTTGTAATGCCAGTTTCTAACACTTAAAAAGTTTTTCATTTTATAACTCTCTTTACATATGTTTTACATCATTTTTGCGTCATTTTATCGATATTTTCAGCTGATTTTAGTGAAAATTTTCTGGATACTTTAAGCCATTAAATTTTTGGCCCTGTGACTACAGGTCCTTTTTCATATTCGTAAACAAAATAAACTCTCAGTAGGGGCAGTTGTCCTCATTGGCCCTCCCTGCAGGTGTCCCTAGTCCTGAAAGAGAAGCATTGGCTATCACATGCAGTTTCAATAAATTTTGGTTTTATCTGCTTGAAAGACACATCATTCTGTGCAGAGGCTGCAAAGCATTATCAGTTTTAATGAAATGTGAACTGACACAAACTCTCTGACAAAATGAGCACTTGTACTTCAACAATACGACTCTGAAACTGAATATATATCAGGAAAAAAATATTAGTCTCACTACACTGTCACGATTACCAGAAAATCTACAGGAAGTAAATACAACACAGTCAATGATGAAATAGATTTTTGTGAACTATATGAAGAACGTGGCAACTGTGAAAGGCCTTAAGAAATTACTAAGGAACATTAAGGTAGAACGAGATGCCCTTAGAGGTGTACTCCTATTGTTGTAAGCATGAGGAGGTTGCATGTGAATTCAGGTCACTGGAGATTACGCATCCCCAGTACTGCAGTTTATGATTTAATTAAACACATACACATAAACAATGCACATTTTGAACCAAAAAAATAAAGTTGCAAGAACACATGATTTCTTAATAACATTGCTCATAGAGTATGTGCAGTGCTCAAAACCTGTGATCTCTGACAAAAACTAAATTCCCATTTTCACAACACAAGGGATATATGTATCATTTGATACCTGATAAACCAGGTCAGTTAATAGTATTGGATATCTATGGTCTTCCATAGGAAACTTTTCACAAGTGCTAGTAGTCTTAGAGGTTTTCTCATAACATCAAACTCTACCCATTGTGAAAAGTCACCATTAGGCTAATGATCAAGAATTAATGGAAGATTATTTTGAGCATACTATTAAGGCAGACAGTATTTTTATGGGCAATGCCTTAATGGTCCAATCATGTGAATGGTAAACAATTTAAAAAGAATAATATCTAACAAATCCTAATCTCTGCTTATCGTCTTGGATGCAAGCCAATGGATCATGCATTTCGTGAACTTAAGGCACATAGTGACAAAATCATAAAAACTAGACTGAAAAATTACTTGATTTAGAAACTGTAAGTAATAACACAATGCATATTGGCAAACCAGTACTAGACTTGTTTAGGTTATTAAGTACCTATGCCAGTCTAATATCGGTTTGCCACCGTATATTGTGTTATTTGGAAGAAAACCAACCATTACCTTCTCACAGCACTTTCAGTTTCCACCTATTCTGAAATTCATGCGAGAAGGACATCAGAAAACGGCTTTTGAAGCTATGAATCAGGAAACGATTTAATACAGATGTGCCCTTGGTAAATTTGTGCAGCTTATTAAGTTTGTAGCCGATAATTTGATCCTGGTTATGTAACATACCGAACCGAAGGACCAGGAAGAAATCCGAAGATTCATCATTATTACATTGGTCAGTTTTGGATTAGAGAAAATGTGCATCCGAATTTCATGAGAGTAGTGCATATTCAAACTGGGAAAAATTATGGAGTGTACCATAGGGGAACGCTGGTTGATGTGTGGGATACTGAGTTAAAAGAATACTTCATATGTTCAAGAACTTCCTACTTTGACTGTAGTATACTTTATGTTCATTTCCATGTGGACAGAGTGGCAACAGTAGCTCCCGCAAGTTTAAAAAAGGGAATGCTGTACCATATACAAAGCTAGTACATGTGGAGAACACACTAAGTGTTAAGAATAGTGACCACCTTCCAATAGGAATGCAATGACCTCTTTCAGTGTGCTATGAATGAGTGTATTGTTTATGTGTATCTGTTGTTGTCAAAACATGTCTGTTTGGGTCGATATGATGGAGTGCTGCTGTTGTTGGCTCACTTCTGTCTCCTGCACTGAAATTTCGCCACTTAACCGTCGCTGGTCTCCATGTGCTGGGACTGATGCGTTGCTATCACATGGAGGAAGGTCACCTTCACCCCTTATCCATCAAGAGTACACGTCCACTTGTGTCTTGCACGAAGTGGGTTGGCCTGTTACATCACACCACAGCTGGGGTGCAGTTCAAGGATGCCGCCACATCCCTCTGTCTGTCAAGCATGGACACACATCTCATAGTTATGTGGATCCCATATTGCTCCATGTCCTCAAGTTTGATTAGTGATTGTGTGTGACCTTGCTGTGTCAAAACACTAAATCAGAACTCAGTGTGATTTGTGTTTTCTCAGTGCTTCGAGAAAATGCTCTGTACATGGTGAGGCAAAAGGATCTTAAGGATAAATGAGTATTACATTTTTGCTTTCTCGCAGGGTAAGCTATGAAGTCCTGATATTCTGCAGAGGAAAAAAAGGTAGATAGCTGTCTGGATGGATGTCTTTCAATCCTCAAACATCACACATGAAAAATTCAAGACCGCAACCGAACAGGATCCACCATCATGCCTGACAATTGGTGGGATCTATGAGAAGTTTCTACGGAAGGGGTCTATTCGAGACAATTGCAAGGATACAGTGGTAGAAGCAGATCTGCCCGAACTGAACAGAATATCATCCTCGTCCAAGGAGCGCTGATAGCCTGCCCAACCAACTCCTACTGCAGACTTTCTCTAGAGACTAACGTTCCTCAAAGGTCAGTCGTTAGAATTTTGCACCATGATTCAGGAATTAAGCTGTACCACTTGCAGATAGTTCAGTAACTTGCTAACGTAGTTGTAAAGCACATGTAAGGTTGCACAAAGTATCATAGAAATGGTGACATGGAGCCTGACATTCTGCACTTGTTTTCTGACGAAGCAACATTCCCTATCAACAACCTGTGCACAAGCGTAGCTGTGTCATCTGGAAGACCGAAGACCCCAGGAAGCTCAAGAGCACAAGTGAGATTCCCCCAGGGTGAATGCTTGCTATGCAGTGAGTAAATGTGGAGTGACTGGATTCTCCTTTTTTGAAGAACAAACCGTCAGGGGAGAGAATTACACTGCCATATGTGGCCGAACCATCACAATTTTAAATATAATCTGTAATTGTACAAATGCCACAATCTAAATATCCGTGTCCTTGGCATATTAAATTTGAACAATTATTTAAAACCGTTCCCCTTATCATTTGCGCAGTAGTTGGCACTTCTCTTTGCAACACTAAATAATATGTTCCTTTGCTAAATAACTTTGCTTTGTATTCCGTGTTTAGCGTGACACCCTACTAAGAGTGTTTCCGCACTGCGCTGTGCATCAGGTCGTCCCATAGCTCGGCCCCCGATGCATACACACAAAAAAAACATGCAGCACTGCGCCAACAGCCCACAGTGGCAACCGGCTGCTACCATTTTCACTGTTCTGTAGCTCACGTTTAAAACTGTCACTCAACACAGACAAAATCACTGCTCCATTTTCTTACTCACTAGAGTATCATGACTACTCAGTTTGCAAGCTGTTACACCTACTAAATATTAAATGATTTACTTTTGGTCAACCCATGTATTACCTATTACTTGGAATAAGATCTAGTTTATTCTTTACCCAAGCAATGAGTGGACATAGGGGGTTTTGTACTCTAACAAATACTCCCTCTTACAGTTCACTTTTCACAAGTATCACCGCCTGCCTTGGACTGTCTTGTCCCATCAACCAACAAACTATTTCTCAGCTGGACATTCTGCGATGAACCTCGCCTTAATTACCCATCAGAAATAAATCTCATGTGCTATTGTTTGTGGTTGCCAAGCTCTAAATTACTTATTATTTATATTTTTCTCTAACTATGTTTTAAAAAAATATGGTGCCAATTTCAGTCAGTCATCTTTAAAAACATTACGAAACTTTATTGATATTGTACTTTTTCTTAATATTGAAATTTGGAAAAAAATTGAATTTAAATTTACTTGAATTTAATTAAAATTCCAAGATATCTGAAAAATTACGCTTCTTCTCAAAGCGATCAATACATTTAAATAGAGTTAACTATTTACTACATTATTACAACACTGATATTTTAAAAAGACACCAATATTTTCCTCAACTTCTGTTTTTAGCTTTAGATTTATGTTTTGTTGTTACTTTACAGAACTTTGACACTAGGAACTGTTCATGGAGTAGGTAAATAAAGTATTGGTTGCTTGAAATTCACTATATTAAAAGTTCACCACAAAAAACATCTTAATGCGCTTCTCTATCACATACAACTTGACACAAAATTAAATACAAAGTCTTGCCTGTTGTTGTGCAGAGCTATTCATTGTTAGATGTTCAGTGTGGTTAAATCTAGTGTATCACCAGTTCTTCACATCTCCCTGAATGTATATGGTGTACTTCCAAAATGCACCACATATTTCACAATTTCTGTTACGGCATCCATTAGAAGCGGAAGCAAAAACAGCCATTTAGTCGGAAAATTCTTGCATCCATGATTCATACTGTACGAGACGACTTTCCAAAGTGCAGATAAGTGACACTACACACCTTAGAGTAAATTAGAGCACTTATTGCACAATATTAATGATCACCTCCACAGCCATGAGCAACAGGTCCTCTCACACCAAGGCTCAAGCTACCCCTATCTTTCCTCTATGGTCACAGATGTCACTGATGGATGCCACCCTTCTCGTCCAACCAGAATTCGCCCTCAGCTTCTCTCCAGTTTTGATTCTTATTCTGTTAATTTTTAAATGTCTGGAGTAGCCTCTCAGGTGTTACATTCAATAATAACATATATTACTCCTTTATTTTACAAAATATTATGTCTTATCATTTAACATTCACACTTTTTATACTCGACTGGAAAGTAGTATAGACAAACCCAATCTAGCTCGCTACTACCAATCTTTCTTACAAAGTATTACTCGCAAAAATTTTTATAAATTTATACCAGCATCACTCATACATAGTTGATCCATTATAGATGCCCAGCTCTTTCATGGAGGAGAATGCGCCATTTGATATTCTTCAGTGAGTGGAGTTTCAGCATCCCTGCCAATTACAGTCAGTTGGTTCCGGATTAACTGAACCGCAAGTTCGGTAAACGTTGGATTAGTAGAGGTGGTCCTCTCCCATGGCCAGCAAGTTTTCCCAACCTGATGCCAGGCGATTTTTGGTTATTGGGTTTGGTCAAGGATATTTCTATGCCAGCAAATCTAGCAACTTGGAGGACCTAAAGCACTGCATTACTAAAGTCATAACTTCTATTCCCACCAAAATGGCCCAGTGGGCTTTACAACCTACAATGGACAGACTCAGGTGCATTGAGTGGGATGGGTGCCAGAGCACTGCCTTGAGATTTCATGTGATTAAACACCCATTTAATGTCAACATCTTTTTGCTTCACTCTGCATAAAGATGTAATCTGCCAAATATTCTGTATGCTGTTATTAGTTTTGCATGTTTCATTAACTATATCATGTCAACATATTCTTTGAAAATGTGATACTTTTAGGGTATGTACATTAACATTGTTTAAATGATACGTTTTAATGTGTTCACAAATCTGGTTAAGGAAATTTGCTTCTCTCTCTCTCTCTCTATGATTACAATTGTTTACATTTATACCTGTGATTAAGTTTTGTGATAGTTTATTAGATATTGTCTACCCTCTTTTGTGTGAGTATGATCATGGTGTATTTATTTTAAACAGCTTCAAACAGCTCATATTTCGTAAGGTGTAGACAGGTTCACAGGTGAAATTTTCTTTACTCCTGATAAAAAGCTCATCATTTTCTTTGTAATGCAGAAAAGTATATTGATAAATTTCGGCACTGTCTTTCATTTACATTTTACTGTACCTAGCTTCATAAGCTTACTGTTCAGTTACCATTATGACACGTTATTATTAGTCTTCCTTTCTATGTTATTGCACAAGTTGTGTTTGTGAGGTGGCTGACATTCCGTGTTGTGTCACTGATAATACTAGACACTGTGAGCTAACATCTCAAAGACATTCAGGCTCACATGCAGTTCCTCTTCGACGAAATGTCTTGGCTCATATTTGTCTAGGGGTTGAACTGCACGTGTCGCATTACACGCCCTAAATTAGACACTTGTGACCCTTTGGTTAAATTTGTCTGGCTGATGGCAAGTTTGCAAAATTGTATTAGGTTACTATAACATATAATAACAGTAATAGTAATATTAGTAACTTAATTAACGACCCATAAATGATGTAGGCCACATAGTTGCGATTTGGTTAGAATAATGTTTATTCAGAAAACAAACTAATAGCGAAAGTGGTCGTATTTAGAATTACTATTACACTTGAGCGCATATCCATTTGACACAGTTCGATCATTCACAATCTCATCGTGAAACACAAGACCAATACTCCACCTCGATATTTACACGAAAAGTTAGAGTTCACACCAGGCACGCAGCTGCTCACTGCTCAGAGACTAAGTCCTGTGATTCCACACAACAAGAAATTTTCTAAATCGTTTCACTTCATACCTACCTAAAGGCCAACTGTCCGCTTTCGTGTCTCCATCCGAACTGTACCCTTTGGTGTCTAGACCAGAACTGTCCCTCTGGCAGTGTCCGGTCGCGTCCCCTGCGTGCCAAACATCGTCGCTCAACGGACCAGTGGAGTTACTTTTCCTGAAGCCATCCATCTGATTGGCTACAGCTTATTCTACATTATTTTACATTTTAACATATTTAAATAATCAAAATTTGAGCACTTTCAGGTTCTAAATAAAGTAACAATAATATCCATTAATAAAAAACGTTAAATTGTTTTACATAAAACCAATACAATTTCCTTCTTAACTTTGAATGTCACAGCCTGTAGCCTTGCACCGATTTTATGAAGGACGGCAGATTAAAATTACTGAGACCTCATTCCCTGT
Organism: Schistocerca serialis cubense; assembly: GCF_023864345.2. NCBI lineage: Eukaryota > Metazoa > Arthropoda > Insecta > Orthoptera > Acrididae > Schistocerca > Schistocerca serialis. Next base: position 527,891,319 of record NC_064643.1, read on the forward strand.
ATTACTTCAGAATTAGATAGTTTTCATAGATGTTCCCCTTTATGGCCAATCTTAGGTCCGCCATATTTAACACCGCTATGTCACTCTGGCCGCAAATGGCTCCTCGTCTGTCTCACTCCCACACTAAAGTACAATAGACGCCTGTGAATTTCCCCATCTCGTGGTGACTCTGCGCTCTTTGGCACACGGTCCTGGACGACAGGGTTCGTTTCACAATTCCTGAAGGCTGATTCTTTCGGCCATACAACTAAATGAGAGCGAAATGCTCGTTAACTCACAACACATTCACCTGTGAACAATGGTTTGTTATGCTTAGGTAGAGTATAAACATTACATGCTGATTACTGCTAAAACAAAATGCATTCATCCATATACTAAAAGACTGATGCAAATGATGATTTCACTACCACTCCCTGCAACACAATATTCACATTCTGTAAGCGCCACAGCTTATTTTATCACTTCTATCATTACACTGTTTAGACTTAGGCACACCAAATATTAGTTATAGATGTGACATATTGTTAACATTAATTGAACTCTGTTACAGTTGTTTGATTTTTCTTGGACGGTTTCGATGTTTTCGGTCGTGGCTTTGTTTCAGCCTTTTTACCCTGGAGTTTTCATTCACATGAAACATCAGATACGAAAGTTTAAGAGTCCCTGTCATAGTGACAGTTATGAAGTTTCTTACTTTGCTCTTCACATTGTTAATGTTGACTCCTGTCCTTGTTGAGAATGGCTTGATTAATCATTGGTATTACTTCATGATTAGTTCTGTGAAGTTTATTGATAACAATGGATTAAGATACCACTCTTAGTTTAGTCTGTCTTTTGTAGAAGATGTCATTCACTTAGTAATTCAATCATGCTAAGGAATTCGAATAAATCTTCAAGTTATGTGCATTCCCTGCTTGCAAATTGTTGTTCAATATTCTTTTGACAAGTGACCATAAAATACAGTACAGTACTTGGTTTTCTGTTCAGTACCTCCTCTGACAAAATAACCATGACCGACCACATCTAAAAACTTCATATTAATTACTGCTGCACTGACGTGTGCTCAAAAACAAGCAGCTGTAACACTTGTGGTGAGCCCAGAGGTGCTTAACAATGCATAGTCACATCTCATGGAGGTTATATTTGTTCTTGTATTGATCGAGATACAGCTGGATGACCTCATAACTTGATAGTAATGACCCACTGTTATGTTGTGAGATTTGTTTGCAGCTAGGAAGCATCCTACCTGCTTTGATTTTGATATCTGAGTGGCACCTGCGCTTTCAGCTGAAATAATTGTGTGCTTTATCAATATTTGTTCTAAAATCATAGCTGATATAGGGATAAAGAGCACTTTTGTCTGGAATGAACTCGGCATTAGTTACAAAAATACTTATTGTCCTCAGATAAACCATGCTCTGAAATGTGTGGGTGTTCGTTGACAATCCAGATTTGCTCAACTTCTTAGAGAAACATTCACTCAATCAGGGAATTTTGTTAGAGAACAAGGCAGTGACTAAAGCTGTGTTCGAGAAACTTTTAATTTTGGACAGTAGGAGATGAAAATACCCCCCAATTTAACTCAGTAGTATATTACAGTGAAGGGAAAGGAACGATAGTGAGTGCACTCAACAGTTCAATTGCTATCTCACACATCAGCTCACACAGTTCGCTATTTAATGGCAGAAGAAGGACGCGGTAATGATTTCATACAGTTGGTGGATTAGACCTTTGATATATTCAATTTGTGAGAGTACCAAGTTATTCACCTGTGGTTCGGCATTCATTTCTAATGCCCAAGAAGATTAAATACTATAAACACTGTGAAGACATGCATGTTGGATCCTCAAAGCATATTCCACCTTTGAGGAAGGATTTTTGAAAACTATTCATTCAATTTTATGTCTGTTCGAAGAATTAGTGGCTTATGATATCAAATGAACTCTCACTGCAAGCCTAAATGAAGACATATTTGAGATCTTCTCGTTCCCTGTATATTTTTGTGATCCTCCCTCATCCGTAGATGTAAAAATCTGTATAACACTGTTTTTGCTGGGCATTAAAGGTTCACAATATTGTTCTTCCCAGTGCATCCTACGTTGTATAAGGTGAAGAACGAAAAATTGTAATTGCAGTTGTGTTTGACAGCATCCAGGTCTATATGTCTGAGGCACCGGCAATGCTGAAGGAGAGAAGGATATCGAAAACCTAGAATTCGCCCAGCAGATTCCATTATCCTATCAGTGTCATTTGGCCGACTTTCTAGATTAGAAGGAATTAAATACTTTGCTGAATATATAATATACAGTGGAACCTCACTTAACGAGCACCTCCTATAAAGCGAAATTCGCATAATTAGCACAAAAAATTGTAAAAATATGACTCGTTTAACTAGCGATGTTTCGCATAACGAGTGACGACGATTTAGTGTGACGTCACCAGCCGTTCCCGCGTGGCTGGGATAACGTTCAACAGTATGAACACCTTCGATTGTTGGCAGTGGCTAATGAACATTGTCTTAAATACATACTGCAGTCTGGGTTTAGCGCTCTTTCTGCTACCGCCTTAGTGCAGCTTGTGATGACACATTTTTCTAAATTTGCGTTCACACAGTGTTTTTTTGCGTGCAAATTTTAATAATCTTCGTAGAAATGTCCCTGAAGGTAAACCCGCAAGAGAAAGAAAATGATCTTAGAAATGAAACGTAAAATCACTGAAAAACAAGAGTGTCACACTGCTCTTCTGTGCCAGTGCAAATGGCGATTTGAAAACTAAACCGCTGCTTGTTTACCACTCAGAGACTCCACGAGCCTTCATGATGTCTAAATTCTAGAAGATCAGAATAAATGTTGTATGAAGGTCCAACAACAAGGCTTGGGTGACGTGATCTTTTTTGTGATTGGATCAATGAAGTGTTTGGTCCTTTGGTGAAAAAATATTTACTTGAGATGAATCTGCCATTCCATGTCTTGCTTGTTATGGATAACGCTTCTGCCCATTCTCCAGGCCTACAAGACCACCTCCTCGAATGATTTCATTTCATCGAGATCCAATTTCTGCCTCTCAACACTACCCTGTCACTCCAGCCTATGGACCAGCAGATTATTTCTAACTTTAAGAAGCTCTTCACTAAAGCACTCAAAGAGCATTGCTTTGAGTTAACTGAAGCTACCAATCTCACTCTCAGAAAGTTTTAGAAATAGCACTTCAACATCACTGCCTGCATGAAGGTGATGAAAAGGCTTGGGAAGGGGTTACCAAGAGAACTCACTTCCGCTTAGAACAAGCTTTGTCCAGAGTGTGTCGTCGAATGTGACTCTGAGGCATTTGAGCAAGTACCTGTTGAGCCTGTAGTCAACAAGATTGTGTCTTTGGCCAAGGGCATGGAACTAGAAGTGGATAACAATTATATCGATGAGCTGGTGGAAGATCATAGCCTAGAAATGACCATCAAAGAGCTTATGGAGTTGCAGTGTGTTTTACAGCAGGAAGTTGTGGAGAGCGATTCAGAGGAGGAGGAGGAGGAGGAGGAGAAGGAGGAGGAAGAGGAGGCAGTAACAGCAAAACAGCAATCTTCTGATGCAATGAGAGAAATGCTGAAAGCAGAGGAATTGGTCATCGTACATTGAAAATCATTACCCCAATAAAGCAGTGGCCAACACACTACAAATTTTTTTCATGATAATGCTGTGTCACATTTATGCCAAGTGCTGAAGCGTCAGCAGTAGCAAATGACTATAGATAGCTTCATACTAAAAAAGAATTAGTGGTGTATCGTGAATAAGAAAGTATACAGAACTGAATGTATGATTTACTTTAAATAAATGGCATGAATAAGATAAAACATTTATTACTTTTTCTGCATGAAATGTATTATCATATTTTACGTTATTTTATATGGGATGAATGGTTTTGCTAACGAGTGTTTCGTACTATGAGTAAGATTCTGGAACGAATTATGCTCGCTTTGCGAAGTTCTACAGTACTAGTTCAGACAGTATGACAGACCACAGACCATATCTCCTGTAGACTAACTAGCAGCTGCTGGTGATATGTAATTAGATGGATGGACATAGTTTATCGCAGGAGTTCGCTTCTTTTCTGAGAATAGTAAGGGTTAAGAGTCAACAATGAGCTGTGACCCTACCCAGAACTGGATGCCGGATATCTGCCTGTGTAGTTATCTGATATTACCCAACTGGAACTACAGCATATTATTTGGTATACAATAACTACTTTATTCATATTACTTATCATAAACACAAAATACTTTCACACTCTTTCGTGTTAACAAAGCAGAACTCTCCTCCCAAGACAATTCACTTCCCTGTCTCTTTGCATGGGAAGATCTTGTTTTTTCCATATATTGATCCAAATTGGTTCGATTATCTTTAAATTTTAATATTATTATTGTTACTGTAATTGCTACATAGCTGCCCCCTGACAGTGCAGAGCACTAGGGCAGTGGAATGGGTGATATAATACCGAACATGTAGCATTTTCATCACACATTGTAAGAAAGGTTAGTGGAACAATAAAACATGAAATGCATGATGACCCACCAAAAAAATTATATATACAAGTTCAACTATTCTGCAGTCCAATTAATATGAGAAGAAAGATAAACACTGTGTATTATATAATTGTTACACACTTCACTGACAAGTTAAAGTTTGACAGTACTGGTAACAGAATCAGTCCATTGTTCCCCTAAGATTCTGTATCCTCTGCCTGAATAATATCGAAATAATTATACAATAAATACATAAATACATAAATATAAGTTAACTACACCTTATTTAAAAACTTCATCTTGAACAGTAGAAGGAAATATATATGTGTAAGAGAATGGTAGCTATTATAATATGCTTTAAAATGTCTCTTCGCTATTTTGACAACAAAAAATTCAGGAATAAATTGACAACATACGCACTGGTAATTGGTGCACAATTTTGCCCTGTGAATAATAATTCTTCAACCTATTTGACGAAATAGTCCTCCAAGTGGGCCGGTGGTCTGCACTAGTGGCCATAAAATGACTGTGTTGCATCAGGGGTTGTAGTGGTAAGCATGTAGTCTAGGGCAGTCAGCTGCTATGGTGTATAGTGTGAATCATCTAACTCCTCCTGTAAGGCAGTCGTGGCTGATGAATCTTGGTTGTGTCTCCATCTTGCAGTATTCAATCGATATACTGAAACTGTTGATGATGTTCTGTAAATCATAGTGTTTCAGCTCTTTAAGTGCAAACATCGTGGAGAACCGTGAGATTGGGGGAGGGAGGGGGTGGGGAGGAATGTGACGTTCGGCAATATGATGTTTAACACATTGTACTAATACTGGCAGGTCGATGGAATCTGGTAAGGCTGTTGGTTTGATGAATTCTGCCAGTAGGTTTAGCGCTTGCCCATACAGAATTTCCATCAAAGATGGCTTGCAGGTCCTCCTTGAAAGCTGATCTCATGCCCACTATCACCCGAGGAAAATATCCATGCTGCTTCCCCCCTATGACACATTAACAGAGCTTTTAATGTGTGATGCCACCACTCTACCAATCCATTGTTTTACTGATGGTAGGTAGTGATTCTAAAACATTTCACTCCACATATTTTACAAAGGTTCAAAAACAGGGGCAACTCAAAGTGTATCTGTGGTCTGCTGTGGTAGCTGTGGGGCATCCAAAATGTGCAGTCCACATCTCTACAAGTGCTTTTACTGCTGATTCTGCTGTGAGTCAGGCCTATTCTGACATTCTGTGAGTATCTGATAAGATATGTCTAACCCCCCTCCCCTCCCCCCCGAAAAAGGAAGAGGTTCAATAAAATGCAGGTGTACATGCTGTAATCGGCCAAATGAGATGTTGAACGTGTGTAAAACTGGGCTCAAGTGACATCCTATTTTTCTCCTTTGACATTCCACACATGTCTGTGTCCAAAGTTTGCAATTATTTTTTAATTATGGCTCTAAAACCGCTCTGTCACCATCCTGATTGAGCCAGTTTGTGCATGTTCTTGAAGATAGTTGTTCTGTATACTTTGGGTACAAATGGTCTGATGTGTCCCTGTAATATGTCAAATCACATGTTGTTTACTGTACCATTCATCTTCTGATGTTCTACTTTTAGATTCGTTGTATTGTTTTTTTAACAATGTTGGAGTTCCTTATCATTCTCTTCTACTGCCGCAAGGCAAACTGATGGAGAATTGATTCTGAAAAAGCAGTTGACAGCAATATTATCCACCCCTTTAATGTGTACTACATCCATGGAGAATTGGCTGATGAAATTCAAGTTCCTAAAGTGTCGAGGTGAACAACCTTTACCGTGATTCTTGATTGCCTCCACCAGGGGATGATGATCTGTAAATATTTAAAACTCTACCCTTTAATGTGTGCCTTAAAGGGTCGATTACGCTCATAAACTACTGTCAAATGTGAACAATTTGAGTTGTGTTGTAATTAATATTTTTGAAAAGTATCTCAATGGATATTGTTTTCCCACTGTTATCTTGTGCAATACTGCACGAATCACCACATCACTCACATCAGGTATCAGAGATAATGAGGCACTTTCTACTGTGTTCACTAGTGTAACAACCAGTTCTGAGCTGAGTTAAATCTTATCAAATACTTGCTGCATGCCATTTGTCCATTTAATCACACGTTTCCTTTGATTATCTATTCCCATCAGTGTATCAGTCACAGGGGATTTGCAATTTCGCTGCAAGTGGCAGTTATCTACTATAAAACTTGATTGTCTACAGAATTCAGCGCAATTCCTGAAAGACTGTAGGTTTAGGCATGGGTTGTTTCAACTTGTTCAGCTGTGAGTTTAATTCTGGTACTGCTTACGGAATGATCCAAGAAGATTACTTCATTTTCCCTAATTCAGCACTTCTCTTCATTGACTATAATTTCATGTTTATGAAGGGTTAAAAAAAATATTTTAGGTGTCTACTGAGCTCTTCAGCAGTGTTTGAGAAAACCTGTATATCTTCCAAATAGCAAAAACAGAACGAAAAATCCTCTTAGTATTGAGTCGACAAAACGCTGCTATATCTGAGCAGTATTTTTTAACTCATAACACGTGTCCACGAATTCAAATAGCTTGAAGAGGACGATGATCATCATTTTCGGTATGCCGTCTGAAGCCATTGGTAGTTAGTAGTAGGGCTTCTTGGAGTCTATCACACTAAACATGTTCGCACCTCCCAGAGCATGTGAAAAATACTCTCACTTTGGAATAGGATATCTGTCTGGTACAGTATGGGAGTTATATGATCGGTAATCTGCACATAATCTAAAAGAAACGCCCTTGTTAGACACTAAGTGAATCGGCTGTGTTCATTAGCTGGCTGTAGGCTGTACTTCTCCTGTCTGCAAAAGCTCCTATACAATTTGTTTGGATGCTTGACGTCCATACAGTGCATGTACCGGTGCTTTTGTGTAGACTGGGGGGCCTTGCGACATGTGAATGTAACGCCTTGTCCCTCATCTGACTTCCCCAAACACGTAGATACGACTTTTATTAACTGTACGTCGCTTTCCGATGGTGTGACTGAGTGTACCACAGTTGTCCTTCACTCAACTAAAGCTGTCTGCTCAGCATCTGTTGACTTGGTGTGTGGTGCCATCTGTGGTTGAGGCTGCTGCAGATCTTGACGATGCTTTATTTTATTCCATATTTCCGTATTTTCTAGACATAATAACAATTTGTGTTGTACCACATCCTGTAATTTGTTGTTAGTAGTTGTAATATCATGTTTCATATTACTTATCAGCCTCTTAATTTTGTCTTTTACTTTTCATCTGCGATTGTATCCCTATAGCGTCTGTGTCCTTTGTTACCTGATCTGTTGTCCCATAACAGTACATCTAATCACTGCCATACAATAGTCTAGTGAAAGTTTGTGATGGCGAAGAAAATCCATCCGCAATGTCGGCACTGTCATATCCCCTACCACAAACTCCCAGCTGAAGTTGCAGTGAAGACAGAAACCTGCTGTCAGGTGGCTTATTCCATAGTGATGAATAGGTGCACAATTAATAGCACATAGAAAAGTATTTGTTAATTTGCTGCCTAAACGAGAGTGCTCTCACAGTATGGTGCTAATTGCCAAGCCAGTGTGTACCAGGAACTGGCGGCCCGACACCCCAATCCACATGAAAAGATTGGGTCTGTAGGCTGATGGAACATAAGCTTGTTTGGAATCTTCACCTTGTAGCCTGCTCGCATCTTGCCCTGCCTTATATCGTCCAACACCCATGTTGTAGGCTGTTGTTGCTGATATTTGAAACTTTGAGGTGAAATACATTTGCGCGCCATCTGCCAAAATTCTCATGACACCAACATAGTTGTCAAAAAGGTAAGTCGACAATGCATGATATTTTGTTGTGATCCATTTGTTAGACCAACAACCTCAGGGCAATGTGCTTCAGTCATGAGGGATTAGTTGTTTCTGCGGTAGATTGATTAACTGTCGTTCCACGTTGTCGCTGTGGTTGCCATGAGTATTCGGTCTCGCACGACCAGCCTTGGGCGGATTCGTAAGTGTTCGTATTTCACGAGGGCTGACCTTCTTGAGTTCTTGCAGTAGAAAGATGGTTGACTGCGTAGCATGAGGAATATATCTGATGCTCGAATCTGGCTTGGTACATTACTGTATGGATTCTACTGCCAGCTTCACCTCTAAATGTTCCTGCTCCCTTGAAAAAAGCGTGGCCTGTCGTGAAGATGGAAGTTCGAGTATCCATACTCTCCACAAGGTGACACCCGAAAAGATGTCGGATCCTACAGCTTATCTACGGCTCTTCCATATCTGAGAAGGGATTCTGTTTCTGATTTCTTCGTCATACAAGACCTGGAGTATTTATCGTTCTAGTGTCTTCGACAAACGTAGCAATAAACCCTTTTTTGTCGTATCAGTCTTGTTTGATGTAAGTGGAAAGCCAATGATATCACTAATGAGGTGAGAACATTTAGTTAAATTGTTCAGATCAGCAATGAACTTTTGTGTATCATCTATCATTCTTTAACTTTGTAGAATTAATTTGACTATTTGAAACAACGTCTGTGGTTGCTGTGATAGGCTGCTGTTAATTATGAAGAGAATCTGATCACAGTGCCTTGCCGCTAATCATTTTAAATGGCATCATTCTGCCAGATTTAGACTACGAAGTTTCCTGGCACACTCACGACATGATAGTACACCCAGTGCATATGTCGTGGGGCTGTGCAGCTGTTTCTGGCGATTAGTAAAATCGAAGCACACATCATGCGGCTCCAACGGTTAAGCAGTATGGTCTGAGACGAGTGGAAACGTTAAGTTATGATGTGGCGGGTAAATCCGCTGGGACTTTTCCAACAAACTGACTTATCGCAGAAGTGTCCCAAATGTGAGATTTTGTAGAAGATTTGACGGTCCGTGGCACCATGTAACGTGTTGTGTCCATATTATATGAGAATTGACAGAATGATAATGGTGTACAGTTCGCCATTTGAGTCTTTTGGCATTGCGGGCAAATGTCCGGTGTTATACATCACGCTGTTCGTACAGCTATCTGTTGTCTTAGGATCATAACTGTAGTTTTCAGCTATTAGCGAATCGGAAGTAATGACGGCACACAACAATTACTTTATTCATATTACTTATCAGAAGCACAAGATACTTTCTCACTCTTTCGTGTTAACAAAGGGGATACAACTTCTCTTCTTTCAAGACAGTTCACTTCCCAGTCACTTTATGCAGGAAAATTTCGTTTGTTTCCACATATTGATCCTAATCAGTTCGATTATCTTTTATTTTAAATATTTTTGTTATTGTTGCTGCTACGCCTGCACTTGAGTGACATTACTTTTGTTGCAGTTTGTAATCCTTAACAGTCTCAGCAGTAAATGACTTTTGTACACATTATTTAGTTGTGTAACTTTTCATATGACTGGTTGAATCATGCTTCTTGTATCCCATTGTAATTAGGCGTGATTTTCACGCTCAATTAGTATTTACGCAAGCAATTACATAATAATTTTTGTTCTTTTGCCAGAGATGCCTTTTGCAGTATTTCGCTGAGAGTAGGCGTTTTTTCATGTAGGTTTCGGTAATGTTGATTCTAGTGAGAACCGAAGTAATTTTAATCAGTGGATTGTATCCAGACGAGAACTTATGAACAACGCAGCATCAATCTGAGGCTACTACGTACCGAGTACTTGCGGCAACGAAAATTAGGAACTGCCATCTTTAGTGATGTAATGTCTAATATATTTTCACTATTGTATAGTAATTTAGAATGAATTTCTTCGTTGGCTTCCAGTTCAGAGAAAAATCACGGCAAAGCACAAAAGTTGTTGAAAAATTTAAATCGTTGTAATAAATCGTTAAGCGAAGTTGGAGAATATCTGTGGTCATGCGCTATCATATCGTTGAAAGATAATGGACTTAGCTTATCTTAGGTTTTGTAGTTGATGGTTTGGGCAGGTGGTTGTGTGTTTGTATGTGATAAGTTCATTTTTTTTCCCCCGAACAGTACTGTTGTGGTTAAAGTGATTGCTCTGTATAACGGCGGCCTGCAGTAGTAATGTTTTGACTGACCCATAACTCAGCGGTCAATGTCATTGAGTGTTTGAAAACAATAGAAAAATGAATAAAGCTATATGTTCAGCAGAAGTCAAATGGCAATTTGTATCGTAGTCGTGTGATGACAGTATATAAATATTTTTTTTGCGAAATTTCATGAAATATAAAAGCAGAATGGATGCGAATTTGAGCAAATTGAATCACTTGCGCATCAGTGACAATACGATTAGCGCCCCTCAAGAAATTGACAGAAGCACTCATAGGGTTGTGGCATCGGAGTCTGGTTATGGACGTATTGTGCCAAAGTCGGTCGACAGTCAAGGGAAGTCCCTGTCTAGTTCGGCAATGTGTGGTGTTGGTGTTTCTGGAACGCCTGCCGGCTATGAAGTGATGACATCGGGATCAAGATCTCTTCCTTCTAGTTCTGTGGCGTCGCCAATCAAGAGTGCTGGACGTCACCATGACGCTGGTAAACAACGTTCTGTCGGTGCCATAGAAAGTTTTGTTGTTGAAGGCTCTGGGAATACAAATGTTAAGGCACAGCCAACAGACTATAAAATATATGAAAGAGGCAACATCATTGCAGCATCAAAATTTGCAACTCCAAAACAGGTTGAAACAATAGCCTCACTCTCAGGTACCAAGACAGAAACTTCGGCTCCCATGCGAACTCCCCAGAGTACTGATAATTCTCCATCTGATTCTTGCAAGTATTATGCAACTAATAAATTGACTAATAGCCCAACCCATAGTCATAGTGGTTCCAGTAAAGATTCACAACAGTCAAACAGCCCTCGCAGTAGCATGGTATGCCCTGGACAAGGATTCGCTAATGTGTCCACACCTTTGTATGAAAATTTGGAATACTACACTTCTGGCCGGAATGTGCCAGCAGGACCTTATTACCATCAGATGTCTCCACACATAGGAAGTTCTCATTCCAGTTTTGGCTCTCAGGACTCGAAGCATTCCAGCCCAAGGGCTAGTATAGCCGAAGGTGTTTTACAGTATGAATCAAATTACCGAAAAGCCCAACCCCAGGTTCCAACTGGTGGTAGGTATGCATCTCTTTCTGGAGTGTCAAATAAGGAGTATCCTCCCTATGAAGCACCCCCAGTTTATGAGAATATCCAAGACCTCGGTCTGTCAAATGCACCTTCATTAAGTAAATCTGCTTTAAATTATGAACCAGCAAAGCCAGGGCCTCAAGTGGCAGTTTCTGCAGATCAGAGATTGCATGGGAACCCTTCAACAAAACATTCCTTGAACTTTGTTCCTCCTATGACAGTTGCAAGGCCAGGAGCAACTAGTCCAGCAACATCACAACCCGTTTCACCTAGAACGAACAATCTCCCTCCACCACCACCATACCCTGGTAGTGCAGCATCTAATGTGGGTGGTGCCATGACCTCAAATTCTCCAGCAGGTCAATCGCAGCTGTCAAGTAATGCCAATGTTCCACCTTATTCCAGCAATTCATCGGAGGGTTCTCATAACAATCGTGCCAGTATTCCTTCTCGAAACTATGGAAGTAATGCTGCTAATGCTCCACTATCTTCAGGTGAAGCAATTCGTACTATGTCACCAAACACAACGTATGTCCCTGCAACATCAAACATTCCATTAGGTGTTCCATCAGCATTGAAATCTAATTTGAAAAATCATACTGGAAATTCTTATTCTGCAACTAGCAAACCAAATGTAAATGGTAACGGTGATTACGTTGTAATGACTGGGAACAGTGGTCAGGTGGCACCGGTACAGCTTGCAACTAGTTATCAGAGGGGCACGTCATCTGGTGTTGCGAATGCAGTATATGTCAGTATGGGACCCTCACCACCAGCTGAAGTTCAGTCTTCAGGCCTACAGAAGCAGCAGAGTAATTCACCAGCAACAAATAAAACAAAACCACTGATGGGAAAGACACTTTTGCCTTACAGTGTCACACCACCACGACCAATGGTTAGTTATGTTTGTAAAGTGCAGGTGATTTTGTCTTGTAACTACTTTCATTGAGGGAATGAGACATTTTATTGGATACAGTGATGGGAAGTATTTTGTTTGTGATTGCATACCGTGGTTTTGTTAAAGGGTCCAACAGAAGCTGAGAAGAAAATTGAAGAGTTGACCCGCCAGTTAGAGGAAGAGATGGAGAAGCAAGAAGAAGAAGGGGAGTATTTTGGTAAGTATTAATACAAAGAGTATTTTGTGCATCAAGAAGTAGTAAGAGGTATTTCATCATAATGAACTGTAAAACTTTTTTAGTTACAAACTTTCTTAGTGTGATGGTGAATGGTCGAAAGATCATTATCAGATAGAAACACGTTCAGTTTTGGCAAGCCCTCTATGACGACCTTGTTTTACTCAGTGGAAGTCTGTTCTTAGCAGACTTTTATGATAAACTTAAATATGATGGAAGTGATTAGCAATGTAGATAACAGTTGTGTTACCCACGCGGGGTAACATGATTGCTTCTGGGTGCAGGGTTACACCGGCTCTGTATCAAATCTGCCCAGCAAATTAATGATGAGTCTGTGTGCTGGCCTGCCTGGATGTGGTTTTTAGGTGGCTTCTCGTATCCTACTAGGTAAATACTGGACTGGTATACATGTTCCATCTCAGGCAAAAGTTACACAAAAATTTAGAACACCTTTTTATACTTGGCAACAGAATTTAGTCTACATACAGACAGGTTGGGGTACACTGCTTCTGCCCTTGATGGTGAGTAGGAGACTTATGATCTTAGCTGCATGGGATCCTTAAACACTGAACCAGCTCAGCTGACATTTGTGCTGATGATATTGGAGTATTAACAGGAGGATGAGATGCCTGTTTTTATGATAATAGTTGCTGGTCAGGTTACCACTTCCCCACATATCATTTAACTAATGGAAATACTTATTTTGTGTGTAATACAATTGTCAGCATGTGATACATTTAAAAAAAATACACTGTTCAGTACGCAGGGCGTAGTTTTGAAACCTATGGTCTGATGCATTTTATACCAGTACTTTTCCAAGTATGCCTGTCAGCTTTGCAGTTGAGGACTGAAAAGCTGGGGAAATAACATTAGTGATGTGCTCTTGTATAACAAAATATTTTCTCTACTCTAAGCTAACATGATTACTGTAATTACATGGTCTGTGTGGAAATTATTCACTTGATGCTTACCAGGAAGGAAAAAGTGTTTCCCATGAGAGCATGTATCTAGTATTAAGACCAATATAGGTCAACCACAGATGACGATACCAAAACACCAATACCTACAACTAAAACTACGAAAATTGGAATCTGACATTTCTCTTGACCTATCGATTCTAATAAAGTACCGTGGAAACAAATATGCTTAAGCGCCCCAGGTCATCTAAATAATCCTGTAGCTTCAATAAAGTGTTCAGCTATTTCAGAATTTCAGTTGTTTGTTTTGTGTTAAGTTAGTTTACGATGGGGTAGGGACTCTTGGCCCACTCTGAATACTTGTAACAAGTTAGCTTAATGGCATGAAAAATAATTACTCTCTTTTCAAATAGTCCCTCCATACTTTCCCACAAATGACTTTAAGGACATGACCATGCTGTCACACTTCAGTTACATTTCCATTTCTTCACTTCGATCTGTTTGAAAAACTGAGGCAACTTCACCTCATTATGATCATAAAAATTGTGAGACATTAGTGTTGTACAACAGCAATCCCATTTTTATTATTATTAATTCTTGTCTGAGTTCTCCTGGTAAATTTTAATTTTATAATATGTATTAACTAAGAGAACAACAAAAACAATCAATTATTGATGATAAAAAAAGTCTACTTACCAAGCGGCAGTGGAACACATATAAAAGACTGTTGTGATTGGAAAGCTTTCGGAGCTTGTTGCTCCTTCTTCAGGTAGAAAAGTTGAAGGGGAAGGAAGACAGGTGAAGAAAAAGGACTGGAAAGGTCTACGAAAAGCGGTAGTTTTTGGGAAAGTTACCCAGAACTGCAGATCAGGGGAGACTTACCATCTTCTTGTCCTGTATGTTAAGTCTCCCCTGACTTGCGGTTCTGAGGACTTTCCCAAAATCTACCCCTTTTCCTAGACGTCTCCAGTCCTTTTCCTTCACCTTTCTTCCTTCTCCTTCAACCTTTCTGCCTGAAGGAGGAGCTGCTGGCTCCAAAAGCTTGCCAATTACAACAATATTATATGTGTGTGTTCTTCTGCCATTTTTGGTGAGTAGATTTTTTTATCTATTCAATCAAGTAATTTGAACCCAGTCACGTAATTGTATTAACTAAGAGGTACGCTTAATTGCCTTTTTAAGTAAATGTATTTTAGATCTCTTGAGACTCCTTGGGAAAATTGTAACACATCTTTAATCTCTAGGAGAAAATGCTGTTTAGAACTTTTCATTTGGCTTTTGTTGACAAATCTAAGTCCAAACTGACTCTTGTTCCATGATCATGCAGAGAACTATTTGTGATGTACTTACTAATGTTTTCTTGATGTGCACTACAGGGTGGTAAATGCACATGAAGAATACCTACCAAACTTTTTAAAAATAATTTCTTGCAATGGGCTCAGCTACAACTTTTAGTTATTATTATTATGGATATTTTCTGCTTTTTGAAAATTGCCTTCATATTTTTTTGCATTTTATCCTCAGAAAAGAATTCTATTTGCTAAGAATTGAGTGTACGTAGGAATAATGTCACCAAGAGGCACTGATGATATGTTCCTAAGGGCATGACATGCTGATGAGTCACTTCCCAGTATCTTCACCCTGTTCGCCACATAGCCTATAGATTTATAAGTTATGTTTAATGTCATTGTGTTGTTTTCCCTCTTAAAGCTGAAATTTCTGCTATTTTTCTTTATGTTCAATGTTAATGTATTACATATGGCCCAATATATGGGAATGCAAGATTTTTGGCAAATTCGTTTGATGGAATATTCTCATATTGTCAGCCGTGTCGTGGCATTGTCTTGTTGCAATGTTTAGAGTTTCCTACTCTTCGTTGTTTTAGGTTCATGTCCAGTTTGTTCCTTTGTAGCCACTGGACTACAGACTCATCCTGAGAGCCCAATGGGTGGACTAGTTGTGTGCCTCCAGTAGAGATGTTGCAGCCAGTCATGGCCATTATGTAGAAGCACAACATAAGAAATTAATAACTTTTTTTGCTAAATGATTATAATCAAGAACATGCTTTGATTAGTCAAAGACCAACTAGGAGTATGGGCATATGACGTCTATAGCATCTCTTGTGAGTGTGGCACTTAGTACATCAGCCAGACACTGCAGTGTGTCTCGCAGCACTGTTCAGAACATTTTAGGAGCATTTGCCTCAGCCATACCAACAAGTCTGCAACATTGTAACAAAGCATCTGCATACGTCCTCCACAAACCACTGTATGGTGCATGCCGGAGGGCATCAAGCACCACTACTAGTCATTTCCTTTCCTTTTCCACTCTCAGGTAGAGTGAGAGAAAAGTGCTATCCGTAAGCCTCCGTATGAGCCCTGATTTGGTATATTTGTGATCATTATGGGAAATGCATGTTGGTTCAGTAGAATCGACCTGCACTTGGCCTCAAATGCCAGTTCTCTAAGTTTCACAAAAGTGCCTCATGAAAAGAGTGTCATCTTCACTCTGAGAACTCTTGCTTGAGTTCATGAAGCATCTCCATAATGCTTGTGTACTGATTGAACCTACCAGTAACAAATCTAGCAGCACACCTCTTAATTCATTTCATGTCTTCCTTTAATCAGACTTGGTAGCATTCCCAAACACTCAAGCAATACTCGAGAATAGGTAACAGTAGTGTTCTATAAGCTGTCTCATATATAGAGAGAGCTAAACTTTCCTAAAGTTCTCCTAAAAAAATGAAGTTGTGCATTCGCCTTCCTTACTACCAACCTGAGGTGCTCATTCCATTTCATATCTGTTTGCAACTCTATGCCTAGGTATTTAGCCAACATGACTGTGTCAAGCAGCACACTACTAATGCTGTATTTGAACATTACAGGATTGTTTTTCCTCTCACCTGAATTAATTTATATTTTTCTACATTTAGAGTAAGCTGTGATTCACCACAACTACTAGTCACTCAACGAAGACACCTTCCTGTAAACTGTAGCATTATCAGCAAACAGCAGTAAATTGCTGATCACGCTGTATGTTGGATTATTTGTGTATATAGAGAATAAGAGTGGTACTATCACACACCCCTGGGGCACTCCTGATGATACATTTGTCTCTGGTGAACATGCACTAGGACAATGTACTCAATTCTAGTACTTAAAAAGCCTTCAAGCCACTCCATATCTGGGGCCCTAATTCATGTGCTGGGACTTTGTCCTCAGTCTGCAGTGGAGCACTATGTCAAATGTTTTCTGGAAATGTGGGAATATGGAATCTGTCTGTTGCCCTCCATAAACAGAGGTCATATGTTTGGTTTCGAAAAGACAGGGGTTCATATGGGTTCTGGAATTCAGTCATCAAAGAGGCTGCGGAAATAAGAGTACATGATGATCTTGTCAATCAGTGCAGTGATTTCCAGTTAAGCTCCACATGACATGCGGCATTAGCAGAAATATGTTAGGAATGCTCTGATGTGAAAGCGGTGGTGGCAGAGAGCGGGACAGACAGGCAGTGCCAGTACTTGGCGCCTAGACTCCCTCCACCCAACCAAGGGGCCTTGCACCATCGGCTATGAAATCTATTCTGCAGGCACATAATTTGCCCTCCTGGTGGGCCCTTGGCAGAAGAGTCTGTGATCCACTAGCAATAAAGGAACAAACTGAACACTTTGGCTGAAGGTGACAATTGGGCAAGTCATTGAAACATTGCAGCAAGACAATGCCACAAATTTGCTGATGACCCAAGACATTTAATCAATACTCCCCACTTGTACACATCATTGAGGTTTTCAGATGCCTTTTCAGCTAGGAGTTCTCATTTTGTATCAGTGACTATGATGTTGCTGTCATCAGCAAAGAGAAGTTGTCACTGTGTCTTATTTTGCCTAGAATATTAGTGACATATATAAAGAACAAAATTGGTCCTAATATACTTCCCTGAAGAACACCAAGTTAATGTTTTCAGTATGATAATTGTTTATTTAAACATTTGGCTTCATCACGTGATGGCTATTTCTACTTTTTGCACTCATTTTTAACCGTGCATTAACAGAACTTTACAGACAATTGCACCAGTAACCTTAGATAGTTCTAAAAATGTGCCTGAAATGCAGTCATCCCTATGAAAAGCTTAATGTACCACTTTTGTGTAGTTCTTTCTTCCATCCTTCTTGAAATGGAAGTGATATTGCTTCTAACTAAAACAGGAGATAAGTGAATTTAAAACTGATTGGATTTTACAAGTGTTCAGGGGTGATAGAAGAAGAATAAATCTGTCAATTTGAGATAAGGGATCCTGGTCTGGGAATGATTGATGCAAAAGTTATAAGTGAAAATCGTTCTGATACCTCTGACAGTGGAGCTCTTGTATTGCAAATTCTTTAATTTCCATATTTTGGGAGGAGGTAGTTTGGACCAAAACTAGAAGAAGAAAAAAAGCCCAGTAAACATGAGCTCTAAAATGCATACTTTAAGAGCTGCAAGCACTTGTTTGTCTTTGCTGCAGTGTAACACAGTTCTCTTATTGAAACAGATGCTTACAGCTCTTAAAGTATGCATTTTAGATCACATGTTTACTGGACAATTTTTTCTTGTTTTGGTCCATACTACCTTCTCCCAAAGTTTGGAAATCAAAATGCTTATAGTAAAAGAGGTACTCTGTCAGAGGTATGAGAATTATTTTCGCTTGTAACTTTCGACTTTGTCACTTCTAGACTAGAGTTCCTTACCTCACATTGTTACATTTACCCTTCTGTCATCCCTGAAATTTTGTTTAGCCATTGTGGAGTCACCCTTTATGTCGCTATGAAGAAGAATTCACATTAGTGATCAAACTTAGTACTACCGGATTGCTGAGACTAATTTTGTCCCGTTAAATGACTGTAGGTCTTTCATCTGGTTATGTGTGTGCTCAGATGCATTCACATTAATTCAAATTTACAGATGTGTTGTCAGCAACATGAGATTGGTCCTATTATACAACAGTTCCCAGAAGAAAATATATCTAGTCCTGGGGGAAAATTATGAACTTACACAAAAGAGTGAAACTAGGCTAAAAATCATGAAATGTGCCTTACTGAAGTTGAACACAGAAATAAAGGAAGAATTTCTCACCAGCATATGTTCTTTTTATGCTTTGTGTGTGTTTGTGTGTGTGTGTGTGTGTGTGTGTGTGTGTGTGTGTGTGTGTGTCTGGACAACTAACACCAAGTGAGATGACTTGTTGATCAAGACCTAACTAATATTCAGGAGAAATGTCTGGTCATCCAGGTACTACCTTTGCTGGTTCTACTGAAGTGATCTCAGACAGATGATCCAATTGTTCTTTCGCTGGAACACTTATACCGTGTGATGACAGACATAATTGGAGGTTTAAAGCTGGAAGCCAGAAAGTGTGATGAAGAGGAACATGGAGATTGGTGGAAAACAGTGTTGTGGAATATAAGAATGTTTCTAGTTTTGTGCACTAGAAGGGATGGCAGTGGGGGAAAGAAAGGGAAGAATCAGTGAAACTGTAAGAGAGAGGACTCTAAAGGTGAAAGTAATCTAAGGAAAGTTTTTCAAAGAAGTTTTATAAGAAAGCAAAAGTGGGGAGAATCTGAAGTTCAGAAAAACTATGAATAGAATAGCAACAGAGAAGGCTGCTGCTGCTGACGACGATGACGACAGTGATGATGGAGGAGCAGAGGAAGAAAGACGAGATAGTGAAGGATCAAACTGTAGAAATTGCAGGAGCATAGAGTAGGGTGGAGATTCGGTTCCCATCTGTGCATACCAGAAATCATGTATAAGAGCAGTGTACATACGCACATCTCTTCCACCAGAAGTTGAGGGTATTGATAGTGTTCTAAGCAGTGTGCTCCCCAATTTAGTGCTGACATTTGGCCATTCATCTGAGTTAATAATTGGTTGTTTGTCATCCTCCTTGTAATAGTGCCTAGAGGTTGCTTTAGAGATTTTCTGAGCCTGCAAACATCTTGGTTGAATATGTTTAAGATGGCATGGTCATAAATTTGATATTCTATAAGTATTTTTATTGTTAAATGTGGCCATTTCCACATGAAACTGTCAAATTATTTTAATTTTATTTACGGCAGTTTTATATAGTACCTTGTTTGATAATTATGTGAAGCTTTGGACCCATCCCCCATCAAATATTTTTATTGTGTTTGTGGCACAGTTAGCTGAATGGTTAGCTTGTGTGTCATATCAAGGACCCAGGATTAATTTTCATTACTGCCGAGAATTTTTCTGTGATGGGAGGAGTAAATGAAACACCCTCTGTCATGTGAGGACAATTGAGTAGGTGCTGGAATAAGAAGTAGTGGTTTGATGGTTTGGAAAGCTGACAGTGACTGGAAGATCAATGACCTGAAAAACTGCCCTTCTATCTCTTGTGGTATTTTATGCTAAGTATGGCAGAGCACGTGCTCGCATTTCCTGTTGGCAATTCTGTATAGATCGGAGGAGGAGATCCATCCACTGTATTGGAATCTGGCTTTTTTATTCTATGGCATACTGCCTTTTAGCAGTGTTTTGTTGTGGTGGACAACGAATGTTGGGTAAAAAGGTTCCACGCTTTTCTGCTCTAATGTTTTAGTTATAATACCCAAGATACCCAAAATTCTAAGTTACTCTGTTGGTTCATGTTGATATGTTGGTACTCCAACACCTGTGTCACACTGCCCCCAGTACTTCAATAAGTCAATGAATTATTAAGGCCAGAGCCTATGACGTTATTCACACATGGAAAATTTAATTCTGTGTGTAGAAAAGTTGCTTTTCAGCCTCTGTAGTACCCATTTCAATTTTTGTTTCTTTTGCTGCCAAAAAGGAGCACTAGTTTAGGGGAGTTTGCCACATTTCACTTACTTTGAATGCTTTGATTTAATAGCAGCAGAATTTTTAGCTCAGCTGTTAACAAGTTTGGTATTCTCTGGTTTACATTGTTTGTAACAAGTCATGCTACATGGTAGTTAAAAAATTCTTGTTGAAATTTTATTTAAAATTGTTGACAAGATTATTGTTTTAGGGTTTGTATGTCTTTAATTGCCAATTGGTCACAGAATGCCAAGGCTGCCAGACGCAGTGGTCGTGTGAGTAGAGTTTGCATGAATGTGTGTGTGTGTGTGTGTGTGTGTGTGTGTGTGTGTGTGTGTGTGTGTGTGTTTAATGCAGAAGGAGGCCTTTTGGCCAAAAGCTTAACTTATCAGCAGTCTTTTTGTTGTGCCTGTCTGTAACTCAGCATCTCCGCTATATGGTGAGTACCAATCTACTCTTTTCATAATATTGCCATTATTGCATACTGGATTTTCCACTGTTTGAGTGAATGGAAGTTAACATTTGGCTTCATTGCAAAATTCACTTGAGCATTGCTGCATCATATGTTATTTTGAATGGATGTAACAATATACTTGATTGAATAGATGTGTTAAGTAAACTCACTCTCTATGGGTTTCTCATATGGTTCTACACATCAGTTTTCTTTGCTTATATTTAGGGTTAGTGTCACTATTCCAAATACGGACTTGTTAGGAACATTTTGGAATGTGCTAGTAATAATGTTCAGTACTCTGAATACTGATTTCGTAGCAGTATTTTGGAATGTGATAATACTAATGACAGATTTTTTTTTCATACGACTTATGATTGTGTCTTATTGTAACAGTCATTGATTGATAGTTAGAATATACAGTGGTAGAAGCAAAGGTAACATAGACCAGCGACAGGAGTTGAATGGTTGGTGCTTGATAGACATGCGGGGGCAACCTTTGCACCCGAGTGTTTCACAAGGCCCTTCAGGCAAGCTCTGAGAGCAGCAGTGGTATAGGGACAGACAAGGACACTTCGTGGATTGTGTAAACAATACCAATTTAAAGGGTTTTGAGATGGATTTTTCTTATCTCAGTGTCCAACGAAAGATTGTGAGTATCAGTGTGTGTTACTGAATGTGGGTAATATTTCCTATAGAAGCACCAGCAGTGTCATCTCCCAACTTCTCAGGCTTAAAATGATGGAGTATGTGTCACTCAGATATCAGACATCAATTTTCACCCTTTGCTGAAACCTGCTGTCAGTGATTTATTTTTCTGACACTAAAATTTCTAAAATCTTTGTTGTAATTTATCCCACAATATCGAGGATATAACGCATGTTTCTCTTAACTCCTTAACAATTGATCTTTTTTCCAAATTATATTCCAAGAAATAATATTTTTTATTAATGAATGACATTATACATAGACATATCAAGATAGCTTTTAAACCTAAAAATAATGATTTACAATATTTTGTAGAGCACCAATACTAAAATCTCAAGTATGCTAATGGATTGGACTTTGACTGAAATATCCTAAAATTTGAAGTCATTTTTTAGTTTCTGTGTAGCTATCAAGTCTTAACCACATATTTCAAAATGGTTTCCAGTGAACATAAATATTGAACGAGCTGCTCTTGTATTTATCCCGTACCACTGGCAAGCACTTGTCACTCAGTTGACGAACTGTCATCAGTTTCAGCCTCTAATGAAGTAATATCACATTCTTCTACACTTTCTGAATCAGTAACTTGAAAGTCAAACCCAGGATCACTATAGCTATCCTTTTTTGAAAGTACCGCTGAAACAACAATACAGGAGAGAGGCTGAAAACGTGTTTTGTTTTGGAGTGTCTGAAGCTGCACACAGTAAAGAAAGTATCTTGTGGCAACCATCTCAACCAAAACACAACATCCTGGTACAAATGTAGATCCAGATGCTCTCTAGCAGCTGAACACTTAACTTTCAGTGCTGAAATGTATATGAGTGGGGTTTTATTTTTTTGAAGATCTGTTCTTAAATTGCCCAAGTATACACGGGATTTTAAATTTCTGGCATAATAATAAAAACACACAACTTGGGGTTATATGTTAAGGGGTTGAACTGTTGATAAATTTTTTTTTACTTCTCTAGATTAATGCAAGCTGTTGTTGAGGTTTTCAGCCTGATGCTGGTTTGATGCAGCTCCCCATGCTAGTCGATCCTGTAACAGTCTCTTCATTTCTACTTAGCTACTGCAACATGCATCCATTTGAACCTACTTAATGTATTCAAGCCTCGGTCTCCTTCTACATCCCCTGCACCTCCCCTCACCCTCCACCCCCCCCTCCCCACCCCACCCTCTGACCCACCCCACTCTCACCTACTTACTTCCATAACCAAACTGAGAGTTCTGTGGTGCCCCAGGATGTGCCCTATCAAGTGATCCCTTCTTTCAGTCAAGTTGTGCCAAAAATTGCTTTCTTTCCCAGTTTATGGAGTATTTTATATACATGTACCTCAGATTCCCCTACATATGTGTGGCACTAGTATGTTGAATGAGTTAAATGTCAATTACATACAACATAACACACTTAAATTACAAAAATAGTTGCAGAGAAAATAAAAACACAAAACTAAAACAAAACAGAAGCAAAGTGTAAAAAAAGACATCACTTATGGATCAGCACATGTTGTACAGCACATAACAAACAAACAGTAAAAATATATGCATAAAAAGTCTGTTATGTCTCTGTCGAAAAGCTGAGCACTTCTTCATTAGTTAATTGATCTACCCATCTGATCTTCAGCGTTAGATTTTAAAAGTTCTGTTACCTTCTTGTCTGAACTGTTTGTTGTTGTTGTTGTTGTTGTTGTGGTCGTCAGTCCTGAGACTGGTTTGATGCAGCTCTCGATGCTGCTCTGTCCTGTGCAAGCTGCTTCATCTCCCAGTACCTACTACAACCTACATCCTTCTGAATCTGCTTAGTGTATTCATCTCTTGGTCTCCCTCTATGATTTTTACCCTCCACACTGCCCTCCAATACTAAATTGGTGATCCCTTGATGTCTCAGAACATGTCCTACCAACCGATCCCTTCTTCTTGTCAAGTTGTGCCACAAACTCCTCTTCTCCCCAATTCTGTTCAATACCTCCTTATTTGTTATGTGATCTACCCATCTAATCTTCAGCATTCTTCTGTCCTGAACTGTTTATCATCCTCATTTCATTCCCATACAGGGCTACATTCGAGACAGAAAAAAACTTCATAACCCATTACTTGAAGTAGATGTTGATATTAGATGTTAACAAACTTTTTTTTTCATGAATGCTTTTCTTTTATTACCAGTTTGCATTTTTGGGATATTCCTTGTAATATCACACCAGGTAATAAAGGTTACCATTTCAGAAATTAGTCGTGTATAGTACATGGAAAACTACTTGTCTTAATAGGAACACGCAGAAAATGTTGTGGGGAAGGCTAACCAAAGACTGCGTTTTATTAGTAGGACACTTATAAAATGTAACAGACCTACTAAGGAGACTGCCTACACTACGCTTGCCCGTCCTCTTTTAGAATACTGCTGTGCGGTGTGGGATCCTTACCAGATAGGACTGACGGAGTACATCGAAAAAGTTCAAAGAAAGGCAGCTCATTTTGTATTATCGTAAAATATGGGAGAGAGTGTCACGGAAATGATACAGGATTTGGGCTGGAAATCGTTAAAAGAAAGGCATTTTTCATTGTGACAGAATCTTCTCACGAAATTGCAATCACCAACCTTCTCCTCCAAATGCGAAAATATTTTGTTGACACCGACCTACATAGGGAGGAACGATCACCACAATAAAATAAGAGAAATCAGAGCTCGTATGGAAAGATATAGATGTTCATTCTTTCTGTGCGCTATACGAGATTGGAATAATAGAGAATTGTGAAGGTGTTTTGATGAACCCTCTGCCAGGCACTTGAATGTGATTTGCAGAATATCCATGTATATGTAGATTTAGATGTAGATGGGCGCTCCACAATGCCAACTGGGATGCTTTTACCTCCACTGTTGTTCTGAGCTCCCTGCTAAATGGAGGCATTGACGAGGCTGTCCAGAATGCAACAGCAACCATTCTATTGGCAGCCAACTTAGCAATCCCCTGTTCTTCGGAAGCCCCTCATCAGTAGGTAGTACCTTGGTGGGCCTCAGAAATCATTGAGGCCATTACAGATTATGTGTGGGCTTTCCGATGCCATAAGTGGCATCCATCATTGCCTTTAAACGGCTCTGTGCCTCAGTCTGTCCCTTAATAAAATGAGGGAAGCAAGAATGCTGGGATCAGTACGTTTAAACTGTTGGACCAAATATGCCTGCTTGGCAGGTTTCGGTGAAGATCAGACACCTCTATGGACAGCAGTCCTTTGCTGATGCACTTGGTATTTCCTTGAATGCCGCTGTTTTCACTGACCAGACTTCTGCATTCTGCTCGAGCCTCTGTGTCGTCAGAACTATCAACCTGCCTTTTGTATCCTTAAACAGCGGATTGAGCGATTCAACTTATCTTTCACTACATGTCACCTGGAGCCCTATAATGCTCCATTCAGTGAATGGGAATTCTTCAGTGCCCTAGCCCTTTGCCCTGTCACAGCCCCAGGGCGGACTGCATGCACAACTGAATGCGTAAACACCCATCAGTGGATTGTCACATCAGCTTACTATCTACAATCATATCTGGAATGAGGATGAGCTCCCATCTCAATGAGGGGGGAGAGTCACGTCCTGGTACTGAAACTGAGTAAGCATCCTCTAGAGATGGACAATTATCAACCACTTAGTCTCACCACTTTGTTCGAGTTATTGGTGACCAGAACAGGGATCGGTTGGTAGGACATGTTCTGAGGCATCAAGGAATCACCAATTTAGTACTGGAGGGCAGCGTGGAGGATAAAAATCGTAGAGGGAGACCAAGAGATGAATACACTAAGCAGATTCAGAAGGATGTAGGTTGCAGTTGGTACTGGGAGATGAAGAAGCTTGCACAGGATAGAGTAGCATGGAGAGCTGCGTCAAACCAGTCTCAGGGCTGAAGACCAGAACAACAACATTGCTGCCCAGTCCTGCAGGGCTCTGTGTTAAGTGCCCTTCTCTTTTTAGTGACTATCAACAGTCTAGCAGCAACTATGAGATCTTCAGTATCGCCCTTCTTGTATGCTGATGATTTTTGCTTTTGCTATTGCTCGTCTTGTGTGGGTGTCACTGAACGCTGACTGCAATATGCCATTTAAAAGGTGCAGTCATAGTCCCTCACTCACGGCTTTCAGTTTTCTGCCACCAAGACTTGTGTCATGCACTTCTGTTGCCATCGTACTTTTCATACAGAACCAGAACTTTACCTCAACAGCCAACTACTCAATGTGGTGGAGACTTATCGCTTTTGGGACTGGTTTTTTTATGCCCAGCTGACATGGATTCCCCATCTATGCCACTTTATTTCTTTACAGCATTTAAGGGAATATGTGTTACCACTTCTGTACGCTCCTGGCATCTAGTGGCGGTCCGATGCACCAGCTGTAGCTTCTGTTTGTTGCTAAATATAGCCTTCAGGACTGTGGGAAGTATGTATCCCACTAAACAATGGTGTTTTGATGGTTACTGGGAAATATAGTTACCATCACTTACCACCAAGCTTTTGGAAATACATTTACCACATCTGTTTATGTGCAACATCTTGTGGTAGTACACTACAACAGATGTATAAAAACTGCTACGACAATCAGTTTCTGTTTGTTGTGGGATCACTGCTGTTGTTGGAACACATTGCTTTGCTTCTGCAATATACAATATTGTGACCTGTATCAGCTCATACCTTTATTGTATGATAAAGTTTCAAGGTTTGTTTTCACAGTGTGGTAAGTGAACTTTAATATCAATAACAAATATTTTTTTAAATAATGTAAAAGAAAACATAAAATAGAAACAGGAAGCACTGTTCTTTTTATGTGTAATGGCAACACATCACAGCTCGCAAAAGGGAACCGGGAAATCCATTTACCACCATATTTGTAATACCTCACAAATGTGCTGTGCTTGGTGATATATGTACCACCATAGTCTTTGGTCCTAAATCACAAAAATACAGTTATCAAAAAATAAATAAAGTCAGTTGATCACAATTCCAATAGGATAGCAGAAAAAATTATCTTCAGTGAATTGCTACAAAAAATGTGCCTGCGAAAGGGTTAAGCAGAGGTACTGGCTTCACCTTAATACATTTTGTTGTCTCATTAACACCAGCTGAGATGCAGACTGCACTACCCTTCTGCAGCTTTACAAAGCCCTGAGCCTGTCCCATCTTGATTATGGGAGTCTGGCATATGGTTCGGCATTGCCCTGAGCATTACGGTCACTGGACCCAATACACCACTGTGGAATATGACTTGCAACAGTAGCCTTTCGAACTATACCTGTGAACAGCCTACTCGTGGAGGTTGGGGTGCTTCCACTACAGATCAGCTGCCAGCAACAGCTACTCAATTATACTATACATGTTCGGAGCTCCACTAAGCATCCAAACTACCGTGCCCCATTTTCCTAGTAGGGAGGTCCGCCTACCAAAACAGAAACCCAGAACTGGGGTCAAAATTACAGTTCAACTACAGTGTCTCTGCTATGAACTCCAACTTTCCCCACTGTCTCCTCTTCTCAGGGAGCAATCGCGTATGCTTCCATGGCATGTACCCCAACCTTAGATCAGTCTCGATTATCCTTTGGACTGAAAGATTCAGTTGATCCTATGGTGTTTCATCACCTGTTTTTGGCTGTGCTCAATGCATTTTCGTGTTTGGAAGTGGTATACATTGATGGCTCAATGATCAAAGGACGAACTGGTTCTACACACACCCATGCCCTTAGCTATACTCTTTGTTGCACTGGCAAGATGCTTCTAATAAGCAGAGAGTCCCTGAGCAGTCTTAAGGCTTTAGACCAGTGCTACCCTTGTCATCCATTAGTCACAACTATCCAGTATCTTCTTTCTGACCTCCATCAGGCTGAATAGCCAGTCATCTTTGTTTGGAACACTGGACATGTTGGGATATCAGAAAATGAACATTGTGTCCACTAGGCAAAGTTGGCTACTAGGATTGGGGGTTCCAGTATGAGCTTTATTCGAATAATTCCGGAACTTTGTCCACAAAATTTTTCTTCACTTACCTTTTACTTATTGTGCGCGATCTCCTTTGAAATTCTCCCCTCCACAATTGATGCACCTCCCAATGCCATTTCCACGTTTTGAGGCAGTCTTGGAATGCCTCTTGCTGGATCGTTCAAAGCGTTGTCTGTGAATTTTCTTTTATCTTGTCTATCATTGCAAATCTTCATCCTTTCAACAGGGTTTCAACTTAGGAAGTAAAAAAAAAGTCCACAGGAGCCAGGTCTGGAGAGTACGGAGATGAGGCAGCACAGTGATTTCGTTTTTTATGCAGCAGTCATGCACTAACAGGGATGAATGCGCGGGTGCATTATTGTGATGCAGAAGCCATGAGTTGTCCCACCACATTTCAGGTCGTTTCCTTCTCACATTTCTCGCAGGCGTCGCAGCATGTCCCGATAGTATCATTGATTAACAGTTTGTCCCTGTGGCAAGAATTTATGATGATCTAATTCTTCAGAGTCAAAGAAAACTATCGGCATGGCTTCGACATTTGACCTTACCTGGTGAGCTTTTTTTAGTCCTGGACAACCTTTCCCAACCCATTGTGGAGACTGAACCTGGGTCTCAACATCGTAACCGTAGACCCACGTCTCATCACCAGTTACGATTCTCTTGAGGAACATCTCGTTCTCATTTGTTCGATCCAAAAGCTCTTCACAGACTGCGAGGTGAAGGTCTTTCTAAAGGTTTTCTCAGGTTTCGTGCAAAGTTTGATGCAGACGTGTTGCTCCTCTGACTCTGCCATCTTGAAATTCGCAAATTGTGCAACACAATGTTCTACTCAGTACAGCACTGAACAATAACTAACAGTCATACAATAATCAAACTTCTGACAGTTACACATTAAACATAGGTGTGTGCTGGAATTCCAACCTCATTTTGCTCCAACACACCATTGGTGCGAAATTATGAATGTTCCAGAATTTTTTGAACAGACCTCGTACTGGACCTTGGGTCATCTCTACACGATCAATTGTTGGGTGCCTGGAGCTTGGAATGGTTTGCACTGGACTTTCCAAACAGACTGAAGGCAATAAAGGAGACCATAACAATGTTTCAGTCTTCCCTTCATGTTTCTCGCAGGGAATCTACTTTCCTTTGTCGGCTTTGTATTGGCCCCACTTGGCTCACCCACAACCACATTCTCCAACATGAGGACCCACTTTACTATTGATGTGGTGCCAGCCTGATGGTGGCCCACAACCTACTAGACTGCTGCAGTTTTGCTACTTTGCAGCAATATCTTAAACTTCCTGAAACACAATGTCTGGTGCTAGTGGTCAGTACCAAAGTGGCTGACCTGGTTTTATATTTCACCCATGAAGGTGGTTTCTACTCATCTCTGTGAGGTGGATGCTTTGGCCTCATTGGCTGCCTGAGGAGTTGGAGAGGCGCCCCTCACCTGCTCTGTTTTTCCAACTTCATTCTGTGCAGAGCAGCGCGCCCACCTTATCCCCTCTTTCTCTCCTCACCTACTCCCTGATTTTATCTCTGTATCTAGCTTACAATCTGGATTCCCAGGATTTACTTTTTCTATTCTTCTTCTAAGAGTTATTCTTGGTTTGATATGTATGGGATGAAGGGACTGATGACCTCTTAGGTTGGTCCCTTATACTCCATCAACCAACCAACCAAATAGCTGAACTCTCGATCACACGTCAATAGATTAGTACCCCAGATGACAATCAGACTGTGACTTCTGAGCAAGGAAACAGTTCTTGCTCCCAGTTAGATATCGGTAAACAGACAAAAACTGTTAGGAGTCTAGAAGTAGCATTCGTTCTTTAGATAATATGAGTTCCCCCAATGTGTCCAACATTTCACTTGGAAAGCTGTGATCTGTTTTTGTATCTGCAATACATCACAGACACTGCCCCACCTAAGCTTTGGTATTGCTCCCGTTGATGTTTAAGTCTTGTCCAGACAGTGGGATGTGCCACGAGCATTGCCATTGCCCTCATTTTTCGACACATGCTGTGCATGTGCCAAGTAAGGCCACTTAACATTAGTGTGCTAGGGCAGGAGAAAGGTATGGTGGGCCAATATGCCAATGTTCATCAGTACACTATGGGTGACAGAAAATGACCAAACATCAATGTTTGCGTAAACTCCAGTGTCAGCAGGACCTGTCCAAGTCTCTAATAAATTCTTGACTGAGTTGATTATCAGTAGTATTACAATATCAGTTTCAGATTGTCAAGGTGGCAATACTTTAACCAGGAAAACTATTAACATTTGGGCTCCTCCTGTCCATAGCTGCTCCAGTGGGAGGTTATTTCATAAACTGAGTAAAGATTCCTGTGAGAGGACAAATTACTGTATGGGCGAAATACAAGAATGTGGAACTGCAAATTGCCTTGTTGGTTGTAAGTTCGCAGGCAGCTGTAAGTGTTTTTGGTTTAGGTGCATTCATAGCATTTGGTTTCCAAGTATTGGGTAAGAAGAGAGTGGTGTCAAGCTGGATACCATTCCAGGAATTATTAGCAATTATTCTAGTTGACATTGGTACGTCTAAAGAGTTTGAAGCTCATATTTCAGTCAAGTAGACTGCTGTGCCTAAATTTTTTCATGCACAGCCAGTCCCGTTTGCAATGCAGGATGCAGTAAAGGCTTAATTAAACAGGTTACAGGAATTAGAGGTAGCTGCACCAATCTCAACTAGTCAGTTGGCGACACCCACAGTTATCATAAAGAAAGAAAACAGGTCTGTAAGAATTGTGGTGATTTTAAGACTGATTAACACACTAAGTGAAATCTACATTTACCCAATTCCTTGGTCAGAGGAGCTTTTAGCAATGTTAGCCGGGGGAAATAATTTTTAACGATTGACTTGGTGGATGCATATTTGCAGCTACCTCTGGATGCTGCCACACAGAAAATTTGGTAATAAAGATGTCTTTTCGAATTTATCAATACAGGAGATTACCATTTAGATTGCATCAGCACCAGGAATTTTTCAAAGATATGCAGAGCAACTAACTCAGAGTGTGTAAAGTACTTGGATGACAGGTGCAACCAAAGAAGAACATATGCAAAACTTACAAACGCTATTCCATTGGCTGCTAGAGAAAACAGGCCCTGTTGTAATCTGGAGAAATGCATGTTCTTTGCACTATCTGTGCAGTATTTGAGGCATATGTTACCTACCAAAGAGGTCACCCTAACGGCAGAGAACATTAATGTGGTTGAGAAACTGTCAGATCCAAAAACTTCAAAGCAATTGCAGTCTTTCCAGGGGAAAATGAACTACTATGCATTGTTCGTTCCAGGTAGCTCACCTCACATTCCTCAATTACTACAGACATCCCACTGGGTGATGTCAAGGGTGAGAGCTTTAGCTCAATGACACATTTATGGGCCAGAGAGACACAGCACAGTCAAGCATGAAGTGCTCGAGTGGCTGGCTTCCACTTGCAAACGAACATCCCCAGGCACATCGACATCTTTGACCCTTTTTGATGTGCAGTGTATTTGCTGGTGGTGGATGTGCTCTCCAGTTTTCTTTATATGGTGCAAGTCACTTCTACAACCACATATGGAGCTCTGGCTACAGCTTTGGCCATAGTGCCTGACCCCCACACCTTGGTATCTGGCAGTGCATTTATTTTATTTTATTATTTTTTTTTTCCAAGGCAGAATTTGAGCCATTCCATCAAAGCAGTGGAATACAGCACCTGACCACTGCTCCTTTCCACCCAACATCAAACTTGGAAGCTGAGCGAACTGTCAGAACTTTCAAGGCATGAATGAGGAATGCACTGACATTCATGCCTGTTGAAGAAGTCCTAACAGAGTTTCTTGCGACACACTGGGCTGATAATAAATAACCAAAGCCCAACTGAGGTACTGTGTGGGCACAGTCTGCACCTGTTGAGACCACCCAGATCCTCGAGCCTAAGTTACACATGCTGTTACCAGCAGCATGCTGCTGTGTGGCCTCACAATTTCAGGTGGAAGCTGGGTTGGGGACAGAATGTTGTTCTCCTTGAGTCAGTGCAACCAACAACCCCACCACCTCCCCACAGACTGCCAATGCAGCTAGGTTTCACTCTGTCTGCAACCACAGCGCCATTACAACTTGCACTCACACTATTGATATTAGCAGTGACAGCAGCTGACGGTTGAGCCAGTGCAGGACTGGTAACACAATGAGATTGAATCACTCTCTCCACCCCTGCAATCACTGACTGTCTCTATACATCAGCAACAACCACAGCAAGAAGTGGGCGAGTCAGCAACAAAGAGGATACCACAGGGGTGGAGCCGCAGAATTTGATATGTTACTGGAGCAGCCAATGGCAGGGCTACCAGGACAATGCTCCCCTTTGCCCCAGTGTGTAAAAAACAGGTTTGGTAACTTTTTACCCTGCATGTCTGTTAAAGGGAAGAAGTATGAAGTATCCTCGCCAAACTCAGACATCCAGATCAAGGCGAATGCACCAATGTAGGCCATTCAGAATTGTTCGATTTTGAATCATTACAATGGACAGAGTTGACTTTGCTTCAGTCTGCAAGACTCTCTGGTGGTGTAAGCAAGGAGGAAAGTGTGTGTTCCACCTCATCCAGTTGTGTTGATGTTTCCGAAGCTTTCTGATTGCCAATGTTACATTCTCTCACAAGTACTCACTTGCTAATGATTTTTCTCATGGTTTGCAGTCATCGCATTGTACAATGTCGACTGTTCACATTTGGGATTACTTTTGGGTTATCTTTTCGGATTTGTGTATGGTTTTTGCCATTGACCCCTCTGTCCCATCTCGGAAACCATCTTGGGGCACTCCCGCACTAGGTTTGTGTGTCACTGAAGTACTGTTATATCATAGTAACAAAACCCCCAGAAAGCGCTAGTCATAACTTCTCTGCTTGATGAACTCAACTTTGTCATTATATTATATGGGATCATGGGCTTTGACCCACTGATTTAATTAGTATTTTGTTTCTAGTCTGAACTGGAAGGAAAATTGGTTGAATTACTTGATGTTGTATATGCATTGCTCAGTAATCTACCTCGCCCAAAGCTTTCTCATAGTTAGTTTCTCATGTAACATGCGTAGCAAACTGTCTTCTTATACACCTGTTTGATTCGCCTTAAGTCTCACGTCATATCATATCACCTTGTCTTATATTTTACAATTCTTCAGTGTTTCTTCACCTGTTGCTTCATTTGTAGGGTGTCCTTTACATGTTATTTCCAAGAGTAATATGTCACATTTGAATTAAGAAGTCTGTGTCGCAACTATTTTCACAGGAGTTGCAGACTACAAATAAAGTTTCAACAAGTGTAATTGTATCCCCACTGCTGATAAATTATCCAGAAAAAAATTATAATTATATGGTATTCCAGTTTATCCATTTGAAAACACATACACACACACACACAAAAACAAATGCAACTCTCACACATGACTGCAGTCTCAGGCAAAAATGCATTTACTTAACTCAATGAGTTGCTGAATACAAATGCAGTCAGATCAACAGTGCAGTTCAGAGAGTCCTGTTCCATTGCTAAGTCCATTATAGTGTAGTCACTGATAGAGAGAGGCTGTACACTTGTAGGCATCATTCACGTTCCAGAAGGGGACTGATAAAAGTCCGAGGCAGCCTCTTATCCACTTCGATAGGGGCACTGCCAGTGCCGGCCAAGAGGGGCATATTTGTAGGGTGGTTGTTGGTTGGCAGCTGCAGTTGCTGTGTGGCTGCCTTTGGCAGCAGTACTTGTAGCATCTGGTGCCAAACTCAGAACTATGAATTGACATGTCTGGCGTGGTGTCTGTGATGAAAACCACCACACACTCTGCACTTGAAAAAACTTAGAAACAGGATTATTCTGCAGGCAATGTTGACAATGGGCATTTGTTACTGGGTGTATAGTACATAATAATGTTTGAAGTAGTAGTGTCAATCACCACTAACTTTCCTCTGGTGGTTTAGAACTGGGATCAGTTCCAAACCACCAGAGGGCAATTAAGTGCTTATTGGCAGATTTGACAAGTAAAACACTAATAATCATACAGACAGAGAGTAATAGTGGCCACTATGGGTGCTTATCTTCTCTGAAACATAACATCTATGAAGACAGAGAAGCTTTTAAAGTGATCTTTAGTGCTGACAACAGTCCAGTGTACCGTAATGTGAAATAGAGCTGTTATAGAAATGTCAGATGTACAGAGGAGTGTACTGCCTCAAAATTAACCTTATTAATGATACTTTGCGTACTGCATCATCAAGAACCATGGTTGCAGTGTCTGTATCTTGCTATCTAAAAATTCATTAGCATGTATTAGATGAAAGTGTGACTTGGATCATTTTGTAAGAGCAGCTAGAATATTTCTATTCATTCTCATGTACAATAGCAATGTGATAATTGTTAAATAATATTTACATAATTTCAATAGGTCGTTGACAGTGATATGTTAAAGGATATTGACAGAAATAATCTGACGGATTCAGGGTTTCTTGATTTATGAAGAGCTTCTTTTACCCTGACATGTACTAAAGAAAATGTTTGCTTGGCTTACCTAGTTGTTTGAGTCTTGGTTGACATCATCTTGACAGGCTGAAGATAGCATATTCTCCTCAACAAAGATGCCCACATAGAGTTAATTTTGATGTGCCCCAAGAAAGACTAATGGAGTCATTGGTTTTAGTTATATATTAATTATTTTGCAGATTGTGTTAGTTTGGAGTTCACATGTTTCACCCGTACGCAGCTCTCATTGAGAAAGAGTTGCCTCGTAGAAATTGAAATTGTCATGTCTGTGAAACATCATTGTGTAGGCATATGTAGTTACTCGTTTCTTTTTCAGCAAAATGTTATGCTGTTAACTTCAAGACACTTAAACATGGAATAGGTTTTAGCTGAACAATAATTAATCGCACCTGGAGTCAGGTCATTTCATAGAAAATTCTGGTAGTAACATTGAGAATTCTTACATATATTTCTGAAGACCGAACAACTCCTGTGAAATATTTAGTGCGGTTCTCAAAAGCGCCAACCCTGTGAAACTCAATTTGGTCTGTTCATTTGTGAAATAGAGCAGGCAGTAGATAGTATATTTCTGGTTGATTCCGTGTTTGTTGATTTTTCAGAAAGCCTTTGATACAGTTCTGCACCGTTGTCTAGTGAACAAAATATGTGTATTCAGAATCTCTTAACAGTTATGCACTTGTGTTGAATTGTTTGCGGACAGATCTTCTTAGTCATTCGTAATAGGGAGGCCTTGTCAAAAGGGAACTTAGCATGTGGAGTGCCTCAAAGTAGTGTTTTAAGGTTGTTGCTGTTCATGATGCATTGTGATGTGATGTAAATTGAATTGTAGTTGTTGCACAGATACGCAGTCTGATGTAAGTAAACCAATAGGAGTTCTTTATTAGCTTATATAAATTAATATACAACATACAACATACAAATCTCACATTTTTGACAGTGAAAATACACAACTTTTATAGCATAAATCCAATGACAGTGTACTGAAGCATTTATTTGACTAAACCCATTGTTACGATCCCCAGATGTGATGCCTTGTTTACTGCAAAGAATAAGTCATCTTACCATCATATATATATATATATATATATATATATATATATATATATATATATATATATATATATATATAAAAAAACAAAGATGATGTGACTTACCAAATGAAAGTGCTGGCAGGTCGACAGACACACAAACATACACACAAAATTCAAGCTTTCGCAACAAACTGTTGCCTCATCAGGAAAGAGGGAATGAGAGGGAAAGACGAAAGGAAGTGGGTTTTAAGGGAGAGGGTAAGGAGTCATTCCAATCCCAGGAGCGGAAAGACTTACCTTAGGGGGAAAAAGGACGGGTATACACTCGCGCACACACACACACATATCCATCCACACATATACAGACACAAGCAGACATGTCTGCTTGTGTCTGTATATGTGTGGATGGATATGTGTGTGTGTGCGAGTGCGAGTGTATACCCGTCCTTTTTTCCCCCTAAGGTAAGTCTTTCCGCTCCCGGGATTGGAATGACTCCTTACCCTCTCCCTTAAAACCCACTTCCTTTCGTCTTTCCCTCTCCTTCCCTCTTCCCTGATGAGGCAACAGTTTGTTGCGAAAGCTTGAATTTTGTGTGTATGTTTGTGTTTGTTTGTGTGTCTGTCGACCTGCCAGCACTTTCATTTGGTAAGTCACATCATCTTTGTTTTTAGATATATATTTCCTACGTGGAATGTTTCCCTCTATTATATATATATATATATATATATATATATATATATATATATATATATATATATATATATATACTACTTGAACACTGTTGCATATTTCTGATGAATTTATGTAAGAAAAACTTCAGCTGTTTTATAACTTAAACTTTACTATGTTTGCAAATGTACCAAAATATGCAGATTAACCAAAATTGGTTCACATCTTTAATGCAATATTGAAAAATACACTACTGCTCAAAAGTATCTGGACACCTGTTAGTAGACATTCATGTGGGTTGTGTCCACCCTTCGCCTTTGTGAAGGCTGGAACTCTGGTGGGGACACTTTCAGTGAGACGTCTCAATGTGTATAGAGGAATGGCAGCCCATTCTGTCTCAAGACAGCCTATTATCTAGAAAGCTAACAAGGCCATATAGTCACATTTTTGTGGATAGTGATAAATGAGTGTATTAAGTACTTGTTTCTGGCACTGATAAATATTTTTAGAAAACTACTAATTCTACAAAAAAATGATGCTGCTACTACTACTACTACTACTACTACTGCTGCTGCAACAACAATTTCAGTTATTCTCTACCACTACAAAACTACAATTACAAAAAAAAAGTATCCAATTGGCCAACTATTAATACTAATGTAGTCTACAGGTTCTGTTCTGTTTGTGTTCATTTATTAGGTTTATGTTTGTTTCCGCTGCTGGATTTACTATTACAATGCTCAGTCAAGAGCAGCTTTTTGTTGAATTGTTGGGCTTAGGGCAGCACATCAGTAGTGTTTCCATGTTACAAGTTATTCCATGTTCCACTGTAATGTCTTAGAATTCGCGCTTCCTTGATCCTTTAGACCAACACACTGTAGATTCTTGAAAAGGCATTTCATTCAGTGCTCACCGACCACAATTGTCTTCTCTCCGTTTGAGTGTCTTCGGAAATCTTCCTTGGCCTTCCTGGTTTCTGCGGCTACAGTGTTGTCCAAGATGTGCCTGGTTCACTCATTCGTCAGTGCTGTTCTGTGTTCCAGCATCCTTAATGCTTGACAGCCATTACCCACTGCATAGAGCCCCACAGTGTGTACTATAGAGTGCTTGTCGCAGGTGCAGCTATCTTTAATTTGCCTTTTAATTTACGGAGCATATGGGCCGTGACCAGGCAGGTAATGTATCAGCCCTCTTGACAGCTGAAGAAATTTAATTTTTAGTCTCTCTTTGATGTTAGGGAGAAGTTAGTATGTTCTCCTTCCGGAGCCTGAAGAGTCCCATTTACTTAGTTACTGTATACAAGGTTCTCGGGTGTCCAGCCGGATCCGATCGTCGAAGTTCCACGATATTTCGGCGGATAACCGTTCCGCCATCATCAGGCGGAACAGTTATCCGCCGAAATATCGTGGAACTTTGACGATCGGATCCGGCTGGACACCCGAGAACCTTGGATACAGCACATTCGCCGGGAAAGCCTCAGATCACATATTTAGTTACTGTTGCAATATATGATCTTGTATTAACTTTTTCATATTGGACTCGGTTCCAAGTATCCTTCATTTGATTACCTTTTTTTAACCAATTAAGTATTCCCTTTTTCCTAATTTCCAAATCCAGTGGGCATATTCCTATGCAGGATAGTGATGCGTCATTTGGGGTAGTGAAGTAGGTGCCCATTAATCTTAGTAGCACTCCTCATTGAACTCTTGCGACTGATAAAAGTTGGCTTCACAAGCTGCAATCTGTGAGCCCAAATGCTCGAGCCGTATCGCACGAAAGGTGGTATACTCTGATTGTGTTCAAGGGGAGTCAGAATGGCCTATTTGTGATGGTTATAATTTTGTTTGTCATGTTAGTACCTTTTCTATCTGCCTCCTCTGTATGATGTGCAAAGTTAGACATTCATCCATGAATACCCCTAGATAACTCCTTACTACACATCTTGTAATAGTTATGTTGTTTAATTTTATCTGGGGATTTCTTGCTACATTCTCTTTGAGCAAGAGATACATTATTTTGTGAGGTACCAATGACAATGTGCCTTTTCTGCCCTATTCTCCAGGCTCATGGAGTGCTGCATTAAATTTTCTTCTGTAACTCTTACGGAGTCACCGCTTACAGCGAACAGCAAATCATGCTACCAGTCCGCGTATGCTACCGGTGCTGTGTAACTTCTGTAGTGTGGGTTCCAATGCTACATGTCAAAGCTCCAGATCATACACTGATCCCTGCAGGGAGCCTTTTGTTATGGTCTTCATCTCCTTTCCTGGGCATATTAAAAGTTGCAGGCCTCCCACAGCAATAGTTCTTAGGAAGTTGTACAGAGACTCAGGACACTCCAACTCCCTAAGATGACCAAAGAAGCACGGACACCGTAAGTTATCGAAAGGGCCAGTAACATTGATCGTCATTGTTAGAGTGTACATAAAATTAGTATCTGCTGTCACTAAGTCAACTTAAGTTGACTAGCCTCTTCTAAAGCCGTACTTGTGAGGGCTCATCCCTTGCAGTAGTCTGTGATCTTATAATTTTTTGTATAATATTTTTTCAGATTTCTTCCAGGAATGTTCAGAAAACAAATTGATTTGTAAGATTTTGGTGTTATTGGATCACTGTCCTCCCTTTTATTGATATTCATTACCTTTTTGGCATTCTCCCAAGGTGCAGGGGCCTTTCCTTGTGAGGAACACTCATTGTACAGTTCACACACACACACACACACACACACACACACACACACACACACACACACACATCCAGTCCTTGAGATTTTTTTTCTTTTTCAGCCTGAGAATTATTGCCTAATTTATTCCTGTGTGGAGGAGTACAAAAGCTTATTGTTTCTAAAATTTTATTAAACTTGCTGGTTATGTAGTCTTCCCGTAACATAGTTTGTAGTGTATACTGGTCTTCTGTCTCACCTTCTTCTTCATTGTCAGGAAGCAGTTTTTCCATCAGCAGGGCTGCTGACTGTTCCCAACTTTGTTACCATCTCATCATTTCTTTTGAGTGTGGACAAGATTGTTGGTGATAATATTTTCGCACAGAATTCCATTTTTCCATTGTTCCATTTTTGTTTTCTATAACTCTTCCTCGAAACATTTTTCGACATGTCTGTATTTATGCAGCCCCCGTATTCTTTCTTTTTGGGCCATATTGCTCTGGCATAGCTTCCTAGCTCTCCTCGTTTCACATCTTAATTTTTGCAGTGCGTCAGTCCAGATGCGAGTGCTCCGTTAGAAGGATCTCTCCTAATAGGTATGCAGTATGTAAAATGGTGATGTTGGATGCTGGGATCTGAAGTGAAGTTGACATTCTAATACATCACAAAGGTATTCCATTGGGTTCAGACTGGGCCTCTGGCCAGGTCAGTCCATTTCGGGAATGTTTTTGGGGTCCACAAACCATTTCCTCGCAGCTACTGCTTTATGACTGGGTGAAGTGTCATGCTGATACAATAATACGTAATTGATTGACCATTCGTACAGTATAACACAGGTGTTTCCATACAGGTGTTAAAATATAAAACTGAGAACTTCAATAGTCTGCAATAGCTGTATTCATTGAAATAAATTAGACACTTACACAACAGGTTTCACAATCTTTAAGTTGCTTCTTGTGGTGGTGTATATCTGTACAGAATTTTTTTTATAAATTAATGCATTGATAATGGGCAAATAAAGTTGTGAGATATCTTTAGAGTACTAGATTTAAATAAGGAAGAAAATATTATGCAACTGGTTATTATGCAAATCACATGTACCCCACAAAGAATGGGTCCATTTGTATATAATAAATAGGATGTGTAATTTCATACCAAAAGAAGGCTACTCACAATCCTATTTCACTTGGTATGGGGAGCTATTACAGAATGCTGGAGA
This sequence comes from Schistocerca serialis cubense, assembly GCF_023864345.2. NCBI lineage: Eukaryota > Metazoa > Arthropoda > Insecta > Orthoptera > Acrididae > Schistocerca > Schistocerca serialis. Next base: position 527,931,073 of record NC_064643.1, read on the forward strand.
ATAGCAGTTGGCATGGCTCGGTGAAGTTCTCTGCCTATTGGGGACTATCTCAGCCTATTGTGGACTACTGGACTTTTCATTCAGTTTCATATTTAACACTTTTAACACCTGTATGTAAATATCTGTGCTATTCTGTATGAATGGCCAATCAGTTATGTATAATTACTTTAGCTGTGACTGCCCTAGTTTTAAAATGATCTGATACAATCGGTCATCATCTCCGAACTGTTCTTCTACTGTATGCAGTACCCAAAGCTGTAAAATTTCTTTGTATCCTCCTGCATGCAGCAGCAAGGGAACGACATCCTAACCACGGAAAACATCCTCGTACTGTAACACCAGTTCTCCGTACTGCACTGTTGGCACTAAACGTGACCACTGGTAGTGTTCTCCGGGCATCTAAACTCACACCCTTCCATTGTGATTCATCACTCCAAATCACTCTTTTCTAGAGGCAACATTACTTAGCATTGGCACAGTAATGTGTGGCTTATGTGGAGCTGCTCAACCCTTGTATCTCTTTGTTTATAACTTGCTGTGGTCTGTTATTGTGCTACCTGGAATGCTGGTAGCTGTATGGAACTCGGGAGTGATTGCTTCTACTCATTTTTTACTATCACCCTCTGCAATGCATGATGCTACCTGTCTGTCAGTACATGAGGTATACCTGATCTAGGAGCAGCCATGTTTCCACTTCACTTGGGCTGCTTTAGAAGGGTTGAATGGCTCTGATATATTTGTTACTCAAGTGACATCCAATGACTAGTCCGTATTCGAAGTCACTGAGTTCTCTTGACCGACCCATTATGCCGTTACTGCCTCTCTGCTGATAACACAATATTTTCTGCCTCATTTTTATACTAGTAATCTGCCTCTCGTGACATCTAGTGGTCTTTTCTGCTTTACATAGGAGTGTCCGGACTCTTGTCCCCAGCTCCAAAAATGGGAAAGCCAGGCTAGGCATTGTATTTGGTCGGACATTTTGTCCTAAAAACGGGACTACCTATCTTCAATAGAAACGGAGTCAGCCGGATATTTTTAATCATTTATTAACAGCCAGTTTTTTGCGAGATCGACCTTACACTTGCTTAAATTTAAAGTAGTCATCAAACAGTCTTGTAATTCAGCTAATTATGGTGCTCAGTCTTCTTAATAGGTCAGTTTTCTTTGTGTGCCAAAATAAACTTAATGTTCCTCATTATGCAAAATAAATACCTATCTATTCTTCTGTGATGGAAAGCGAAAATGTATTCAATAACTTTAGTCATTTCAGTTAGAATTATTTAAGACGTAGGACACAGACATAAGAATAATACTGGAAGGTATATCTACATATCCTGATTGTAGGAGGGACGTTCAGTAATGTGTTTTTTTTCTTAAAGCAGTTTGGTTCTATTCAGGATTCCAATGCACCATTTATTCCCCAGTCTTGTGGCCACAAAACCCTATTTTTCAACATAATCTCCGTTCAGTGCGACGGCCTAACGCCACCTTACTGGAATGGCCTGTATGTCCGTGTGGCAACACTCTGCTGGGCGACGTCGAAGCCAGTTCTTTCTCTATCTGTAAGCTTCCCACCATCCGCCTACTGCTTCCCGCGGAGTACATCCGTCATTGGGCCAAACAGATAGAAGTCGATATGTGCGAGATCCAGGCTGTAGGTTGGATGAGGAAGAACAGTCTAGTGAAGTTTTTTTGAGCTCCTTTCGGGTGTGCAGATTTGCGTGAGGCCTTTTGTTGTCATTGAGAAGAAGTTTGTTTGCATCGTTCGATCACTTCGCCTGAGTGTGTCCGCACGTCCAACATTGCAGGAGTCAGATGTGTGCGGCCAACCGGCGCGCGGGAGATTGGACAGGTTTGCTCGCCTCGTTGCGATGATGACAGATGTCCCGCCCAACTCATTGCCAGCTCTCCGTAGATATCCTGCAAATGCCTATGAATACCTGAGATACTCTGGCTTTCCGCCAAAAGAAATTCAATGACATCTTTGCTTGGAACGCATCTCCGTTACTGAAGCCATTTTGAGTATGTATAGCGCCACTACCTATCGGAATTTCACGAAACTATGTAAGTGCCAAAGCTGGAATATTCCACGAAGCCCCACAACAAATTCCACATTTTTTCATCCGAAATTGGCCAGGAAAAAAAATTGTTGCCTTACATATTGAATTCCCCTTATAAATCTTCTTAGGCTGTGGTTACGGTAGCACCGACATCGCTGGGGTCTGTCGATGGCCGAATTCGGCCGAAAACAGCGTATCTTTTCAGATCAATAAACCAGTACATGCACGGTCACAGTACAATCGTTCTTCTCACCTGAACGCACAGACTTTGGTAGACAGTCGGTGAATTCAAATCAGTTTTTTTTATTTCTTTGGCTGAATCGGTCAACATTCCCACAAGCAAAAAATGTATTGTAAGGAAATTTTAAGTTTGTTACAAGAAATAAGTTTGTGGCTTTCTGAGGATGAGAACAGTCCTGTTCTTCGTACCACCACACTTCACAAATTCTCAGTATATCTAACTTCACCCGTCCATTTCCCTTCTCAAATTCTGTGACGTACCTACCCTATTGAGAGATCGAACGTTCTACGCTGCTACTCGTAGAATCCAAGCCGTGATGAGGTTATTATCCTGAATAACCCCAACGGGGAATATTTGATCCAAGATGATGCCATCCTCTTGAAGCCATACAGTAGAGCTACATGCCGTCGGAAAGATAAGGACGGCTATAGTTTCCACATAGTTTCACCCATTTATTGTATCATCGCAGAGGCCATCTTGGCTAATGTTACAAGGCTATGCAATCATTCAGGCTGTTGGCCCTGCAAGTACTGAAAAGGCTGCTGCCCCTCTTCATAACCCACGGGTTAGTTTGACCCCTCTATATGTGCCACGCTGTTATGGTTGCACCTATGGTGCGGCTGTCTGTATCGTTAAGGCACACTAGCCACACCTCATCTCTGCACGGAGCGAAGTAGGGCAGTGGTTAGCACACTGGACTCGCAATCGCGAGAACGACAGTTCAAACCCACGCCCGGCATCTTGATTTAGGTTTTCCGTGATTTCCCCAAATCGTATCAGACAAATGCCAGGATGGTTCCTTTGAAAGGGCACGGCCGACTTACTTCTCTGTCCTTCCTGATCTGATTGGAGCGATGACCTCGCTGATTGGTCCCCTCTCCCAAACCATCTCTGCAACGTCCCCTTCACTGCAAATAGAGGGGAGGAGGGGGAAGGGCGATGGTCGCAAATGGCGATAATAATGGTATGGTTAGGGTCTGCACCGTACTCGCATGGGGATGATTCAGTCTATTGTAAGTGAGGACGTGCTATTTAAAACCTTACATGAGTTAAGCTGAGGAGTAACAGTGCCACAGGGAATTTCTGTGATACATGCCAGAATCATAACACGGTTGTGATGGAACGTAGTAGACTATTTCTGCGTAATTCCGTGGTAGAGTGCCAGACTACAAATCCAAAGGTCTCGGTTTCGATCCCCCGTCAATCCTGGGACTTCCACCTATCACTTTTTTCTCCTCTAGCAGTGTTTGTTGATGCGACAAATGCCGAGTTACATCGTGATTCGGAGTCCACGTTAAATTAAAGGCTTCCCCTATAACTGACAGGGTCAGTCAGTTCAGAGGTCGGCGCTAAGTAAAGGCGTACCGCCTCTTGCAAGACAATGCCTCGTAAAGCACTGTGGTCTTGAAAACAGTTGTCGCATTGATGACAGCTTTACTTATTGGTACGAAAGGCGGGTATAAATGCACAACGCGATCCTTGTCTAGCCACCTATGTTTTCAGTTGATTAAAAACCTTCCAGTATGGCTGTAAGCCGTGCTGGTAACACAAAGGCTTGGTCCCCGCTGTGCTGTTTGTTGGAGACCTGTGCTAGGAGAGAAGTGGGGACGACGAGGCTGGCTGTTAGGGCAGAGGGCGCGGCCCGGCACGGCTGCCTGTGGGCGGCGTGGCCCGCGCCGCTCGGTTTGAATATTCAGCGCCGGCCGCCGCCTACTCAGCTGGCGGCGTCGCTTCACTTCAGTCGCGGTCTCCCTTCTTCCTGCCGGCCGATTCTGATGCCGCCTGCCGAATAATGGCAGGTTCCCGTGTTGCCGGCAGTGAAAGATGCTCTGTAGTCAACCAAAAGATCCGCAATTGTCGATTGGAACTAAATCAGTAGAAGCATTACTGCTCTCAAGTATGTAAGAGCTTTTGTTCGGAGCAATTTAAAGTGGAATTACCACATACATTTAATCGCGGGGAAGGCAGGTGTCGGATTATGATTGAGTGAAAAAATACAGGATGTTTCAAAGAATGACCTGATTTCAGTACTCCATATGTATTGACAAAAACCTACCACAAACATGGGATGAATAGCAAAGTACAATATCTTAAAGTTGTAGCTGTGTTACACAATGTATCTGCTTTTACAGAAGTTGTGGCGGCTGTTACTCCGTCATTCTCTTCTTCTATGTTGCGAGATAAATGGGAAATGAACATTTTTTCCTTCACATATACCCACAAGAAAAATTCGCATGGGGTCTTGTCTGGCGATGTTGGAGATCAGGAATGCAGGGTAGTGTCTCGCGGTCCCGTGCGCTCTACCCAGCGTTGAACTGTCTTCAGGAGGACTCCGGTGGCTTCATTTTCCAACAGGATGGAGCTGCACCACACTGGCACAACATACCGCGTGATCAAAAAGTCAGTATAAATTTGAAAACTGAATAAATCACGGAATAATGTAGATAGAGAGGTACAATTTGACACACATGCTTGGAATGACTTGGGGTTTTATTAAAACCAAAAAAATATAAACGTTCAAAAAATGTCCGACAGATGGCACTTCATCTGATCAGAATAGCAATAATTAGCATAACAAAGTAAGACAAAGCAAAGATGATGTTCTTTACAGGAAATGCTCAATATGACCACCATCATTCCTCAACAATAGCTTTAGTCGAGGAATAATGTTGTGAACAGCACTGTAAAGCATGTCCGGAGTTACGGTGAGGCATTGGCGTCGGATGTTGTCTTTCAGCATCCCTAGAGACGTCGGTCGATCACGATGCACTTGCGACTTCAGGTAACCCCAAAGCCAATAATCGCACGGGCTGAGGTCTGGGGACCTGGGAAGCCAAGCATGACGAAAGTGGCGGCTGAGCACACGATCATCACTAAACGACGCGCGCAAGAGATCTTTCACGCGTCTAGCAATATGGGGTGTTTTTTTTTGTTCTAATAAAACCCCATGTCATTCCAAGCATGTGTGTCAATTTTTACCTCTCTATCTACATTATTACGTTTTTTATTAAGTTTTCAAATTTATGCTGACTTTTTGATCACCCGGTACATCATTTTCTCAATGACACTCAGCCTCAGCACTGGATAGGCCGTTCGGAGACACTGACCTTCATTCTTGACCTCCAAGATCGCCGTACATAACCTCATGCGATTTTTTCTTGTGGGGATATGTGAAGGAAAGTGTGTTCATCCCTCCTAGAATACGTCATCACAATTCCTGTAAAAGCAGGTGCATTGTGTAAAGTTTGACGTAATTAGCAATCGTCTACTCGTAAATGTTGTTCATCCTGCTGCTGCTGGTGGTGGGAACACAGAGTATCTGTAATGGCATAGCTAAAACTTAGACTTTTTTGGTATTTTGCAATTCATTCCATGTTTGTAATATGTTTTTTATCAATATATATGGAGTTTTGAAATTGAAACACTCTTTTACTATTGTGTTCTTCAGTCTGAAAAATGGTGCGATGTAACTTTCCACCCTAGTCTATCATGTCCAAGTGTCTTTCCCTCTGCGTAACAACTGACCTGCTTGCTGCAGTCAAGCCTTGGCCTCCCTATAAAATTTCAAGCATTCCCCCCTCCCCCCACCCCACACACATTCTCTCTTCTCTCCCCCACCCTCCCTCCCTCCCTATTACCATACTGATGATTGCTTGATGTTACAGGATGTGTCGTGTTAATCGATCCCTATTTTCTAGTCAAGATATGTCATACATTTCGTATCTTCCACTTCCGGTTTTTATCATGGAAAGAGCAGATAAGCAGTTTTTAGCATCCTGCTTAGACAACGAATGGACATCATTTCGTTCCATTATGATGAACATAGACGAATTATGGACAAAGTTTGAAATGATTGTAAATCGCACACAGGAGAAGTATTTGTCGAGTTGGGACCCATCGTGCTTTAATATCAACATTGAGAAATTGCTGGGGTAGCAGAGATTTGCACCTTCTTTTTTTTTTTAAAAAAAAAAAACGCGAGTCGGCAAAAATTCGTGTGTCTATAAAAAGGTGGATGCGCGAAGCATACAAAAACTTCCACAGTCATCCCTTAGCAAAAGAACTGCCGAGAACCCGAGAAAATTCTGATCATACGTAAAATCACTAAGCAGATCGAAGGCTTCTGTCGACCGGTCTGGGATGATAACAAAAGACAGCAAAAGGAAAGCTGAAGTTTCAAATATTCGCTTTTAAAAAATTATACACGTTTGAGAATAGTGGAGACATACCATTGTTTAACTATCGCACAGAATCATATGGAGGCATTGAGAAGCATCTGAAAGAGTTGAAACCAAATATTTCGCGTCCGCATGGAGTCCCAACGCGATTTTACGTAGAGTGCTCTACTTGGCTTGCTTTTTATCTCCAACCTCTCTTCCACCCCACAACACCTTCGGAATCTGCGGAATGTTTTCGTCGTATTCCTTGAATGATCTCGTCATTCTGGAAGGCGCAAGGGAGTAACACAAGTATGCATCTATCCTTGGGGACCACGTCTATCCCTACATGCAGTTTGTTTTTCCTCAGCACGGTGGCATCTACCAGCAGGACAATGCAACGTGTCATACAGTTCGCAGTGGACGTGCGTGGTTCGAAGAGCACCAGAATGAGTTTACCGTACGCTGCTGGCCACCAAACTCTCCGGATTTAAGCCCATTCGAGAATCTGTGGAACCACTTCGTTTGGGCTTTTCGCGCCATTGATCCTCAACCGAAAACCCAGCGCAACTGGCCACGACACTGGATTCCGTAAGGCTCCGCACCCCAGTTGGTATCTTCCAGAACCTCATTGACTCCTGTACGCCACGCAACCGTCCTCGCTGCAAAGGGGAGTTATTCGCCTTTTTGACAGGTGGTGACACTAATATGACGGGACAGTGTATTACAGTTAGATTGAAACTCATCTTGAGGCTTGCGTAACTCGTGGCGCTCAAATTACCTACACTGTATTCATCCAGTATTTGAGAATGAGAGCACATAGCGACTTCAAAATGGTTCAAATGGCTCTGAGCACTATGCGACTTAACTTCTGAGGTCATCAGTCGCCTAGAACTTAGAACTAATTAAACCTAACTAACCTAAGGACATCACACACATCCATGCCCGAGGCAGGATTCGAACCTGCGACCGTAGCTGTCCCGCGGTTCCGGACTGAGCGCCTAGAACCGCTAGACCACCGCGGCCGGCCATAGCGACTTCCAACAACCTTCACGAAACTTTTTCTCGCTGACACTCCCGACAAAATGATGAGAGGAAGAAAAGTTTATCGCTTGTACATTTTTAATGTTCTTGCAGTAAAAGTATAGCATCTGGCATGACGTTTGAGTTCGGTGAAAAACGCGTTTTCTTACAACGGAGCGCAAATTATCAAACTTATACTCAACTGTAGTTTGATGATGAGAGCACATAGAGACTTACAGTAAACTTCAATTTCAAACATTTCTAAACTTTTCTCATTTGAATGCTTAGTGAAATATTTAAGACATTAACTCACCTGTAAAGTAATCAGATGTCTGAAGCTGTTTTTTACATGGAGTTCGATTATTTAAAGAATAGGGGTGGAAGGTTCACTGGTGATAGAGAATCCCACTGTCCATTACACTCCATACGGGGCTCATGGAATACAAACATGGATATAGATTCTAGAGCATGCAGCTCAAAGAGCACTGGGGAGCATGGAAGTGGTTGAACGTTCTTTCACCAGTTCGATGATTGGCCCAGAACTATTTGTACTGTCCGCATTGCTTATGTGACCAATTGAAGAATACATCAGGAACAAAATAATTTTCTGACATCGCTTCTGCGGTTTTGTTTCGGACTACGTAATGTTCCTTCAGCCTCTCGGAGCTTCCATTTCCAAGATATTACGAGGAAACAGGTTAGTAACAATAGCCGTGTTTTAAGGCGTTTATAACCACGCTATAAAATAAATGTAAATTCTTAATAACCGGCCACATTTGAGACTACCGTACAGTTGGAAGTCGTGCGGCGACAGCTACAGTATGTGAACAGGGCCTACTGTATCTGCGCATGGGGCTGAAATACTTAGTGGACCCACCCACACGTAAGAATTATCGATGATCTCACTGGAAACAATACCGTAATAGAAGACGACGTGAATTTATTCTCCTGGATACTAAATCGTGCACCATGATTGTATATTGACATAGAACCTTTGTTTGCAAATGTATACCGTCTTGTTGTCGTTCTTCTCACAGATCGCAATCCTCTAAAACGGTTCAAATGGCTCTAAGCACTATGGGACTTACATCTGAGGTCATCAGTCCCCTAGACGCAGAACTACGTAAACCTAACTGACCTAAGGACATCACACGCATCCATGCCCGAGGCAGGATTAGAACCTGCGTGTTCCGGACTGAAGCGCCTAGAACCGCTCGGCCACAGAGGTCGGCTTCTCCATCCTCGAGTTCTTACAATGGAATATTTACTCTGGGTGTCCGGCATTAATTGATTGTCGTATCCATTTAGTGTCTTTGCGCTTAATATCATTCATGTTATTGACAGGACACCTAGTTGAAACGGTATGCCAGACTGGGCCTGGCATCCAGATGTTAGCCGTTCGCGGGTAAATACTTCTTCCATCACAGCCATCTTAACTTTTTTCTCCCAGTACTGCGTTACCGAAATACCTCTCGACCTTTCTTTTCTTAAATATCATTGCTTTTCACCGGGCATGATGCTTAGATTTTTCTTCCTTCCAAAAGGGGACTCCACTTGGGCGGAAGACTCCAATTATTGTTATGACTTCGCTTCCCCGCACCTGTCTCCACTAAATTTTTTTTCTGTACCACGATCTTTTCATTTAGCTACTTTTATTTAAATTTTCAGCTGGCACCTTTTCGCAAGCCACGAAATAAAATACACAAAATGCCATCAACGATTACCACACAAGACCAAAATTTTTTTGCCAATAATCCTGTAATCGCTTCAAGTTTCCATGAGGGGTGCCTGCATGTATAACAGAAGAAACTTAGGTCATTGCGCGTAAGCTGCCTGTGTTACTCTCAAAAATCAATAGAATCTTTTTCTGGTCAGCTTGGGATCGCTTGCAATATGTGCATAGCAGAGAGTTACGGGATGTTACAGACCTATAATCACTTAACTTCCTAAACTTGTTTGACGTTGTTTTCTGTCCTCTCAGTGTATCGAAACATCTGGGAGAGTGTTTATCTTGCAATTACTGCTTTAATCGACTTTGTGTTATGTGGATCTGTGGTCTGATCTTACAGATTTCCAACGAAGGCAAAATGTTGTCTTCGCGTCCATGACGACAGTCACAGAAATCTCCTGTGGGTCACAACTTGAGGTGCTCTGTCTAGTGTCAGGATTACCCATAAAATTCGTGGGAATTTAGTCTGCTAAACATAATATTGGAAGAGAAACAAAGCTTAATGCTGGAAACAGCCGTGATTCCTGCCTAAACTGGATGTTGTACTGAAGCTGTCTGAATGTTGCTGCTAAAGAAGTTCGTACATCGTAGCTGCCATGTTGTAATGAGACAAGTAACAAAGTGTGACCTGAGATCACTGTTGTTACCTTCCGATTCTTTGCTCATATAAATCAATTACTTTGGAGTTCAAGATTTCTAGATCTAGGTTATGCATTGATAGACTGACCACAAAATTAAATTAAGCTTGATTGTCACTGTCATTCCGTTGTGTAAAACAGTGCCGTGAAATTCAGTGGAAATCTATAAATTAGATTTTTTATTATCCAAAACCTTGAAGCGTGCATAATTTTAAAATCTAATGGCCCTTACTTGAACAAAACGGATTTCACCTATCTGGGGAAGGTGCGTTGGAGAAGGAACGGGGGGACGGCGGGGGGGGGGGGGGGGGGCGGACGTCACTATTCAGGTAGTGTTAAGATAAATGGAAAGATCACTAAGAGAAAGATAGAGGGGAAGGGGGGAGAAAGGATTGTTATCTCTAGTAAGAAGAGAACTACGGTGGTGGATGTACGTCTAAGGAATAGTGTACTAACAAAAAAAATTGTCATGGGAATTGCGAAAATAAAACAGTCATGGGGTTACTAGACTTCTTTTAAGTAAGGTAAATACAGAAAAAGCTTCTGTGATGCAACAGCCTCCAAACCCGCGACCGGCGGGAACAAAAAAATCCGGGCGGACAAATGTACACTGTTCCCTTCCTTAAGAACAACAAAAACTAGGATAAGTATGCCGTCCGAAATCTTGTCTTCCAGTTGTGCAGCATATGGCAGCTTCTGCAATGGCCTGGATGGGACATATCATCGTTTACAGTGAATAACGTACTCATACTTAAAGGACTCCGCCCCCCGTAGCAGAGTGGTCAGAGCTACAGAGTGTCAATCCTAAGGGCCCGGGCTCTATTCCCGGTTGGGTCGGAGATTTTCTCCGCTCAGGGACTGGGTTTTGTGTTGTCCTAATCATCATTATTTCATCCCCATCGACGCGCAAGTCGCCGAAGTGGCGTCAAATCGAAAGACTTGCCACCCGGCGAACGGTCTACCCGGCGGGAGGCCCTAGTCACACGACACCGACCGACTTCAAGGAAAGCTGACTGGTAAGGTTTGGAAGTCCATGTTGGGTAGCAAAGTTTATGCTTTGGTGTAGCTCGTAGCATGTGAGTGGTCGTCTATAGGCTGATGCAGTATCCCCTACCCCCTCTCCCCAACCCCCCTCTACATCCCACCTCTCACACAAATGGAAATATTTGTTTCGTGAGAGTGATGATAAGGAAATAACACAAAGTATTTTATAGATTTGAATATAATGTAAGCATAAAGTGCCCGTTATAGCCGTATTCATCAAGCATCCCTCAAGAAATTAGGAAACAGTATTATTATGAGGAATAGTGTAAAACCGTATTCTCCACCATTCAGGAGTGATACGCCGCGATCCCTAGAGGAAAGGAGTTGATCTCGATGCCGAAGGCGACCCGCCAACATGAAATGTCTGGTCATATAGATAAGAACAACTCCCACAATACTGCAAAGACAACAGTGCACTTGAGTAGGGCTGCAGGAGGAGTTAAATTTTGTTAAGGTTCCATATGGATGCATGGCATCGCCGATGCTATGACTCCGTTTCCCGACATCTACAGTGTTTAACTAAACTAATAGCTCAGTTTTGCCATTATAAGCAAGTGCCAGAAGACCATGGAACCTTGTGTTCCTTGTTTAGATGTCTTATCAAAGCATGCCAGATAATGATCGAAAGTTCACCTTTCGTTTTAGACTGAAATTCCATGGACATAGCGAATCGCAGAAACCCCTTCTCCCCCTCCCCTCCCCCTCTACCTCCCCCTCCCCCCTCTGCCTCTCCCTCCCTCCCTCCCTTCCCCCCCCCCTCCCCCCGCCTCTGAACTGTGTCCACGTCCGCTCCTTTAGTTGGAATCAGCTGTCGTCTAACACATTTTCGTGTAGAAAGACACTCTCTGTCCTGGAATTCTCGGTAAGAGGGCACGGATACGTTATCATTTCTTTCGGAGAATCAACCTACACTGTGACACCGTAGATTCTAGAACGCCTTTTGCAGAGCAGTCGCTTATTCGGAGCGAAATCGTACTTCGTGAGGCAGTGCTATTTTGGATGAGGGACTCCATTTGTAGCCTGAGTCGCATTGCTCTTATAAGACACAAAATAAGAAGTTTTTTTTCTATAGAAAACACGTTAGTTGCCTTAATGGGCAGTGAATTTTCTAAATAAATCCCTGAAATTGGCTATTTTATTTCGAACAGCCGGATGTTTCTCTGTTCTACTCATTGTTGGTTTATATTGCCTTCTTGTTGGTAGAGATTTGTATGTTCTAGTCTGTCAAGGATGTCCAACTTGTGATACTTCACAGAAACAAATTGACTGGTGTGGGGGGGGGGCTGTTAATGCCATTTGTGTTCAGTCAGTTTTTTTGTTGTTTGAGATACCCTCTACAGTGTTCGACAATAACTACCACAGTGGCAGTTTTCAGTATACTCGCTCCAACTTACTGTCCACCAGCAGTGTGTCCTCGTTGAAACTCGTTGCTATCTCTCATTTTCGTTTTAGGTGTGTTGTGTATTCAGAAACTCCTCAGATGGCCAGTTCAGTTTGTTCCAAAGACGCGGGCTGTTAATTGGTTGCTTATTACAGTTGCTTCTGTTCCGATTACTGCGTTAATGTCGCGGAAGGTCTTCCACTTACTGCCGGTACACTAAAGGGTGTGTTTATTTACATTCTTCATGGATCACGGTAAACTGTAATTACTGTGCGCTTGAGTGAAATATTCTGGCACGTAACCAACGTTGTGCTTTATCCCAATGATATTCTGAGCCGGCCGGCCGCTGTGGCTGAGCGGTTTTAGGCGTTTTAGTCCGGTACCGCGCTGCTGCTACGGTCGCAGGTTCGAATCCTGCCTCGGGCATGGATATGTGTGAGGTCCTTAGGTTTGTTAGGTTTAAGTAGTTCTAAGTCTATGGGATTGATGACCTCAGACGTTAAGTCCCATAGTGCTTAGAGCCTTTTGAACCAATCTGAGCCGACCACTCCAGCAAATCTGATTTCCTTCGCACGACGGCACAACTCTTGCTTTGCAAACTGGTACGTTATCATGCTGACACAGAAAAGACCCGATTAGTATCTAAAAATGTTTTCATTATCAGTTTATCGTAGATCACCGGAGAAAAGGAGGGTTGCAAGTGATTGAAGAAAAATGCAGATTGTTCACAATTTCTAGAAGACTTGTAGGACATACGCTTAAAATTAGAGTACTATAATACTGAAAGCAATTTGTTGTAAAATTATGGAGTACGTTATATGATCGCATAATATGACCCGTTTGGAAAAGAAAAATCTCCTCTAAGAATCAACATGGATTACTCAGAGACCTTGTGAAACTCAGATTGACTTATTCGTCCACGAGATCCAGAGAGCCGGAGATAACCGCTCCGAGATCGATTTCGTGTTCCTGGTCTTCAGGAAGACACTAGATACGAACAAACTACGATCTTACGGAATATCGAACCGGCTTTATAATTGGATAATGACCTTCCCACCAAATAGAACTCTCAGTACGTTGTTCTTAAAAAGGGCGAAATCTTTAGGGCTGGGATACACGTGAGAGTTTTTTTACCCTCAGACAGTTGCTATTCTCGGATAGTACTCGCAGAATTGTTTACACAAGGGGCGAATTTTCGCTGATAGTTACTGTCTGATAGATCTTTGCGAGTACTTTCTGTAAGTTTGAGATCCTTGCGAGAGCAGTTGACGGAAGCGATTACACACAGCAGGGTGAGTGTGTTTGTAAGAGCTATCACTTCCCGCGAGATTCTTCTGTCGTATTTCCGTGCGTGAAGGAAGAGGTTACGATGGAAGAGCGTCGGGCTGCAGCTGCACTTTTAATGCTTTGTGGCAAAGAAAGAACTTGGATGGCCGTATTCGTGTTGGATAAGAGAGCGGATTAGGCGCCGATATGATTTGGCAGCAGGCAAGAGTCTCATTGTTGAGTTTGTGATGGAAAATTCACAACTATATCGAAAATTTTCGAGAACAACAGCGATAGAGATGGAAGAAATGTTTTTTAATTGGACCTATAATTGCCAATCTAGATACTATGTAAATCCTTGATACCCATAGACATTCAAAACGAAATAGGGCGGATATCTGATAAATGAAGCATTTCCGGACAAGTTTTTGCTTGTATTGACTTCAGGAACTACTCGTAAATTCTTGAGGTCTGATCTTCAACACCCAGTATAATAATATAATCAATAAATACCGCGACATGTAAAATTATAGAGACAGCCGTATTACTTAAAATTTTCCGAGCTCCAAAAGGATTACTTTCAAATACAACTTCACTTGACAAACTGCCTGTTGGCTTCCGTCCCAGGTTCTTTGGCCGACGGTCGTCTGATGACTTTTCTGACGTTTCGCCAGCACGAGTGGCTGCCATTGTCAAAGTTTCACCCTCCATTGCTGGTAGTGGACTGGAGCCGAGCTCGCGGCCGCAGACTATTTGTAACTGGCGCGCCAACATCCAACGGCTCCGGTCCACCACCAGTAATGGAGGGTGAAACTTTGACAATGCCAGCCACTCGTGCTGGCGAAACGTCAGAAAAATCATCAGGCGAACGTCGGTCGAAGAACCCGGGACAGAAGCCAACAGGCAGTTTGTCAACAAGTGGCCATGAAAGCCTTAACGATTTTGTTCAGCCTCGTTTGTTTTTCTATGCTAATTTATTGTCATAAATCTGTTTTGTCGAAGTTCTTGAATTGTGGATATTTTGGTAGATTTATTTTGCGGAGGTGTTAAAAACTGTAGCCATTTCAGTTAACCAAACGTTGCTTTTTATCTCAGTTCCTGTAGTCCAGGTACTGTAATTTCCGTAACGCTGGTCTCCCCTTGTACAAACTAACCATATCCACAACTTCATCTTGAGTCCACTTCGTGAAAGCTTTCTTCATTATTTTTTCCCTGATCCATCGCGACAGTAGTCTCAATTATCATGACAATACTGTTTGAAGTGTATAGAGTGGCTTGTTGCAATGTTGATGTGGTGCAATGGGTAGCGTCTTCATTCATATTTTCGTGTAACGTGTGCTCTAGTCTCTTCTATATAATATGTCTATGATGTTTCTGTATGTTGTTTACTGCTTAGCATTTTTTAAATCTAGAACTTTCGACATAGGCAAACTGCTCGTGCTCTTCATTTAGAGGCAAACCGGGAGATTTCCTGGCTCAGAAAAATGCCACGGCCACATATTACGGCTCAAAACACGCTGTTTCGTGTGTGCCGGACCGAGACTCGGACTCGGGACCTTTGCCTTTCGCGGGCAAGTGCTCTACCATCTGAGCTACTCAAGCACGGCTCACGCCCCGTCTCGGTCCGGCACACAGTTTTAATCTGCCAGGAAGTTTCATATCAGCGCACACCCCGCTGCAGAGTGAAAACCTCATTCTGGAAACATCCCCCAGGCTGTGGCAAAGCCATGTCTCCGCAATATACTTTCTTTCGGGAGTGCTAGTTCTGCAAGGTTCGCAAGAGAGCTTCTGTAAAGTTTGAAAGGTAGGAGACGAGGTACTGGCAGAATTAAAGCTGTGAGGACGGGGCGTGAGACTTGCTTGTGTAGCTCAGATGGTAGAGCACTTGCCCGCGAAAGGCAAAGGTCCCGAGTTCGAGTCTCGGTCCGGCACACAATTTTAATCTGCCAGGAAGTTTCATAAAATATGTCGTTCTTGTACCTCCTTACGTTTAAAAAAGAAAATTTGCTTCTTCTCGATTACAGCAAATGTGTAACTACCAGTCCAATCCAATAGTACTACGAGTACATTTCCATTATTCCACACAAAATTATGTCGTCCTGTCCGCCTCCATAGCATTTCCGCCTATCACGCAGGGGGCCCGGGTTCGATTCCCGGCAGGGGACTGGGTGTTGTGTGTCCATCATAAGTTTCATCATCATTGACCCGCAAGTCGCCGAAGTGGCGTCAACTAAAAAGGACTTGCAATACGGCGACCGAGCTCCCTCGCGTGGGGATCCCCGGCCAACAACGCCATACGCTCATTTCATTTTTTACGTCGTCCTCGATAGCTAATGTGTTACGAAGTAAGTGGTAACGTGAGAATCCGATCACTGCTGAAGTGGGTTAGACCTTTTACATGAGCTGCATACCTATTGTGGGTCCCGAAATCCGGCAACCAAACGTGCTTTTTCACAACCGGTATCTGAGTGTTCACATGACTATCCTTGGGAAACTGACTTCCAGAACTCCTGTAAACACGACACCTCTGCTCGGCGGTTGATGGTGTGTCGCAGCGCTGCCCGGTCTGCCCACGGCCCCTGCTGCTGGCGTGGGCTCGGCCAAGGCTGGCTGGAGAGGCTGCAGGCTGCAGTTACTCGCTTCCGCCCTCAGTGCCCAGCTCAAGGCTTCTTGTGTCGAGACTTCGTCCAACACAACTTTAAACTGAACTCGCTACTACTTTTAAAAAACTGAATCAGTTCTGTAATGCAGTTGCGCTTTACTGATTTCATAGCGCTAATTCTTTCGAATGTGCGACGTGAATGTATTTTTTTTAACGATTTTTAAAAAGGAGAGTTAACATTTTTTCTCGCCGAATTTAACAGTACTGCCTCATGAGCAGGTGTTCGATTTTCTTCGTACTTACAGCATTTGAACGCCAGTGCTCGGTTATGGATTACCAGAAGCATTACGGTGTAGTTCCCAAAAAAACTCGAAAAAATAACCTTCGAAAGTGAAGGTTCTGTGGCACCGTCTAATACAAAACATTGCGAGTATTTCAACAAAGCCGCCGTTAGCCGCATGTGTAACGTAGTAATCCCGTAATTGCAAAGTTCCTGGCTCGATTCTCAGTATTAGTAACATTTTGTTTTACTTTTATTTGAATTACAGATTTATTTTGTTTGGAAATGTTAGTTATCAAACAATGAATCACATTTTTGGTAAAATTATCTTATTTTCAAGTACTGATCGCATGAAAATAAATTAAAAGTTAGTACACAAATGCGGAATGCCTTATTTTAAACGATAAAATTGTATATTTTAAAATACGTTCAGCATCTATGAATAAAGTATTTTGCTCTCGGTGAATGGCAATATTAAATATTTTATCGTTTTATGTCGCACACTGGTTTTATTAGCACGTTATTTACATACGAAGAGTCTGGTTTCGACAGTTTTCCATTTTCAAGCAATCCTGCACCATACAATGTACAGTTTCTTCGTATAAAATTATAAGTTTGATAACTTACATTTAATGTGTGACAATAAAGTCGTTTGGGGTGTGTGTTGATTATTTCTCGGGTTCCGTGTTGCTGAAATTAGTCAGAACTTTATGTATTGTGTGCACTTACGCTCGTTTTACAGCACAGTTCATTCCAGTATCACATATATGTTTACAATAATTTACAGTTTATATTCGCGGAATTTCAATGATAATAGCTACATAAAAAGATCGTATTATTCTGTGGTTTCATGCCATGAGGGTATCATATACCATAAGCACGAAGCGAAACAAATAGAAAATGAAATGAAAATTCTACATTGTGTACCCAAAGGAACCATAACGAATATTTTGAAAGATCTTGTAATTTATGCCTAGACAGACGCGTTTCCAGACAAAATCTTTAATGAGCAAACAGAACTAAAGCACAGTCAGTATTTCGAAAACTTTATTAACTTCCTAAAAGAGAAAGCGTCTCAGTGTCAATAAATAAAACAGTACAACTCTCACAAATTGTATTCCTGCACAATAAATGAAAACAATCTAGGTAACAATATTTTTACCTCCATGATCTAAACATACGGTTAGTACGATCTTTGTATGTAGCTTATATCACTGAAATTCCGCGAACAATAATTGTAAATATGAGACACTGGAGTGAATTATGCTGTCAAACCACTGACGTACCATACTAGGCTGGTAAAAGGGCATCTTTTACTGAAGCCTGACGTTTGGTGAGGTAAGATGGCGGCGTCAGGAAATTTTATGTATAGTACGACAACGATTTGCAGAAACGAAATGACATAGTCTTTACGAGATTGCCTAACAAGTTCTGCAGTTGAACAAGTATTTGCGTACTAGTTGAGTTTAACACATACATTCTAGAATCGTGTTATGAAAAGATCGTGAAGTTATACACACACACACACACACACACACACACACACACACACACACACGTTTAAAACAGACTGTAGTTTTTTGTAAGAACACTCAAATGAATAAAGACGCTTGTTATCAACAACTAGCACGTTCTACCTATAGGAGCACTTTCCTAACGAGAAAACTATTCGAAGAAAAGTCGAAGTTGATAAAAACTGGTTAAAAACACATCATTAAGCTACGTCTGTTAATACCAGATTTATGAAACACTTCAAAATATCTATAAACTATTCAAACACTTTCGGTATTTCAGGTAAGACAAACTGCAATGTAATTATTTAGTCTTATGTACAGTACAAAAGCAAAACTATGTAAGATGTTTCTAGGTATGCTGACCTGTACGAAACATCACAGCCAAACACGACGCATGTATTGACCATTATGTCAAAACTCTAAAGGTAATGTAGCCGTGTCAGTCTATCCCTATTATAAACACAGCTGTTTACCACATTCTTTGCACTCGTTGTCATATTGCTATTCTGAAAGTGCTGGCTTCAGTGATACCAACGACACTGTATACGATATATCCCGTCTAGTAATGTTTGTATGTCATACGGACGTAAGTGCAAATAAGAGTGCACACAATGCATAGTTCTGACAAACTTAAACAGCACGGAAACTGAGGGAAAACTTCAACATGCTCTCCAAGACGCAATATGTGACACCCAAAACGTAAGATAGACGTAAACCATCAAACTTATATTTTTATAATTTTATACGAAAAACTTTATATTGTATATTGCAGGATTACCTGAAAATGGCGAACTGCCGAAACGAGACTCATGTAAATAACGAGTGTGCAGCGTAAAACGGTAAACTATTTAATGCCGTTCTTTGGCCTAATGCATGCAGCGGGCCCATATCAAAAGAAAAATATTTTGTTTTCCATTTGATATTTCGCATTTTTGTACCAAATTTTAATTTATTGTGAATATTCCCATTTTATGCGATTAGTAACTAAAGCTAAAGAAGTTACTTTGTTACAATTTAATTCAATATTTGATAGCTAAGCATTTCCATCTGAAAATATATATGGATTTTATTTAAAGTAAATAAAAAGTCTATTACCTAAAATCGAACCACCAACTTCATGACTTACAGGCAACACACTCAACTAATGGCGGCTGTGCTAAAATATTTGAAGTATTTTGTATTTATCAGTGCTCAAAAATATTCAAAGGCGATATTTTAGAGTTTGAGAATTGCATGGTGCTGCTTTAATGTCTAGTTACTGATAACAATTCTTATATGTACGAAGACAATCGAAGAGTTCAGAGCAGCTCGTAAGGTCCCCTTGTTACATGGATCATACGTATCGACCAAATACATTGCAATGTTTCATCCATTTTCTCGGGTTCCTTGCCACCTCATTACAACGTAAATGCGGTATTAATTTAGTAAGAATCAAAACACGTAGAAATATTTACGGCATAAGTAGTGCGAACAAGTAAATTACAGCTAAAAATAGAAGTTCTCTTCGTTTTTGTAAAGTATAATCACAATGACGATAAATTACAGGCGAGTTCACATAACTGTGGGCACTGGCAGCAATTGACTTAAGAAGGGCGGGGGACGGAGAGAAAGAGGAACGTGATAGAGCACAAGTAATGCAGAACGGGGGAAGGAAAATGGCGTGGACAGCTGGGAAATAAGTGTAACTTCGAAGATAAGTAAGCACTTCGTTCCCATGAAATTAGCTAGCTCTAAAATATCGCCTCTGAATATTTTTGAGCACTGGTAAGTACCAAATACTTCAAATATAAACAAGGACGTCAGGGGTGCTTCAGTACTTTTCTTAAATGCAGAACAGGACATTGAAGTGTGCGTGAAGTGCATGGTAGCTTGTTCCAGAGGCGAACAGCTTCAGTGGAAAGAGAGTTTGTGAATGTTTTTGTTCTCTGGAAACAGGTAAGATACTAGATAAATGAGACCTTGTGTTTCTATTACGGTGAGATGACAAGTACTTGATCTCTGATGCAAAGTACTGGGGGTGCATGCACGCTGAGGAGCAGATGAAGACGAGAGAGCGTGTGGCAGTCAGGTCACTTATTTGGCCCAGCGATCCCAACGGGGGGTATGGAGCACGGACGTCGTCATAGTGGTTACGACCCTGACTCGTATTCGGGAGAACGGCTGTTCAGATCTCCGTCTGGCCATTGCGAGGGTATGAGATTTTTCAGATGTTTCGTAGCCAAAGTTTTTGGAAATAAATCATTTCGCTGATTGGTGGTGAAATCTTGTACTAATTTTGAATGTAAATGAACTAGCTTTATTAGCTGAAGATCTGTTCGTTTGCTACTCAGAACGGCTGACAAGAACCTAAAAGCTTAATTATTAAGTAAGAGGACTTACTAAGGAGCAAGTCTTGTTTCGTGTTTTCCACTAGCGTAGCACCCGCTGCTTCGCTGCGTAGTCTGTATGATCTAGAGTAATTTTTTTTGTTTAATCAAATGTTTATGTTGATCACACACACCACCACCTTCTAAACTTTTCACGCTAATTAATGCCATAGAAGCATTGTACTTCTGACCAAACACTTATTCTAGTAGCTGGGGTCCAAGGTTTTTATTAATCATGGCTTTTGCTTTCTTGTGGTGATATTTACGTTCTTTATATGTAACCGGGAAGAGAGACACCAATTTTCATAAACATTTTCAACCCCCCCTTTCACCCCATAAGGGGCTTTATTTCCAAAAACATTGAAAGCGTATTTTCTTTTTTCTGACAGAAGCCAAATACAAATTTTCATGGATGTAGCTTTAAAAATGCTTTATTGGTGGTTTAATTATGATTTATTTAAAACAAAACTTTCACCCACTTGTTGATAAAATCTCGGGTCGACAGACGAGTCAGTGCGTTATTCTCCAGCAACGCTTCAGCAAGTTTCTTCCTTGCCATCTTCAGGCGAAGTGTCGGGTTCACTTCTCGTCCGGATCTTTATAGCCGCTAGACCACGGGATTCTGTGTATACTCGGCGCCGTGGTCCAGCAGCCATAAAGATCCGGACGAGGCGTCAACCCGACACTTCGCCTGAAGATGGCAAGTAAGAAACTTGCTGAAACGTCGCTGGAGAACAACGCATTGATTTGGTTGTCAACCCGAGAAGCTTTTATCATCGAGATTCGCCGAGAAATCCTGCATTCTCATTTCATCCCATAGTGGTTGAATTTCCAAAAATGCTGAAACACGTATTTACTTATTTCTGACTGAGAAACCAAATATAACTTTTTCGTAGGCTGGCTTCAAAATTGCCTTAAGAGCGAGATAACTTGAAAAAAAGACATTTCATTCCCTGTTTACCCTTAGGGGTGGAATTTCGGAAAATACCGTCGTAAGTCACGCGTACAGTATAATATCAACACCCTCTCCAAAATTAGCAGTTTGGACGATGACGAGTCAAATGGTTCAAATGGCTCTGAGCACTATGGGACTCAACTGCTGTGGTCATAAGTCCCCTAGAACTTAGAACTACTTAAACCTAACTAACCTAAGGACAGCACACAACACCCAGCCATCACGAGGCAGAGAAAATCCCTGACCCCGCCGGGAATCGAACCCGGGAACCCGGGCGTGGGAAGCGAGAACGCTACCGCACGACCACGAGATGCGGGCAATGACGAGTCAGTGAATGACTCAGTCTGTCGGGATATTGCCTTTTATATGTAGAGATTTTGTCGTGTGAGGTATTACACGTGGGCTCTGTGCCGTTCTAAGAGCCTTAAGGCTGTGCTTGGCATCAAGACGTGGAAACTAATCGAAGGAGGCAAAGAATCTTCTGCGCGAACCATGGGGTCAAGGAATACCAGCGACCAGAATATGATAACACTGACGACGTATTGAATTTTTTTTTTTTTTTTTTTGGTAGTTTGGAGTTTGTTCAAACGAGTTGTAATTAAATGGTTAGCTTCTGATCACATTTTATAATCAAAGGGGCAACAAGAGCCTTCTTATAAATGAGAGAGAGAGAGAGAGACTTCGCAGACTTCTCGAAGCGAAGACCAGCAACGAGGAAATTTATAAATTAACTGAACCCTCGCGCCGTTTAGGTTTTCCGTGATTTCATTAAAAGACGTAAGATGAATGCTGGGGTGGTTTCTTGTAAATGCACGGCCGATTTCCTTCCCCAGTCAGATCTAATGCCTAATATCTAATGACCTCATCGCCGAAGAGTTGTTAAACTGTAATCTTTCTGCCTTCTTCAGTTCCAACTGTCTAATTTTCACTGTTAGTGTCGGATTACATCACAATAGTGGACATTGAGCTGCCAGAGATCGTGTCGACGTCTGCGTTGCTATTCCCACCTGCTGGAACGTAAGCTGCTCAGAGAATTTATCTGTAGCCTCTCAACATGAGAGCTCGCTTTGTTCCATCACGAAGACTAACGTGAAAGACGGAAGCGTTCGAAGGAGACAGTGACCGGTAAGGAGCAATATGGATGTGGCTGTAGTTTCATAGACTATATCTGTACAGTACAGACTACTTTTATGCTTCTCGTTAATGGTTATTGCCTCTCATAATATCCCTCTGTTCAAGTTAATTTGGCCAAGGTTCGTAAACTAGTTGCCATTTGTACCGTAAAGATTGTAATTCCTTCCCTAGAATCTTCCTGCCTGTTGATGTTGACTAACGCCAAGTATCGGCTGATTCTCCCAACTGATTTCTACAGTTCCCGTTAGTGGAAATTTCCACGACTGTAAGGTCACTTAAAATTGTTCTTAGTGCGCGTCCTTCTGTTGATGACAGTAATAACCTCTTTACAAACTTTTTAAACCGCTTTCAGATTACCACCTTAAGAGGAACTCGAAGTCCGCATCTCCGTCTAAACACTCGTCGAATAGCGGAATGTGCCCTTTCTCATATACTGAAGCGTACAGTTTCTTCTCCAACAACAATACTAGGTGTAGAGGAATAATCTTTAATGGCAGATAAGAGTGACGTCTTTTTAAGTTTTTAGTATCGACCGCTGTATGGCCCTGCTGAAATTTGACATAAATATTGTTTAAAATTTGTAATTTCTTATTGTTAAAACAGCCTACGAGGGAACCACATGGCAATCGGGGTTTTGTAATTTTTTAAATATGTTACCTGATTTACAGAACTCAGATAGCAATCGCCCAAAGCTGTTGATGATGCTCTCAAAAATTCTTCAGAAAATCGACTTTGAGTTTTTCAGAATGTCGTTGAATGCCCTAAAGCAGTGTTCGTCAAACTACGTAACGCCCGAATCAAGTGTTTGAGCGGGCCGCGATTCTCAGCCGTATTTCGTAATAACATGCTTATAGCAACTAATAGCAGACTCCAAAAAGTCAACTAACGTTAAGTTTCTGTACAAATTGTAAATAGCCTTTCGCTCTCTGTATTTTACCCCTGCCACCTTCAGAATTTGATAGAGAGTATTCCAGTCAACATTGTCAAAAGCTTTCTCCCAGTCTACAAATGCTAGAAACGTAGGTTTGCCTTTCCTTAATCTAGCTTCTAAGATAAGTCGCAGGGCCAGTATTGCCTCACGTGTTCCAATATTTCTACGGAATCCAAACTGATCTTCCCCGAGGTCGGCTTCTACTAGTTTTTCCATTCGTCTGTAAAGAATTCGCGTTAGCATTTTGCAGCCGTGACTTATTAAACTGACATTCCGGTAATTTTCACATCTGTCAACACCTGCTTTCTTTGGGATTGGAATTATTATATTCTTCTTGAAGTCTGTGGGTATTTCGCCCGTCTCATGCATCTTGCTCACCAGATGGTAGAGTTTTGCCGGGACTGGCTCTCCCAAGGCTGTCAATAGTTCTAATGGAATGTTGTCTGCTCCCGGGGCCTTGTTTCGACTCAGGTCTTTCAGTGCTCTGTCAAACTCTTCACGCATTATCATATCTCCCATTTCATCTTCATCTACACCCTCTTCTATTTCCATAATATTGTCCTCAAGTACATCGCCCTTGTATAGACCCTCTATATACTCCTTCCACCTTTCTGCTTTCCCTTCTTTGCTTAGAACTGTGTTTCCATCAGAGCTCTTGATATTCATACAAGTGGTTCTCTTTTCTCCAAAGGTCTCTTTAATTTTCCTGTAGGCAGTATCTATCTTACCCCTGTTGAGACAAGCCTCTACATCCTTACATTTGTCCTCTAGCCATCCCTGCTTAGCCATTTTGCACTTCCTGTCGATCTCATTTTTGAGACGTTTGTATTCCTTTTTGGCTGCTTCATTTACTGCATTTTTATATTTTCTCCTTTCATCAATTAAGTTAAATATTTCTTCTGTTACCCAAGGATTTCTAGCAGCCCTCGTCTTTTTACCTACTTGATCCTCTGCTGCCTTCACTACTTCATCCCTCAAAGCTACCCATTCTTCTTCTACTGTATTTCTTTCCCCCATTCCTGTCAATTGTTCCCTTATGCTCTCCTTGAAACTCTGTACAACCTCTGATTCTTTCTGTTTATCCAGGTCCCATCTCCTTAAATTCCCATCTTTTTGCAGTTTCTTCAGTTTTAATCTACAGTTCATAACCAATAGATGGTGGTCAGAGTCCACATCTGCCCCTGGAAATGTCTTACAATTTAAAACCTGGTTCTTAAATCTCTGTCTTACCATTATATAATCTATCTGAAACCTTCTAGTATCTCCAGGGTTCTTCCATGTATACAACCTTCTTTTATGATTCTTGAACCATGTGTTAGCTATGATTAAGTTGTGCTCTGTGCAAAATTCTACCAGGCGGCTTCCTCTTTCATTTCTTCCCCCCAATCCATATTCACCTACTACGTTTCCTTCTCTCCCTTTTCCTGCTACCGAATTCCAGTCACCCATGACTATTAAATTTTCGTCTCCCTTCACTATCTGAATAATTTCTTTTATTTCATCATACATTTCTTCAATTTCTTAGTCATCTGCAGAGGTAGTTGGCATATAAACTTGTACTACTGTGGTAAGCGTGGGCTTCGTGGCCACAATAATGCGTTCACTATGCTGTTTGTAGTAGCTTACCCGCACTCCTATTTTTTAATTCATTATTAAACCTACTTCTGCATTACCCCTATTTGACTTTGTATTTATAACCCTGTATTCGCCTGACCAAAAGTCTTGTTCCTCCTGCCACCGAACTTCGCTAATTCCCACTATATCTAACTTTAACCTATTTATTTCCCTTTTTAAATTTTCTTACCTACCTGCCCGATTAAGGGATCTGACATTCCACGCTCCGATCCGTAGAACGCCAGTTTTCTTTTTCCTGATAACTACGTCCTCCTGAGTAGTCCCCGCCCGGAGATCCGAATGGGGGACTATTTTACCTCCGGAATATTTTACCAAAGAGGACGCCATCGTCATTTAACCATACAGTAAAGCTGCATGTCCTCGGTAAAAATTACGGCCGTAGTTTCCCCTTGCTTTCAGCCGTTCGCAGTACCAGAGCAGCAAGGCCGTTTTGGTTAGTGTTACAAGGCCAGATCAGTCAATCATCCAGACTGTTGCCCCTGCAACTACTGAAAAGGCTGCTGCCCCTCTTCAGGAACCACACGTTTGTCTGGCCTCTCAACAGATACCCCTCCGTTGTGGTTGCACCTACGGTACGGCTATCTGTATCGCTGAGGCACGCAAGCCTCCCCACCAACGGCAAGGTCCATGGTTCATGTCAGAAAAACAATCATGGGATCCTGTTGCCGTGGTACTGACCACAGTCACAGTATCCGATTAGGAACAGAAAATTAGTCACTATGTAAGGCTTCAGAAAAATGTAGTTCCAATATATTACTTTCTTTTTCAATTAGAAATATTTGGTGTTTTACCTTTTAATATGGAGATTCAAAATGATTAAGTCGTAAGCTTCCGTCAATAACCATGGTTTGATGAAAATTGTGTTTTTTCTTGAATGGACATTTTACCCCTCCATTCCCCCCCGCCCCTTCCTATGCGGCCAGAGCTGTCGCCCTACAGTGTCAGTATTGACTCTTAAGCTAAAAAGTCTGGCGACCGCTGCACGCAAGCAAGGGTTTTTTGTCGCGTGGCTGTGTAGTAGAATGCTCACCTATCGCGTGTGAGGCCTGGGTTCAATTCTCAGCCGATGCAAATTTTTAGACAAAGGTGCATCTCCTACGAGCATTTCCCTGAGACGGAAAATAAATAAAAATGGGGAAAAAATCAATATCACTCGAGGCTGGTATCACAGGGTCGAATCTCCTTTCGGTCATTATTCTTTTCGTTCTCTTAGATTGCCTTTGTCATTTAAATATAAAATTCATCAAATATGTGGTAATTAACACACATCTAACTGTCTTGCTCTAACTGCAGCTCGCACACAATAATCTATTTCTAATTGCAAATATAAATTTTTAATTACCGATATTTCATGAAACATTGTTAGCAAAGATTGTTCAAGCTAAAAAACATTACAGATTAAATTTTTTCACCTTTGTGTATTTTACACTTCATGGAAATGCTCGTAGAACATGCACCTTTGCTCAAAAATTTACTACAGCCAGGAGTCGAACTCTGGCCACTCTCATAACAGGGGAGCATTCTACTGCAGATCCACGTGACCCGTTGACAAAACAACCTTACTTCAGAGTATTAAACATGGATTTCGCACAATTTGATCGAGGCTCGAAAGCTACTTCGTGTCAGATGGTGTAAGACAATGCTCAAATGGATTCGACCAAGGAAATGTAACCTCCGTATACATCATCTTAACAGGAGGCGAATCTTGGATATGTATATGCCCTGTAAACAGTAGTTAGCTGTTATGCCGTCCCAAGATAAAACTGAAACCTTAACAACAGTGGTCCACGATGCACCTCCGACAAAGTGAACACTGTTTTCTTTGTTTACATCGGCCAAGTCGCAACCATTGCTCTAAAGGATCGAACAATAGTTAATTTTTAATGATACACTGTAATTTATTCACTGCAATTCACTTATTAAACCAGGAAGAACAGACAAAACGTCACTTTCATCATCGTCATAATATTAGCTGCTAACACCACTTTCAGACAGTTGATTATTTGACGGAGAAAAACTTGGAATTAATGTCTCATAGTCCGATTTCACCAGATTTTTAGCGTAGTGACTTTTTTTGTCCGCTTATGCCAAAGAAGAAGAGCTTGGGGCTAGAGAGTTTTGTCACCTGAAGGAACTGCTGAAACCTCCCAAAACTAATTTTGAGGAGGTACCAATATCACAATGAAAAAGGAAGTCCTGAATTGTACATAAACCATGCAAAAGTATATAAATTTTAAAGCCGAATATTTTTATGAACAACAATAAGTTTTTCTGTAGTTTTATAAAAATCTGAACTGCGATCGTAACGCAATTGCGTACCTTCGTCCAAATTTCTAACTTTCCTCTTTGCGAAATGCGTAAGAGTACTTCTGTTCAGTGTTGGTGAAAATTTGACCTTACACAACTAACCAATAATTTATATTCACCCTGTAGTTTGACTTCGTGGTATGTGTGAACTTATCAAAGATGTCTGTGACAGCTACTTCTTACGTAAAAATTTTTTCTCCAGCAGATACTCAAAGCGAAATAACGTGATTCGTTGTCAAGAGATAATATTAGGATGAAGAATGTAGTGGCCTCTCTTTCTGCAAGCCTTTTGGTTTTCATGTCAAGAAGCTTCATATTATCGTGGCGTGCTAAATTCCGCTGACCAGTGTAGGCTACGTAACAAGTCATCCAGAAGAAAAATATAATGTATCTTTGTAGTCTCGGGTGAATAATACCATTCGTACAAAATGCCATCATTTTTCTGGAGTGGAAATATTTCAGCGTCTTCAGCACCGGATAACACGCTTGTACAGCATCTCCACTCGTGATGTACTTGATAGTGCCGACAAACTGTGTAATAATGATGGTGTTGTCTCCCTACCATTTGGAGAGTGTGCATTTGCTTTCGTCATCGATGCCAATGCAGGTCCTTGCCATCAGTTTTCATCTCTCATTACTTTTTCTTCCTTATCGGTGCCACGTAAGAGTTTCGTGTTGATATGTTCCTGGTTGCATCAACTGCGTCGTGATGTAGTTTTAATTCGTGATGAAAGAGCAGGAGCAAAATGCATACTCTACCTTCATGAACCGTCGTATTGGTGGCAGTCAGCTGACTGCTTGTCCACTTGCGAAGTCAGGGATCGTTTACTTACCTGCTCATGCTGTCCCATGGAACAAAGGCTCCCTTAAATACTTCAGAATAGGATCACTATTGGATTTCGTGGTTCAACATAACTCAAGATAGGCAATTTATATTCTGTGCTTGTTTATGAAACTTGTCACTTTTCTGTACTTGTTTATGAAACTTACTTTTTGTTGAGGTACTGAAGTATCAAAGTTTTCTTCTGTAATGAAATGATATACTTTTAACGATTTTAAATAACCCCAAAAAGAGGCGTAACGTGATGTAGCAGTGGTAAATGTTTACATGGAAACGCTAAGCTAAAGTAGCCGTCAAATTTGCTAAACGTGAGATGGAAGTATGTCGGCACAAGGCACATTCATCCCCTCTATGAAACGTCTGTGTGGTAACTGAGCTGGACTTCAAGCATCATAATATGTGGTTGCCATTTCTAAAACAGCACCGTCCACATGACTTTTACGGAAGGTTTCACTTCAGACTTTGTGCGCTATATCCCTGTACTACTCCTTTCAGATAACGTAAAAGACAGCACATCATTCGATTAGAAAAAAAAGTCTTGGTTGCTTCATTGTGTTAATGGGAAATTTATACACGTTGATAATGCAAAATACTCGCATCTTTGAGTATGATATGGAAACATCAATACTCTCTTTTCACTTGCAGCAGGTTCTCATTGGATTTCGGTTATCGGTTATGTTTACAAGGAAAAGTGTGTGTGTGTGTGTGTGTGTGTGTGTGTGTGTGTGTGTGTGTGTGTGTGTGTTTGTGTGTGTGTCGGAGTTTGTTTCTGATTGACACCTACTGATCAGTGTAAACATTTCATTTTGGACAAAGTCTACCTCCTATATAGCATCAGATGTGTTGTATGAGAAAATTCCTCAGCTGAGTTTCGGGCGCTTACAGCTTTTTATCTTCCCAGATTGAGAACGTGTGCTCCATCCCAATCCTGTCGACTTATGAAGTGGAACCTGGTGAGATCTGTGAATTGATATTAGAGCGGTGGTTTCGATGTGCGAAGTTATTTTACAACTAAGTAGCTGTATTAAGACGTTTCTTCCCAACCCCTTTTACTCGCAGCCTTTGCGAGGCTATGTTCTTTTTCATATATAAAGCGCTTAAAAGTGAAGTTAGTGGGTCATAAAGTAGCATGTGCTTACCCAGAAAAAATACGGAATGCTCTCCTTGGTCCTATGTAATTGAACTAATATAGCTTGCTGGATGTATTTTGTTGTACTTCGAATATTTTTGACGAAGCTGAAGGTTCTCAATAGACGAACCATAAAAGTGAGCTTCACAGATTTCTTAAGACGCTCGTTTGAAGGTCTCGGCGCGAACTGCTGAGAGACGCGTACGCTACGAGGAATAGGGGCCGAGAAATGAGTTTCGAGACACGAACGTGACAGTGTGACTCACTGGAGATAAGCTTGCAGCCACTGAGGACGTTGTCGCCCAGATACACACCCGTAGGCCTTTGTAACACTGAACAATCCAACAGTCACACTGTGTTAATCACTCAGAAATACCGTTGTAGGGTTTATTACCCTTTGTGACAAATTGAATATATTGTCATCAATAACCATTAATGTGCGATTCTACATAACTTTAAGGTCTTATTGGAAGGACTAAAAGTTGCTAAACCGGAGAGGTGGTGGTCTTTTAAGGTGCAGCGTAGTTAACTATGGTTTTAAAAAAAATGTTCAAAATGTGTGTGAAATCTTATGGGACTTAAATGCTAACGTCATGAGTCCCTGAGCTTACACACTACTTAACCTAAATTATCCTAAGGACAAACACACACACCCATGCCCGAGGGAGGACTCGAACCTCCGCCGTGAACAACTATGGCTTTACATTTTTTGATGATAGTAATGGAGTCCCAGTCCCATTTTGACGAATGCTACACCAAACAAAAATTTCATTGCAGCGGCAGTCTGGAGAAAGTCCTAGGCACGTAATGAGATACTTTTAGAAACGTATTCAAACAACATATTTCTTCAGATGTGGGATAGTTTGAAACCCGATGTCACCAAATCGCGTGATTAGTGTAAATGTACCGATGATTCGTGTTTCAAATCATTCATTTTTTCCCGTTACCGAATCAGCATTGTGAGCAAGTGTCTTAATGTGGCAAAAAATATTGTTTTTCCAATCCAAGTTTCACTTTGCATTAATTTATCACTAACTTGGTCCAGTTATTATTTTCTTCGTAGCAAGGCAACCCACAGGGGACGTTTCCCAGCGAGCACTGAGCATCACCTTCCTGCTGATGCAATCGACTTCATTTTTAGTGTGGGGTCACTGTTTTCCGCACAATGAATTGCTGTATCGTTTCTGTTGTGATGTGGTGTACCCATGTCGCATCCACATCAATCGGGCAGCGACCATAGTCAGAGGGATTCTCTCTATAGTGTGCCGAACGTTGGTTTCCGCATTTGATTTTGGTCAGCATTCAACAAATGCTTCACTCACCTCTCATAGAACTTTCTCATAGAAGACTGTTAATATAAAATATACAGTACTATTTCTTGGCGTATCTCTGGCGTCGTCTATTTGGCACAGTTTTAATCACCGATGCTGCTGTATCATCTTCCGCATTTACTCACTGTTTTCAGCTGTGTTTGGAGTTTTGGGATGTCGTTTACGTGGTTTATCTTGAGGAGAAGTACGGACGAGTATTAAGTTGCCGCTACTTTCTTCACTGTTGAATTTTCATTCGCCATAAGTCGTCGAAAACAATTGTATGAAGGTACGCCTTTGTTTGCATTTTTGAACTAAACGCGCAGAACACAAGTACATTAAAATCTGTTTAAAAAACGGCTCCCCTGCTCTGGTTAATACGCGACTGCAGTTAGAATCGACATAACAAAAATTAACCTTCTTTTGTATCAACTCTGTCATCTTGATAATGATCCCCTAACAAAACTGTACAACTCGTGGTTCTTCTTTTTACTGAAGATCAGATAACGTGGAAGACGCTATCCACTCAGAAAGCTGTGAGAGGAGTATGAAACATGACACACAGAGGATTGAAAGTACATAAACACATGGGAGGCACCGAGCCATCGAACTGTGAAAGTATGTGTGGGGTAAAAAAAACTGCGAGACATGTAAATGTATAATATGTGAAATGTATTTTGTGCTTTGGATCACCAGTTGAACAGGAAACGTGTGGCACATTATCCATGCTCTACTAGACAAGCATTCAGACTACAAGCACTTAGGAGCAGAAACTTGAAAGTTGAAGGAGGAGCAACACTGAAGATTATTCACCTTGGAAATGGGGTTGTGAGGCAGAAACTGTAGGATCTCTGTGATGAATTGGTAGTGTGTAATTACCCATTAAGAGCTTGTATTTGGTAAAGGGAGACAGTAATATTTTGATATACACTCCTGGAAATTGAAATAAGAACACCGTGAATTCATTGTCCCAGGAAGGGGAAACTTTATTGACACATTCCTGGGGTCAGATACATCACATGATCACACTGACAGAACCACAGGCACATAGACACAGGCAACAGAGCATGCACAATGTCGGCACTAGTACAGTGTATATCCACCTTTCGCAGCAATGCAGGCTGCTATTCTCCCATGGAGACGATCGTAGAGATGCTGGATGTAGTCCTGTGGAACGGCTTGCCATGCCATTTCCACCTGGCGCCTCAGTTGGACCAGCGTTCGTGCTGGACGTGCAGACCGCGTGAGACGACGCTTCATCCAGTCCCAAACATGCTCAATGGGGGACAGATCCGGAGATCTTGCTGGCCAGGGTAGTTGACTTACACCTTCTAGAGTACGTTGGGTGGCACGGGATACATGCGGACGTGCATTGTCCTGTTGGAACAGCAAGTTCCCTTGCCGGTCTAGGAATGGTAGAACGATGGGTTCGATGACGGTTTGGATGTACCGTGCACTATTCAGTGTCCCCTCGACGATCACCAGTGGTGTACGGCCAGTGTAGGATATCGCTCCCCACACCATGATGCCGGGTGTTGGCCCTGTGTGCCTCGGTCGTATGCAGTCCTGATTGTGGCGCTCACCTGCACGGCGCCAAACACGCATGCGACCATCATTGGCACCAAGGCAGAAGCGACTCTCATCGCTGAAGACGACACGTCTCCATTCGTCCCTCCATTCACGCCTGTCGCGACACCACTGGAGGCGGGCTGCACGATGTTGGGGCGTGAGCGGAAGACGGCCTAACGGTGTGCGGGACCGTACCCAGCTTCATGGAGACGGTTGCGAATGGTCCTCGCCGATACTCCAGGAGCAACAGTGTCCCTAATTTGCTGGGAAGTGGCGGTGCGGTCCCCTACGGCACTGCGTAGGATCCTACGGTCTTGGCGTGCATCCGTGCGTCGCTGCGGTCCGGTCCCAGGTCGACGGGCACGTGCACCTTCCGCCGACCACTGGCGACAACATCGATGTACTGTGGAGACCTCACGCCCCACGTGTTGAGCAATTCGGCGGTACGTCCACCCGGCCTCCCGCATGCCCACTATACGCCCTCGCTCAAAGTCCGTCAACTGCACATACGGTTCACGTCCACGCTGTCGCGGCATGCTACCAGTGTTAAAGACTGCGATGGAGCTCCGTGTGCCACGGCAAACTGGCTGACACTGACGGCGGCGGTGCACAAATGCTGCGCAGCTAGCGCCATTCGACGGCCAACACCGCGGTTCCTGGTGTGTCCGCTGTGCCGTGCGTGTGATCATTGCTTGTACAGCCCTCTCGCAGTGTCCGGAGCAAGTATGGTGGGTCTGACACACCGGTGTCAATGTGTTCTTTTTTCCATTTCCAGGAGTGTAGGTCATTTTCACCAAATTTAGTTCACATGTCCTATTGCCTGGAAAGAAGTGCTGAAGGGGTGAGACTCACCTAGCTCCCATAGAGCTGTGGGTGGGATGAAAAGGGTTGGCAACTCCTGACATCTTGGCTGCCCTGCAGGACCGGCGTTTTGTATGGGTAGCATCAGAGTGCATACCAGGCAGTCTACGTACAAACGGACATGGCTGAGCTGAGATGTGGGAGGCAGAGATGAACAGTGAGAGGAGGAAGGAGCAGACAGACAGAGAGGTGGGAGGATAGGCTGTACAGAGAAGCAAATTGAGAGGGAGGTGCTGGGGTTAGATGGAAGATGGAGAGTAGAAGTGGGCAGGTGGAAGTGGAGGAGCGTTTGAAGACACAGGTGAAAGAGGGACACGGTGTGGGGCGGTAGGTGGAATAGGAGCAAGAGAAATAAAAGTGAGAAGATTCATTAGGGGAGAGATTTAAATTTTTATGGTTATTTTCAACAGACAGCAGAGAATCAACATATAGGAAGAGTCAAAGAAACTGGTACATCTGCCTAATATGTAGGACCTCCACGAGCACGCAGAAGTGCCGCAACAGGATGTGGCATGGACTCGACTAATGTCTGATGTAGTGCCAGAGGGAACTGACACTATGAATCCTGCAGGGCTGTCCGTAAATTCGTAAGAGTATGAGGGGGTGGAGATCTCTTATGAAGAGCACGTTGCAAGGCAACCCAGATACGCTAGTAATGTACATGTCTGGGGAGCTTGGTGGCCAGCGGAAGTGTTGAAACTCAGAAGAGTGTTCCTGGAGTCATTCTGTAGCAATTCTGGACGTGTGGGGTGTCGCATTGATCTGCTGGAATTGCCCAAGCCCGTCGGAATGTACAATCGACACGAATGGATGTAGGTGATCAGACAGGATGCTTACATACATGTCACCTGTCAGAGTCGTATCTAGACATATCAGGGTCCCATATCACTCCAACCGCACATTAAAGAGCCTCCACCAGCTTGAACAGTCCCCCGCTGACATGCAGGGTCCATGGAGTCATGAATTTGTCTCCATACCCGTACAAGTCCATCTGCTCGATACAATGTCAAACGAGGCTTGTCAGACCAGACAACAGTCATCTACTGTCCAATGTCTGTGTTGACGGGCCCATGCGAGGCGTAAAGCTTAAGTGTCGTGCAGCCATCAAGGGTACACGAGTGTTCTTTCGGCTCCGAAAGCCCATATCGAGGATCTTTCTTTGAATGGTTCGCATACTGGCATTTTTTGATGGCCCAGCATTGAAATAAGCAGCAGTTTGCAGAAGGGTTGGACTTCTGTCACGTTGAGTGATTCTCTTCAGTCGTCGTTGGTCCCTTTCTTGCAGGGCCTTTTACCGACCGCAGCGACGTCGGAGATCAGATGTTTTACCAGATTCGTGATATTCACGGTACACTCGTGAAATGGTCGTACGGGAAAACCCCCTCTTCATCGCTACCTCGGAGGTGCTGTGTCCCATCGCTCGTGCGCCCACTATGACACCACATTCAAACTCACTTAAATGTTGATAACCTGCCATTTTAGCAGCAGTAACTGATCTAACAACTGCGCCAGACACTTGTATTATATAGGCGTTGCCAACCGCAGCGCCGTATGCTGCCTGTCTGCATATATCTCTGCATTTGAATACGCACACCTATACCAGTTTCTTTGGCGCTTCAGTTTATATGTGTGCTATATATAAGATATAAGCGTTCGCGGGGAAGACATAGGCAAAAGGCTAGTACATGATAAAAATGCGTATATGTATGTTGCACATCTCTTCGTAAACCACTGGATCGATTTCAACCAAGTTGTGTGCACATACTACTTACTATCTGGAAAGAAGTATTGTGGCATTAAGAACCACCTTCCATTTGGTTGGGATGAGGGAAAAATGGGATGAAGTCGATGGACAGATAGAGGGTAGAGAAGGAGATGGACAGAAAGAGGATAGGTGTAGAATACAGTTGGAAGATGGAGAGGGATTGTAGGCAGGTGGGAAAACAAGATATTGTGGGGAGGCAGTTGGAAGAGGGAGAGGATGTGAAATGAAAGAGGAATGGGTTTTTTATGAAGCAGGTGCAAGGGGGAGGGGGGGATAAAAGAGGGAATATACGTTGGGAGAAAGATCAGACATATATGTGTGTGAAATATGTGACTTAATACATACATGGATGAAGCAGCAGGTAAAGACAATATATTATAAAAATGTTATGTACGTGTATAGGTACATATGTTCCACCTCTCCTCTTAAACCACTTAACAGATTACAACCAAACTTGGTACACATATCACTTACTGTCTGGAAAGAAGTGCTGTTGAGTAAGTTCCATCTATTATCATTCCAGTAGGGATAAGATGAAAATGGGGTGACATAGTAGATGGGGAGAGAGGGGTGAAGAGGAAATGATCATGGAGAAGGGGAGGGGGGAGTGAAGGAGTAAATGAAAGTTGGAGAGGGGTTTGGGGGCAGGTGGAAGGTAGAGACTGTGTGAGGAGACAAGGGGAAGATGGTGTGAGGAGGTAGGTGGAAGATAGGATGGAGGTAGTGTGAGGAGGTAGGTGGAAGATAGAGACATTGTGATGTGACAGATGGAGAGGAGGCAGGTGGAACGAAGATTGGGTGTGATGAAGCAAGTGGAAGAGGGAGGAGAGAAATAGATGAGGGAAGAAGATATTTTAGGGGAGACGTTTCGAGTTTTGCTTATTATTTTGTTGAAAACATAGCTAACATTTACCATCATTTAGGCAACTGGCCGTGCCCCCCCCCCCCCCCTCTCTCTCTCTCTCTCTCTCTCTCTCTCTCTCTCTCTCTCTCTCTCTCTCTCTCTGTATATGTGTGTGTGTGTGTGTGTGTGTGTGTGTGTGTGTTTGGGAGGGAAGTAGGGTGCAAATACAGTGACGTATTAGCCTGACAGAAACAATTCATATCAAACTTAGCACTCACATCACTCACAACATGGAGAAAAATTACTGTGGCAGTAAAACTCCTCGTAGCGCCCTTTCATCTGAGGGTGAGAGTAAGAAAGTGAGAGGCAAAAGCTCAGGGACGCCTGGAGCAATTGCATCTAAAATTTCTTCATACATGACTCAACATTTGTATAAAAGTACTTTGGGAGTAAGATACCCCACGATCTGTTTCTCTCACGGACAACATTATGTTGCTTGCTCGAGATGAACTCATACAAGAATTTATTCATCGTAGCTCTTGTTGGTGAAACTACAAGTAATGTCTACAGTCAAGTTTTGAGTTAAATCAATATTACGGTGAACTGTGTAATTTGCATTTCAATTTAGATACTGCACTTGTTAATTTATACATATGTATTTATACTTCTTTATTTGAACGTTTCATATTTTGTATGCTGTTTTGACTGTGCAGCTGGTCCCAGCGGAGGTTCGAGTTATCCCTCGGGCATGGGTGTTTGTCCTTACGATAATTTAGGTTAAGTAGTGTGTAAGCTTAGGGACTTATGACCTTAGCAGTTAAGTCCCATAAGATTTCACACACATGTGAACATTTATGTTGTTTTCCTGAGTACATGTAACACCACAAAACAATTATTTTTTTATTTCGTAATAAAAGATTAGAATAGATAAATATCCAGCTAATGCCAGGTATTGAGCTAGTCGAGAAAAAAAAGACTGGAAACAGTTCTGAATAGCGATTCCGAGGGAGAAGAGAGCGAGGACGTTGGTGATGATCCCAAGTTGTTCATAGTTTTCAAATTGCGCGCCGCTTCCGGGATTCGCTGCAGACGCCCGTCCCGGATCGAATCTGTCCAGCGGATTAATGAGAGGGCCGATGTGCCGACCAGCCTAGAAGTAGTTTTTAGGCGGTTTACCATTTGGTTATTATTATTGTATTATGTTGAGGAGGACAGGCAATTCATTAGTTTTAAAGACAGAATTCGTATCTTGAAACGTACACGGTGAAAAAATGGAGCTTTGTGTTGAGTGTTTCAGTCACAGCGTGGATTTATGCTGTAAGTTCCTCCTCTGATGTTCCTGGAGCAGCATACACCACAGACGTCATAGTCACCACAGAAAATAGCAGATGTGAAAGATCGGTTGGTCCTGCAACAGATCCCGTCCTCCATCAGTCCAAAACTTAGTGTCTGTGCCGCCCATGTGGTGCTGCTCATTTGCATCCAAGTGAGCTGGAGCTCCATTGTTTTACGCCCATATTATCTTGCCAACTCGTGGCATCTCATCCAAAACGCACTGAAGAACGTTTTTGTGAGAAAGAAGGTAGATCGATCCTACTAGTCGGATTGGCATTACATATGTCCCTGTGAACAACCAAAAATATTCCAGATCATACATTGATGCACAACTACAGTTGCACGCCCAAATGTGGGTTTTGTGCAGGTTCACAACGCTGTCTCCGGTGAACGTTCGTTCATCAGTAAAAAGAAGCAAAGTCCAGAATTGTGGATGGAGTATGCAGCGCTTGAAATATCATTGGGCAAACTTCTCAACGTGCGTAGTCCTCCATGCCTGAATTTTTTGCAGTTGATGTGGGTATAGCTTTTGTTCAGACAACTCTCCATACGCTACCATGTGTATGCCGGTGTGCGATTCCTCTTCGAAGTGTTGCAAATGCCTACTTCAAACGCAACTGAACCTGGACGGCTGGCATCCGATTTTGATATCTAACACATGCAGAATAGTTGTTGCAGTATTGAAACGGTGTACCGTACGGGCAGTAAATTTGTCAGTATCACACAGTGCTTATTTGCATACAAGAAAACACTAAACATAGAAACCATTTCCAGAAAGGACTTACGTCTTGAAAATTAACTGTTTGCCGTCCCGCACGACATGCTGAGCGTTGTCGGTAGTATTTTGTTATAATGTGCCAATGGAACAGTACCACTTCGATCTCTGCAAATTCCATGATGCATTAAATGCTCTGGTATAGCCATTCGGACCTGCTAGTAGTGACCGATTGCGAATCAGTTGCCGCTCCAGGCGTTCGTTCGACACTACATCGCTATTATAGTTTTTAATCGCCTTTACTTAAATGTAGCAGTCTACTGTTAGAGGTGTCTGTTACGTGTGATACGATAGTAAATACAGGCTGTTGTTGCTCCAATTTCTAGAAGTCGTCTTAACAGATTTAATAATATTACGTTTCTGTTCACTTTGATGCATCCATTATTAATTTAAAAACTATTTTTTCGAATTCAACCATCTGTGAATCTTTCGCCAGACAACCTGCACTGCTGTGTAGTCACTACCTCGTCTGTCGAAACATATGGCGCGCACATACCCAAAGGCTGGTTCGTAATAATTGCGCCCATCAAGGTTTATCTATTACGTAAGTCATGGTGAAGCGGGGGACGGCCTTGAACTTTACTTCTCTGACGCTATAACTCATATGACGTCAGCATCATCCGGCGCTAAGTAGTAAAATAATCAACGCTGTCGCGTTTGCAGCGTTTACTACGAACCTCTCGCCACTTTTCTCCGGCGTTTCTACCTGTAGAGACGTAAGCAGACAAGTACTGAGATTTTTCGGACCGATGACCTCAGCAATTTGGTCTTTAGGAATTCACGCACACACACGCGCGCGCGTAATATTTTAGATTTTCCTGTTGTAAATTGCGGAACGACCACATTAGGCGAATAGTTTTACTGTACTTGGGAGATAAGATACTAATATAGAATGACGAGAGGAAAATATTTTTTGAATGTGGTTACATTAGGATCTGTGAAGATAGATGACAGCAGATCATAGTAGTATGTTTCCTGCTAATGTTAGTATTAGGTTACGCTGAATTATTCGAATGCTAAATCTCCTGATTTTTATGTTAAGCTCTTTGGTAGAATCGCATTTGACGATTTTTTGATGCGACTACGGTGCTTGTACACAGGCGAGAGCCTAGGCACCGTTGTGACCTCTATAGTTTCTCAAAGCAAAGCTATGGTGGCAGGCGCACCCACTCTTGAAAAAGAGCTGTGCGGGGTTGTCGAAAAGCTATTGGTAGCTGCTTCCCAACGCA
Source organism: Schistocerca serialis cubense (assembly GCF_023864345.2). Classification (NCBI taxonomy): domain Eukaryota; kingdom Metazoa; phylum Arthropoda; class Insecta; order Orthoptera; family Acrididae; genus Schistocerca; species Schistocerca serialis. The sequence continues at coordinate 527,969,997 of NC_064643.1, forward strand.
TCCCATATTTCTATAGGTTTCAGGTATGGAGACCTCGCTGGCCAGTCCATGGGATTAAGTCATTCACCAATGCTGCTACGTACAGGCAGACATTATCTTCCACGAAGAGGAAGCCTGGCCTAATTGCACATTGAACAGCCACTCATATCATTGCAGTACGTTATCTCTGTACATTTGGGCTTTACAATAATTTTTCGGATCTGCATCCCCTCGCAGGTCACCACCACCAGGGCCTTGTCTTACTGTGTTCCTATATATCAGCTGCCACTATCCCTTTAAGAGTCCTTATGACTGTAAGTCGAAAATCGTTCTTCAACCTGGAGCCGGATCCATCACTAAACAGCATTTTCCTCCATTCATTCATCGTCATGTCTGGATGTGATTGGTTCCTCAATAAGCGAGTCCTTCTGTACCATATGAGCGGTATATACTGATCAGCCAGAACATTATTACCACCGACCAACTATCGACAAAAACCCGTCCAAGCGACAGCAGAGTCACCTGGCGAGAAATGACTGCTAGTCACACACACACACACACACATACACACACACACACACACACACACACACACACACACACACACGGTGTATGTAGTATCAATTGTGCTTGCTGTCAGTGTGTAGAGTGGGGAAGGCGCGCGTAAGTCTGAGTTTGACCGAGGGCAGATTGTGATGGCCCGGAGGCTCGGCACGAGAATTTCGCAAACTGCGCGACTTGTTGGGTGTTCGAGGAGAGCTGTGGTGAGTGTCTTCAACACGTGACGATACCAAGGTGAGGCGGCGAACTGTGTCGGATCTAACATCAGACTTTAGTGCTGGGCAGAGTACAAGTGTGTGTGAACACACAGTGCACCGAACACTCCTAACGATGGGCCTCTGCAGCCGACCCATGCGTGTACCAATGTTAACACTACGAATCGGCAGCTACGACTGAAATAGGCACGTGACCATCAGCACTGTAAGTTGACGCAGTGGCAGAGCGTTGCATGGTCTGATGAATCCTGGTGGGAGAGCGCGCATCCGTCGTTCGTTTTTGAGGGGAACGTGTCCTTAGACATCTGTGCTGCGGGACGGAGACAAGTTGGCGGTGGCTCCATCATGCTCCGGGGAACATTCCCGTTGGCGTCCATGGGTCCAAAGGAGCTCGTGCAAGGCACCATAACGGCCAAGGTGTATCGCACACTGGTTGCATATCACGTACATCGCTTCATGACGATCATGTTTCCCGATGCAGTGGCATTTTTCAACAAGATAATACGCCGTGACACAAAGCCAGGAGTTTGATGGAGTGGTTCGAGGAACACAGTGACAACTCCCAGTTGATGTGCTGGCCCCCAAACTCGACAGATCAGAAGGTGATCGAACATGTCAGGGATGTGATTGAAGGTGACGTTAGAGCTCATCGCCCCCTCCCCGGAAGTGATGGAAATTGACTTGTGTGTACAGATGTGGTGCCAACTCCCTCCAGCGACCTACCAAGGCCTCATTGCTTCCATGCCACGACGCGTCACCACTGTTGTTAGTGCCAAAGGTATTAGGTAGACGGTCATAATGTTCTGGCTGATCAGAATACATATTGCTGGACACGTGACCTGCAGACCAACTTCTCTTTCTCCCGTACAGCGTTTGTTGGGAAATTGCAACTAAGGCAGCTGCTGGCTCGTGACATTGTACTGAACATTTCCCTAAGAGATTACACTCCGCTTACAGAAAACTGCAGCACGCTCTTGTAGGTGTAAAGCAATGCTTTTTCCTTATCTTTGAATCATGTGCCTATTGCAAGCAGAGATTACTCCATTCCTAACCAGCCAATGCAGTTCTGGTTCGTGGGGAAATCTTCACGGCAATTTACAGTGATGGCTCAGCTTTCTGTTTTGCCCATTTTCTTAATCATACTTAACATTTGGGCGCTAATGTTGGTCGCAACCGTTTTTTTCCCTCGTTATTTATGTTCCTTCGCCAAATAGGGAAGTTAAGTCTTCAGGCGGCTTGGGTGTTCTCTTAATAGAGTTAGTTCTGTATTGGGCTATGTCTGAACTTGAAAGTACTAACCTCAGTACCGTTGACAAGTTGAATGACAATTATGGGTTTAGTTTGTTGCATCACAAGCCGTTATAATGTGAACTACGTGAACGTGGAACCAAGTAAAAAGAAACAGATACACTTTAAAAGTGTTCCAGTGGTTACCTGCCAACACATTTGTACTTAGACTATTTATTTTGTAAGTTATGCCGACTGAATTTTCCATTGTTGATAAGTTTCTCCACCCACTGCCTAAACACACACATGCACGCGCGCGCAGGTTTAATTGGATTTTGCGATTATTATTGTTATTTTTGAGCTTCCAGTTTAAGTAACGATCTGTTTTTTTATGGGTGCACGCAATCACTTTTTTTACTAAATGCTGGAGAAAGTCCTTGTTCCTTCTAATGTTATTTTTATTGTAAAGTAACTGAACTGTTGCTATTGTACGTCTACCCAGTTGTCTAAGGAGCTGTGTACGTCTGTTTAAACAATAACTTTTTTACGCACTTTAAATCGCCATAGCGACATGCCATTGGCTGGAGTGCATTCTTAATCCCAGAGAAAGCATATTATCATATCACGTTTATTTTCGGAGTTACTCGTATTAGAGTGGAAGGTGGTAAATGGTTTGTGGCTAGTTTTGTAATGTCTGATTTATGGGAGTAACGATACTGCACAGTGAAATTTTGGAAGGAAGCTTGTAGCTCTAAGTCGAACGCATTGTTAATGTTGGGTCTCGCCGACAATCAGTTGATGATGACCTTCCCTCAGTAAGGCCTAGGTGACGCTCCACAAATCAACGAATTAGTTGTACGCTAACTGATCTCTTTTCACATCGCTTCCAGAAGGGGTGGGACCTAAAGTGCAGTTAGTGTAATGAATTATTGCCGGAAAATTTTTTCCTCATTTGACGGCAGAAGAGCAGAAGGATCATAAAGTGAACATTTGCAAGGAATTCCTTGAACAAGCGGACGATGAAGAAACGTTCACGCAACGGATCATCAAAGCAGACGAGACAGTACGAGACCCCAAAATCATTCAGAGTGCTTTCGTAGAGTATCTTCACGCCCTAAAAAAGCACAGCAATCTTGATTCATCGTTCAAGTGATGCTCACAGCTTTGTTTTTTGATGTCAGTCTAATTGTGCATTTCGAATCGTCGCAAGGTTAGTCAAGAGTCATTATTTTACACGCGCATTGAAAACGTAGTACGAGAAAATTGGCAAAATCAGGCTATGGTGACAAAGCAAACGTTTCATTCACTGTGACAGCGCTTTTGCCCTGTTTTGGCAATTTTCTTGTTTTGTGCCAAAGTCTGATCTTCTTCAGTCACTCACTTTACTTCCCAGATCACACTTCACGTAATTTATTTCCAAAGCATTTTTGGAGTTTTCCAGAAATACATGGTGAAGTGCAAGCAGCGGTGTACAAGAGTGTAAATAGATGGGGGAGGGGGAGGAGAGAGGAGATTGGCTGTTTTCAACAGTCCTCATGAAGTCAAGGAACGGAAGCTAAATATTACCCATATCATAACGCGTTTCTGAGGAACTAATACTCCACCACCTCTCGATGTTGAGATTAGACAGAATATGTTAACACACTTTTCAGCCCTAATTTCTTCTGTTATTTGCAGTATAAAAGTTTGTATGGGATTACAGCGTTCGGCTCTGTTATATTCATCTGATTCACCATATACTCTTAAGTTTACATGTGTCGGAAGTGGTAGCCATCACTGAGGTTTTTACATGGAGATAAAATATACCATCTCTAACAAAATCAAGAAGTCATATCGGAAATGGGAATTCGTAACGAAAATATTTTCACAGCGATAAGCCAGTTGCGGTTTATTCCCTTGACTGGTACTTACTCCTAACTAAAAAGGCGGAATTGGCCGCGGAAAGGGTAAATGTGAGCTGTAAACAGAGAGGACGGATGAGGGAGCGACCGGCGTCTGTTTATTTTGGTTACTGCGCTCATCACTGGGGCCGGCTTGTCACAGCGCGCGTGACGTCATGCCCACCTTCACTTGTCATGCTTTGTGCTGCAGCCGCAGCATCTTACTTCCCACAAGACTTGGCACAGCTTTGCGGCAGAATTATTACAGGTGTTACAGAATAATCGTAAACGTGAAGATCACATGTATCATTTATGGCTAAGGCCCAGCCATATAATTATTCAAAATTACTCATTTCTTTATAAAAATCTTCAGTGAAATGCACGTCAGTTATACCATTTGTGAATGAATGTTGATTATTCGACTAAAATAACATCGCTTATTTTTGATGGTTGACTACCGGAGAGTCAAGAAAAATCGTAATTTTGATAGTATTCCAATTCTGTTTTACACGGCAGTAGATTGGAGGCGTCAAAATTGGATAAATCTAGATTTAAAGCTGCAAAAGAATGTTTATTGTGTGTGTGTGTGTGTGTGTGTGTGTGTGTGTAAAAACATTTATTCCAACCGAATCGACAGCATAAATTATTTTTCATTGTGTAATCCGCACGTAGATCCTTCTTCGACATTCAATACTTTCCCGTGTCAGAAGAGAAGTATATCTGCCTAAATCTCTGAAATCATTTTGTTGACGTGTAGAATTGTTCAGCATAATCAGTGGCTTTTTTTTTCCCTTCCGACAGATGCGGGATTGTAATCGCAGCCGGTCATAGCATGAAAAGCAGGTAAAGATTTTGCTAGAGCAATCAGATTATTTCATTCAGACGCGAAACATCAATATAACGTCGGGAATTACTAAAGCCGACAACCATCCAAACCTTTGTGGAACACTTTACAGATTTCATATTTCCAAACATTATAGTTACAATGTCAGTGTTGACCTTGACCTCGTTAACTAATTTGACATCCATAATAAATAACCTTAGTATCCGCGTCCTCGTGTTCTTGACAAGTTAAATCTTCATTAACTGTTTAATAGTTCCGTATGCAATATTCGTGGCATATGTGATTAATATGCATGGTTTTGTCGTGCCTTGTCTTGTTGTGACAAACTTTTAATTAAAAATTCTACCAGAGATTCTTTAAATTTTATGCTTTTCAATTCTTTTGCGAAATCCGAAGGCCTCCCGTCAGACCAAAATTCTCAACTTACCCACACTACGAATGTAGTGCCCCTTGCCCAAAAATATCGTCATTGCTCGCGGCATCTCGCCTATTCCCGTAGGAGTTCGAGAGTGTGGTGTGCATCTGCACTGAAGAGTGTGTGTGTGTCTTTTGGACACGTCTGAAAGAACAGACACCACGTAGCCATATTTTAATTTTTACTGTTTATACGACTTGCTGTTTTTGATTGAATATTTTATTTATTTATTCATCCAAAACTCTTCAGAGATTGTGGAATAAAGCGCACTATTTGTTTATAAAAATTCTGAATGAATTAAAAGATCATTGCAAGTCGCTCCTTGCATAAATAATTCCAGAAATTACGAAACTGTCGCTATGAGAACTTTTTGTATCTATTTTGTGTAGGAAAACTACTAAATTGTCGCTGATGATCACATTTTACATATCTTTTTGCAAGAAGAAGAAAACGCTCTAAAATTACAAAAAAACTGGGCCGAAGGCTGGTGTTTCGAAATACAACGACCAGGGAGCAGTCGAATAATGTTATTCAGAAATAGGAGAAGGATAACATAACCGACTATAACTTTTAATGGGACGGCAGAAGGCAACATTGCAGTATTCACACATGAACTGTAGTGCCACAGTATTATGCCACGAGCAGTGGCGTTACTTTAGTGGGGTAAAATGCAAGAGCTAGAATATACACCTAAAGATAACCGAAAACACGATCATTCCTGTAGAGTCTTCGGATGCTGTCACAAGTAATTCTCCTAAATATTGGGGGCGTACAAATCAACGATGAGAGAAGCAAATGGGACTTGATTTGTGCTTCATAGTAAGAACGACGGACAAAGATATGTATCGAGGTAACGAACACTTCAGTGTTTCGCAGAACAACTGAAGCTGAAGTCACTTCATAACAGTACATGTTAATTATAAATATTAAAACAAGGTCTGCTCTTGCGTACGACTTCATTATTTGATAGTTTACGTAGGTTGGAGGAAGCAGAAAAAAAGGTAGTGTGTCTGAACTGTTAAGACTTCTGCAGTTTCTGAAGACGATGAAACCAAGGCCCAATGTACGCACATTGTAATTAAAATGTGTGGCAAAAAAAGGGGTTTGTAAATGCAAACCGTTGACAGACAAGGCGACATTGCGCTACACAGGCGCGGCATTTTCCCCTGTGAGACAATTTTTATTTTCACTTTTGGTTCGATGAACCGTACAAACACTCCGATGGAGAGCGTACGAGCATATGAGGAACAGACAGATTTACGAAGCATACTCGATAGGTGTCATATTGAATTAAGTCCAGTTCGTTGGGCTTTTCATACGGTGACTGGTCTTTCCCCAGGATGGCGATCGATGTTGCCTGCTCGTTGAGTTCGGCTGTGAAATTTCTTTGGATACTTCACCTCACACAGGTATGTGGCTACATCGTTCATTTTTAGCTTTATACAACAGCCTTGGGTGCAGCATGGCGCTGCCAGTCGCAGTGAGTGAGTTGGAGACCACCACCGCGTCCGATGCACATGTAGGTGGAAAAATACAGGATTGTTTTGTTACTTTGTTAGAGAAAGATTGTAGAAACTTTTCTGAAGAGTATAACATAGTCGCCGCTGCAAAACCGTTTCTCGCTCATGTATTTACTAATGACATTATGGGTTGGCAGCGACGCTAAAACTTCGTAGTGAGCTTTCGAGCTTAGGGCAACTGTGTTGGAACTCCACTAGACAGTCTGCAACTAGTTCTTTCTGGAAGGATAGGCAATTTTCTCCTTGGCACCAGGGCGTGGTTGCAGAGTAAGGATCGGGAAAGTCGCCATTTGTTCACGATTAGAATGATTTTCAAAATACGTTTTGTCATCTGATAGGGGCGTAGAGAAATGAGATCGACGGCTACACGGCCTCCAGATCTGTCGCCGCCGCCGCCGCCTTCGTCGGTGCCGATGTTGTTATCGTTTGGTAGTAGATTTCCTAAGTCCACATGTACCACCACAAGCACAAATGAAAGTATACCATGCTGTCACCCCTCCCCCTCCCCCCTATTTTAATGTGCCACAAATGGCTAAGATTTTAGTAATAACAGTAAAATATATAAAGATTTTGTAATATAATTTGTTTACGCCAGTGGTTAGTCCATAAATTGACCCTAACTTCCAACAAATTGCAATTTAAAGAAATGTCATTTGAAAAACATTCGTTCGAAATTTTGAAAAGTTCTTGCATCCTGCAACTAATTTAAGAACTAAATTGCAAAAATTTTCACACCAGTGACAAGTTATAATTTACTCGATATAACATCGAAATGTGCATTTATCATAATCAGAATTCCACTTCAGTCTAGCACCATCGTGGAGATGCAGACTATGGCTGTGAGAGCATGTTAGTGGGGAGGGAGGGGGCGCCGTAGTAAGGGATTTTACTATTCTGGCTTGCCTTCCCTGTTCACTCGCGATACGTGTCAGATCTGTTTTTGGCAGTGGGTATGGAAATCTTGCGAACAGGTGCGTTTTAACGAGCTTGAAACTTTTCTGATATAGATCTTCCTTTTATGGAGCTAGATTATTCAAGTTCTTGGGTCTATAGCGATTCTATTAGAAACTTTCTTTCCTCTTCAGAACTATAAGCGGTTTTGAAGGTTTCCGATTCTGGTTTGTTTTTAGGGAGACGCCAGTTCCCTGTAAAATTGGAAGGTTTTGGGAGAAACAAGCGAGGAGCTGAAACGTTGAGACTGTACGCCACGCGTTGAGTCCAAACTCCCAGCCCGCCACACAGCGTTAAATTGTGACAAATGCAATGTCCTTTTTGTTATCAAGTCGATACGTGCTGCTTTCCTAATACTGTACCCACACGTCGTCGGCCATGATGGGGTTGATAACTTTCTGCTCCACGTTCTGTGCGGCTAGCGCCGAGGCACGTGTTGTTGTGGGGATGAGATAAGGAAGGTGAAATGGTGCAGGACAGAGGCGGACCAGACTGGCCGGCCTACGGCACCAGGGCGTAGAAACTTCCCTCGTCAGCATGTTAGTACCTCCCAGAGTATCCTCTCTGTTGAAATTGTGAACAGGAAACTGGATACAGCTATGAGTGGAAGAGCCAGGCGATATTTTGTTGTAATCTGAAAAGACGAGAATTCCCAGAGAGAGAGAGCGCTTCTACACGAAGCTTGCCGCAGCTTGCAGTGCCTGACCTTTGCAGCGCTTGGGTTCTGTTCCCTCAGCGTCCCCTGGGGCATAACTGGGACTCCCACGCGCTGCCGCGGCCTGCGCGTCGCCGCTCCGCCGTAATTGGCTGCCAAAATAGCGCGCTTCACTTCTCACTCCCTGCAGCCTTGTTAATGCTCTATTCCTGCGTGTCGTCACCGCGTCACCCTTCAATTGCGACCTCTGCCGGCTGTGTCGGAGCAGGAGAGACCACGGTGAGGGACGTTGGATCTTTTTTTTTATGCCGGATTTACAAGGTTTGCCCTAGGTAACACGAGGTTATAATCTGTCATAACACACACACACACACACACACACACACACACACACACACGAATCCTTAAACCAATCAAGGAATCATGATGTGGTCTTTAATGATCAAACGCAGTTCCGTTACCTCTGCTAAGATAGTAGCAGCCGATTAATATTTCTGTCATCATTATATAATACGCTTGTTACAGCTGCTCCACACCCACATTCCATAGACTCCTTTGGCCCCTCTCCACCCCCCGCCCCTCTCTCCTCCTTTTTGGTCTGTTCTTCAGAGAGAGAGAGAGAGAGAGAGAGAGAGAGAGAGAGAGAGAGAGAGAGAGACCCCCTCCTTCTCCCTCTCATACACACACGGTATAAACATCGTGAATAGAAGTTAGTCTTGAACATATACTTCATACTTCGTTAGGTTGGCAACAAGTAGGTAAACACACCAAAGAGGAGAAAACATGTAATGGAGTCGCAATATTTACATTGTGAATAGTAGTGTCCTGCGAAATAGTTATATCGAGTGGCAAAAAAAGCAATAGAACACCACAAAAAAAGAGTGAGAAACTTGGTGAACAGTGTGAAGGAGGTCAGAACGCAAAGTTGTGGTTATATGGCAGTAATAAAAAAGGTAGCGCGACCTTCAGACCACATGTGAGGAAACGCAGATCAGCAGGTCGTAAGTAATTACTTTTTTACAAAAAAATCGGGACATGAACTGTTCAATGATCTAAAACTAGCCAAAATGTATCTTTATAGATCCCTCTGATGATGACTTAGAACAGGAAAAGCGAAACGCGTATGGGATAGATAAATTAAGTAGCAGCAGGAAAAGGCGGTTTTATTTACAAAACAAGAATTTATATTGTTGCTTGCGGAGGATGGCCACACAAACAAACTTGTGATTTGAAATTGGGTTTAAAACTTGCTTCACTATCAGTCAAATATTTTATGTTATTGCGCAAATGACCAAAAATTTATGTTGCTGCATATTGAAGTCCTCACTGAGTCACTGACACCCTTAACAGTGCTCAGTCATTTTTCTTCTAGTGTTATAGGTATGTACATTACTGTTCGTATCAAATTGTGGTAGATTATTTATGACGAATTTCATTAGCGAATATATATATTGTGACGTCGCAATTAAAATACGTAGCTCCTTGAGGAGGAGGACATGACGTCCATGAGTGTAACACCAGATATTATTCTATACATTAAATGCATTCCCAACTGCCAATAATGACAACCATTAGCTGTAGAATGGAATGACGACACTGAAATTTTTTGCCGGAGCAGGACTCTGACCCGGATTTCCCGCTTATCGCGAGCGGTCGCCTTACCATTTGGCTATCCGTGCACGACTCAAGGCCAGACCCAAACTTCCCCACGTCTTCAGCCATGCCTCTACTACATGTACTCGTACATCCATTACGTATATTCCCGTACAGGTCAGACGTTGTACTTGAAATCGTTTGCCGGTATCGGCAGATAAATACGATATTACAGTGCCTGTGTGTTATTCGGATTACAATGCAAAGGCCCTTTGGGCATGCATGCATGCATGCATGTCCCTGTCCGGCACATATTTTCATTGTCGCCATTTCATTCTACAGCTGATGGTTGTTCTTACTCGCAGTTGCGAATACATTTAATGTATTTCATAGAGGCTAAAGTCGCCGCAGTGTCTGTTCCTTTGGACATTCATGCATCTTGCATCTTAATCAGAATAACACATTCACTGCAATATCATAATATTATTCTTGCTGCTCGCTTTTGTGCAGTCAGTGCTTTCTTTCTAAGTCATGAGTTATCCCAGAAAATTATTCCATGCGACATTATTAAATGGAAATATGCAAAATACGTCAGGCGGTTGATACGTTTGTTTCTAAGATTAGCAGTTATACGAAGAGCAAAAGTAGCTGGACTTCTATTTGAGAAGCTGAATCATACAATTCTTCCAGTTCGTGTGTTCATGACTTATGTACAGCAAAACATTTGGAGCATTCTGCCTTACTGACTCCTCCTCGTGTGCTTTATCAGTTGTTGGTATGCCTATTTGTTGTACAGAACTGAATGTGAAGAGTCAATTTTCGGACAATCACGTAATACTTCTTTGAGAAATAGTATGTACCAACTCTTCTGTCGGTTTCTCTCTAAAGGGATTTATTGTAACATTAGTATTATCTGCAAAAAATACCAATTTTGCTTGTTGAATGTTGACCCAAAACTGAACTCTGTGGCACTTCCTTTGTGATTTTTTTTCCTACAATTACTAAAATTTTCTACCCTTCCGGCGTTTTCTGAATTACTCAACACAGCCATTTGTGTTCTGTCTGTCAAGTATGATTCAAACCACCTGTGCGTGAAGCCGTCAGTTGCGAGTTTTTCTAAGAAGGTATAATGATCCACACAGTCAAAGCTGACAGAAAAGTAACTGGCGATATATTATTATTTAAGGCTTGTACTACGTGGTGACACTATAAATGGCATTCTCAGTCGAATAACCGTTCTAAAATCCAAAATGTAATGTGCCAAGTACGTTGTTTCCACTTAAGCGGCTACTCTTGAGAATATTTCTTCTTCGAATATTTTGGAAAAACATTTCCTGAACGAAAGTGAACAGTAATTAGGTCTGTCTTATCAACTTTCTTATGAAAGGGTTTAATAATTGAATATTTTAACAATACTGGAAAAATTTCCTTTGCCAGTGATACATTGCATATGTCACAAAGGACATTACTTATTAAGTTGGTACAACCTTTCCGAATTCTGTTTGAAATTTCATCACCCCTACAAGAGCCTTTGTTTTTTAGAATTTTTATGATTGTATTAATTTCATTGAAGGATGTTTGTGCTACTTCTGGTTGCTTAAAATTTTGTGGAACGACATTAACATATTCCCTCGCTTCTTCAACTGATCCGTTTAATCCTACATTTGCTGCTTCGTTTAGAAACTGATTTCGGACACATCTACAGAATATTCACTGAATAAAGAGATCGAGGAACTGTATAACTCAAAGAACAGAATGTACGAAAGATGTCGCCCAGACTGGTGTGTCTTCTGCTGAAAGACATCAGGGTTCCACTGAAACCTTATTTGAATAAAGTGTTTTGTCACTATTGACTAGTTGTCTCCACGTGCTCGTTATCGAGTGCCTTTTACGCGTTTCGCTTAATTAGATTGGGATGAAAGCTGTGCGCCAGTATATCGCCAGAGATCGGTCGGAATTCTTGTTATTTGAAACAAGAGACACTATACTATGAGCCTCGATTCGGGCTAAACCACAGACACCCAGGCTTGACTACCGCGGCTATCAACGTGTGTATGGCGCGAGTCGGTAGATAGTAACGGAGAGCAGCTGATAACTAGTTTAGCTAACTCAATGCTTAAAAATAGCAGTTGTACTTCATCAGTTGTACAATCCAGAAACACCTTCTCACAGATAGGTCTAGCCGCAGGGAACAGAGATCAGCATGGGAGGGGGAAAAAGTTGAACGAGCGAAGAATAGGACGACGTTGTCTCGATTGAAAAGTTGTTTTCTACTTGCTGTGGCACACCGCAACAGCGAAGTGGAAGTACGTCGAAATCTCTTCTCAGCTTAGGCTAGTGGTCGTTTTAACATTATGAGAAATTTTACATGCGAGAGATTGAAACCTCTAGTATAATTGCTGTCCCTCGCAGGTCAGTGCAGGCAACTGCTACAAGACGTTCGTCTATTTGATGTTTACGGCATCCCATTGTTCGTCCAACTAGCGAATTAACCATCATTAAACCATCCATTAGTCCGAGTTTTTGTGGGTGTGAGGGTACTACCAGTCACACGAAATCACGTAGTCCTCATTCCTGTTGAATACAGCTGGGATTGAGAGGGATACAAGCGTCTGTGGGAAATAGGTCCAGTTTCTGTGAGTGGGGTGACCCTGGATCAGTATATTCACACAACGCTTACAGTCTTTTGTTGAATCAATGCCACGAGAATGGAGTGGCGTCATTAGTGTTAACGACGTGCTAACTGCCAACGGAGATGTGCGTCTCGTTCAGTTTTACTCCGACGGTGAGGACAGCTGGGAAAACGCCACAAATGTATCCTCAGTTACTTTCAGTATTTGTGAGTAGTTTGGTTCTGCTTGTTTGAAATTAACTTAGAGTAACATCCTAGCATATTAATCGAAGTAACTGATCTGTTCTCCGCATGTGTGTCCTCACAACTTTCATGCTTTGACTTTGCGGTACTAGCGTGATTGCTGTGTTATGTAAAATGCTGAATTTGCGAACATTTACATGGACATGGTTTCGAAATTTTAAAACAGCCTCATGTCACGCAAAATACGAATCAGAAGATGAGTGGCATCAAAAACGATTTGGCTTTAACAGCTATTTCGAAAATATCTATCTGTTGGTGATTGACACAGAAAATATGCTGTCACCACGTCACGCAAGCTAGTTTGAAGTTGTACGGCGATCCCAAATCACCAAAACGATTTATGGAAAGATATATACCCTAAGTCTCTCTCTACGACTTTAATCTAATTCAATTTTTAATGTCACTGTTGTCAGCAGTCATTAGTGTGTATTAACCATACTGTGACAGCCTAGAAAGGCTAAATTCAGTCTGAGTGTGGTTACCTTTCTTTTCTGCATATATTCAGCGCTGCCAGTTCTCAAAATAAAAGTTTTCTCCGCGTAGTTAGCAACGCTAATACTAGACAGTCAGAACCAAAAACATACACAAACAGGAAGTTACACATCGTTTCATTTAAGCAACATTTGTAAATATAAATTAGTGTGATATTTACGACTTTTGTATTTCAGAAAATTCATTAATGCAGTGAACAGGTCATTGAGCAAGTAGTGTGCTTTTGATAATCTTTTCATATTTTTGGGCTATAGTCATGTAATTATGTTTGAATAATACTTCCGCCATTTGACTGTACAAACTATTTTATATTACTATCATGATTTCGGCCTTAAGCCATTATCAAGTAAAACCGTATTTGGTGTAATTACACTATGTTGAATAAAGTCATCGTCAAGATCTATTGAACTGATGACTTCACTTAATATAGTGTAATTATTCCCAACATTGTAGTACTTGATGACGGCTTAAGGACGAAATCATGATAGGAATATGAAATAAAGAAGTATGTACAGTCATACGGCGGTAATATGATTCAAATATTGTGATTTTATTGTACGACGTATAGGCCTAAAAACAAATGTTGTCAGTGTATTGTAAAGTGTGCGTTTACAAGTTTTACGCTCATTAATATCGTACATTGTTAACAACAAGACATATACTGATTTTGAAGTGTCTTCACTGCTGTAGACAGTCTGGTTTCTGTGTATTTGTATTGTGTAGCTACTGTTTACAGTAATGAACACAGCAACAAAATATTTTGTACAGTCTGTGCTTTAAAACATCCATTGCACCTTTCAAAATGAATCAAGATCGTGCCACAGCAGTAGAACGTATGTATAAGTACTACTCTTTATATTCTTGTAATTGGCATCCTAGGAAGGTTTGTGAAAAATTTCCTACCTTAAGAGTACGAGGCGTTGCATTCGGTTGTCCACATGCTTCAGCGCAAATCTTAGGATGTTTCTGGCTGGAGTTAAGATGGCGGCTTCGATTAGTAACGTTAGAAGTCCAGATTGTGCACCTATAGTTCAACTAATCCCGTAGTGATTAAGAGCCACTAACCTAAACAACACTGCTGCAGCACTGTGTGTCTCACCGTATTTGTAAAAGGAAGTGTTAAGTCCGCAATCGGACAGGCTCAGGGCTATTTTCAGCGATTTAAATAGTTCACCTTCGATCGTTAACTTTCATCGTGCAGCACATCTCTTTTCTTGTCGTTATTCTACACCCATGGTTTCAGGGCATTTCATCAAATTCAGGCAGTTTTGTATGGACTCTATTAAAGACGAGACTTTCTAACTCCGAATACCGGCAAACAGTCGCCTACGTTCACTTCACGTTGCACCGTCATCTGTCTTTACAGATCAACGTTAGTCGCATATATAACGAGGCTTAATTCATTGATCTTTGATTTACGTTAATTGTAAAAGGAAAATAGTCATGTCCGTACAGTAATACTGTATATACAAAAATTTATTTCATATCAAACTAAAAAATTCATCTCAAACTAAAAATTTCATCTCTGATTTGAAAAATTGATAATAAAATGCCTTAAATTTGTGATACAGCACTTTTTAACAGGTACCTTACAGTTACTACATTGTACGCATTTCTGTTACATCGTTCTGTTCGCGAACAGAGCCTTAGAAGAATGAATCTTCTTGCATCCGTGGCGAGTCAATAATCTGATTTAATCGTAACAATGTCTACAAGACAATACGAGATAGGGAAAGTTGCTACTCACCATATAGCGGAGATGCTGAGTCGCGATAGCCACAATCTTCGATCAATGTCTACAAGAGTGATTTATTGGGGACGGAAGACTATTTACAAATGTCGCAGTGAAAAACTGATGATTGGATTTTGTAAATAAGTTTCTGCGAGTTATGTCCTCTTTCCTAAAGTCTCTGCCTGATCCAATTTTTACGAATTTCTCCGGTCAGCAACTGGAAGCAGTTAATTCCATAAATTGTCTGAAGTAGGCACTAGGAGTGATTTAAAATGGAATGATCGTATAAAGTTGATCGTCGGTAAAACAGATGCCAGACTGAGATTCGTTGGAAGAATCCTAAGAAAATGCAATCCGAAAACAAAGGAAGTAGGTTACAGTACAGTTGTTCGCCCACTGCTTGAATATTGCTCACCAGTGTGGGATCCGTACCAGAGAGGGTTGATAGAAGAGATAGAGAAGATCCAACGGAGAGCAGCGCGCTTCGTTACAGGATGATTTAGTAATCGCGAAAGCGTTGCGGAGATGATAGATAAACTCCAGTGGAAGACTCTGCAGGAGAGACGCTCAGTAGCTCGGTACGGGCTTTTGTTGAAGTTTCGAGAACATATCTTTACCGAGGAGTCAAGCAGTATATTGCTCCCTCCTACGTATATCTCGCGAAGAGACCATGGGGATAAAATCAGAGATATTAGAGCCCACACAGAAGCATACCGACAATCCTTCTTTCCACGAACAATACGAGACTGGAATAGAAGGGAGAACAGATAGAGGTACTCAAAGTGCCCTCCGCCACACACCGTCGGTTGGCTTGCGGAGTATGGATGTAGATGTACTTTATTACATGACATCATTCGTGCCTCTCTTGTTTCCTGAACGCTGGATGTGCCCTTTCAATCCAAGATGACATGGGTCTCCCAGCCATGATCAGGGCTGTAGTACGTGTTGTACAAGTGTTCTGTAAACAATGCCATTCGGAGAAAAATTTCAGTTTCATAATATCCTACCAAGAAACCTCTGCCTGCAGTTTGCATTGTGTGCACCTGAACTTGTGTGATCGTTTGTTTTACTTCATATTTTCATGAAATGAGATCGACAGCTATTTTAGGTCTTGAAAAACTCATGTAAAACAGAAAAAGAGAAAAAAGTAGCAGCCTTGACTACAAGATTAAGCCGTTACAGTATATTTCTTGGAGGTAGTTTACACTTCTGTACATTATGATTTGTATATCTGCGCTTCAGTGACGCAGATATTTTGTCGAGATATGATTGAATTTTATCAAAACTTGTATCAGATAATAATTCCTCTTCTATACTCACTCTTTTGAATTTTAAAGTGTTTAAATAATTCTCTTCTTCGCGCCCCTCCCCCTCTATCCCGCTCCCGACCCACCCATCACACCGTCACCACACTGCCCCTACATATGCGAAGTATCGCCGTATTAGTATTTGGTTTAAAATGCTGTACAATGATACTTCGCATATGTAGGGGCAGTGTGTCTGACGGTGTGGTGGGTGGGTCAGGCTTGCGGTAAGGGAGGGGGAGGAAAGGAAAAATTATGTAAACGCTTTAAAATTCAAACCAGTCCATATAGATACAAACGAACGTCACATCACTTGCACAACTGGGAGAAACTCCATCGTTCTGGAAGTAATAACTGTTTCAAGTTGCCTGTTCTTCAACATCACTGGAAAAGCATCTGTTAGTCTGTTAATTTCCAGTGGTGTTATCAGCAAGAAACTGCGACTTATGCAGACACCGCCAGATGACATTGTTCCGTAAACATCTAACGTTTCCTTCAAGTCATGGCAAAGATTTTGCGAGCATCATTAATTAGAGTTTCGCCCGTCCACAACTTCTCTCAGCGTTCGTGTGCTTACATCTGGGCATATAGTGCTATAAAATAAATTGGGGTGAGTGCTGTACTTAACACGCATTAACTATTGTAGTTCTGTCTGGATCATATCCCGACAAACCACACGTCAGACGTAAAATGTTAAAATTGCGGTACGCTGAATTATCGGAAGCATAGTGTCTGAATATTCCGATGTCATAGTAGTATGGCTTTGTGTCACAGCGAGTAACACAAATACACTAAACATTGAGATCGGCCACAGACTGACGGTGCAGTTGGTTGAAATGTTACAATTACAAATAACCACATGCTAGAGTGGAAGCGACATGGGAGTGGTTCCCCAATTAACATCGAACAGCGCTGACACTACTTAGTAACTCAGTTTTGAGACAGATATTCTTTCTTCTTTGTTTAACACCACGATACGGACTTCGTCGTGGTCTTTCTGCCATCGCGTCTTGGAGTTGGCGAAAGATCGCTGAAAGCTGGCAGCACTGTTGCCAGCTTCCTACTGCGAAGCGCAAACGGCTGCAGGCGAAAACAAGTCGTCTGTAACAGCTGCGATAATACTGAAGCTGTGCAATAGAAAATAATACGAAATTATACGAATATTCTAGTGTTTCGTGATTAGCCGAGGTAGACGCGTGAAGCAGGGCGCCAAGCCCATTCTAATTTTCAGGGATCTTCTTTCACCGACCTAGCTGTAGCAAGCCTCTTCTACTGTTGTTGTTGTTGTTGTTCTTGTTTTCAGTCCAAAGACTGGTTTGGTGCAACTATCGATAATGGTCTATCCGCCGCAAGCTTCATCTCCTTACAGCTACTGTAACATAGATCCACTTTCACCATTAACATAAAGTAATTATACCATTATTGAACTACTTCCAATCCATATGTGGCATACAGCAAACCAGTGCTTAACAATATTGGTTAAAAACAGGCTTGGTTGCAATTTTATTTTTTTTATTTTTCAACGACGCGTTTCTCCTTATTTAGGCATCTTCAGGTTATCTACATAGAAAACAGAGAACAAATACATCTATTTAAGAACCGCGATCGCGTTGTACACACTTGGATAACCTATAAGCATGTATAAACAGATCACCTATTGAAAGAGCAAGTACCTTAATTTGTTATTTCTTAGAAGAAACCTTTAGTCAGTGTAGCCAAAGGGCATCGTCAAATATATCAGGCCAACATCGCCTTCCTTAAACTCCGTAAAAACTAGAAGTATAAAATAGTAAAATCATTTTCTAGATGGACGTGAGAGGCACCAAGATCTGCATAATGTGTTCTCGTTCACAGGAGCGAGTAACACGACGCTGTGGCGCATTATGCTTGCTACCTGAGTCCCCATGTTACTGTTAATCGCTCTTGTGAACGAGAACGCGTTATGCAGATCTTGGTGCCTCTCGCGTCCATCAAGAAAAGGTAATGATTTTACTATTTTATATTTCTAGTTTTTACTGAGTTTAAGGAAGGCGATGTTGGCCTAATATATTTGACGACGATGCCCTTTGGCTACACTGACTAAAGGTTTCTTCTAAGAAATACCAAATTAAGGTGGTACTTCCTCTTTCAATAGGTGATCTGTTTATACATGCTTATAGGTTATCCAAGTGTGCACAACGCGATCGCGATTCTTAAATAGATGTATTTGTTCTCTGTTTTCTATGTAGATAACCTGAAGATGCCTAAATAAGGAGAAACGCGTCGTTGAAAAATAAAAAAACTAAAATTGCAACCAAGATTGTTTTTAACCAATACTATACTATTGTTGTTCAAAATACGTTTCTTTTCTTGTTTGATGTGAGTGTGCAGTAACATTTTACACACACGCAGACACAGAAAATAAATAATTCAATTATTAAATCATTTTATGTATCGCGCAAATTCATTGCATCTGCATTTAACATCTAGCCTTGTAAATTTAATTTTTCGAAGAACGGTATAACATGTTCTCGTATTCTTTCGGCATTGTTTCTCCTTGCTACTTTTTCTTCTACGGCGGGAAACCAGTTGAAATAGCTAAATGGGAAGTCAGAGTGTCGTAAGAGTTAATCCCTCTCTGGTCTTACTACCAGCTGCTGTTACTGTCAGTAGCTGTATCACGTAGAGTGCTTTTTCATGTGGTAGAAGGACTAGCTGAACATTGGAGGGGCTCTGCTTCACAAGTGACGTTGTATTTCCAATTTTGTGCCCACAAATTATTGATATTTATGTGCCGACGTGCTGAATAAACGGAATGTCCGGGAACCACCCTGCCCTTATTAGGCAGCCTCTCGCGAGCTCGGTCAACTGGACAAGAACCGCGAAAGAGCCGCCTGAATTTAAAATATCACTTGGAAACTTCAGGAAACTGGCGTATATCGCAGTGTGTTAAACTCCCCAGTAATGGAAGTTTCGCAGCATCTAATATGTAATTAAACATTGGTGCACACTTCACATTTTGTCACTTCGCAAGGTCGAGGAAGGTGCTCTTTGCCTTGCACCTGAAGGCTATTTGTATAGCACACAAGGTACCGTATTATGCGAGAATGCTCAGTACCTTCTTTGTTACACTGCTATTACGGAACAGATAAAGGTCAGCTACTAGCTACTATAGGCCGATTTAAATTATTTGGCACTTTACTACCAGTGATCTGGACTGCTCCCGCCAGCAATACATCGGGAGCCTCGAATGATTAGCTCCCTCTGTTTTCCCACTTCCGCGGCGCAAAGCATTGCGCCTACCGTTTCTGAAGTAGGAAACTTTTCCTGATTCGAAATTTTCACCTTTACAAAAAAGAGAAAAAAACTCTGGTCGTAATTAAAATGCAGAATACTTTTTTGGTACAGATAAAGAACCATACTGATAGCACACTTTTACTTCTCCCCTTAGCGTAGGATGCTGGGAGCGGGAGCTTGCATGCGGCTCGTAGCGCGTTGGCCTTGTGATAATCGCCGCCGCCTTGCAGCCAGCTTACAGCCTAAATTCGGTTTGAATAACAGCCCTCCTTTTTCCCAACGGTGTCCTCGGAGTATGTGAAACTGATGGCGAGCCTCTAGGTAGCATGACGAACTACAGCCTCTTCGCTCGTTTTCGTAAGTAAGAATCTCAATCAAAGCGAACAGCTTCGCATGCGAATAAACAGTAGATTAACAGTGGTTACGGTGCACCTTACTTTTACGTAGCTGATGATGGCAAAGAGCATGAACATACCGGAACCGCAAAATGTCAGCCGACTTCCACCGATCACAGAGGGGCCAAGATATAGTGTCTGACCAGTACGTGATTCAGCTTTTACGTGATTTTTGAAGGAAATGGACTTTTAAACTGTTCTGTATCGCAGCGGAGAGCGAAGCTTGGCTATTTGCAGACAGTACTCGTCACAACGGCACAACTTACGAAGTTAAACGCAACAAGCTAATTTAAATCAGACTATAGTGTGTTTTTTATAGTTGCGACATCATGACTGCTAACCTCATCTTCCATATGTCTTGCTACGGTGTTTCAAAACCCTTAATGGTGCTTCAAGATATTCGAACCTGTCCTACTTAATTGTTCGGAAGTTGTTGTTGCAGATTTGTAGATGGTGAAATCAAGAGAGCACGCAAAAATAATCATTTTTCAGTTACCGATGCGTCTGGCATGTTGGAGTAGCACAGATGGAAGTTCCGGTCTGGAAAGATAATAGCAAGGTGTCTGAACGTGAAGCTAATATTTTAGAAAGGAAGAGAAGAAAGATTGAGAAGGGAGATTTATAATGGGAGAAGAATTTGACGTAGAACTGAAAGTCCTACACCGAAACAAGGCCCCTGTAGCAGACAACATTCTCTCAGTTATTGAGATCCTTGGCAGGTGCCAGGCGTGATAAAACTATTCCTCCTGGTGTGCAAGATAATGAGACAGGCGAAATACCCTCAAACTTCGAGAATAATGTAATAACTCCAATTCCAAAGAAAGCAGTTGCTGATAGATGTGACTACTGTCGACATAGCAGTTTGATAAAATATACTTGCGAAATACTGACTCGAATTATTTGCAGAAGAATGGAAAAAAATGGTAGAAGCCGATCTGGATTCCAAAGAAATGTAGGAACTCGCGAGGCAGTACTGTCTCGACTCCTTATTCTAGAAGCTAGGATGAAGAAAGGCAAACCTACGTTTATAGCGCTTGTAGGTTTAGGGAAAGCTTCAGACAATGTTCACTGGACCACGCACTTTGAAATTTTGAAAGTTGGTGGGGTAAAATTAAGGACTGGAAGGTTATTTACAACCTGTACAGAAACCACACTGCAGGTAGGCAGTATAGGCGTCGAAGAACGTGAAAGGAAAGCCGTTGTTGATAAGGAAGCAAGGCAGGGTTGCAGCCTATCCGCGACATTTTTCAATCTGTACATTGAGCGAGCTGTGAGGGCAAAGAGGAGATACTTCAAAGGGAATTGAAGTTCGGGGAGAAGGCATATAAACGTTGAGGTTTGCCGCTAATATTGTAGTTCTGCCAGAGAAGCCAAAGGAGTTGAAAGAACTTTTGAAAGGACTGGGTAGTGTCTTGAACAGGAATAAGATGAACATCAACAAAAATAAATCAAGGATAATCTAATGTAGCCGGATTATTTCAGGTGATACTGAAGGAATTAGATTAGGAGATGAGATACTAAGACCAGTTGAGGAGGTTCGTCGTTTGGGCACCAAAATAATTGATAACGACCGAAGTATAGAACATACAAAATGGAGACTGGCTATAGCGCGGAAAGCATTTTTGAAAAGGAGGAATTTATTAACATCAAATACAAACTTAAACGTTAGGAACCTTTTGGAAGTGTTTGTGTGGCGTGTATCATACTACAGAAGTGAAACGTGGACGACAAGCAGTCTAAGCAAAAACAGAATAGAAGCTTTTGAAATGAGGTGGTATAGAATAATGCTTAAGATTAGGTTTTTAGATCGAGTAAATAATGAGGAGGTACTGAATCGAATTGAAGAAAAAAGAAATTTATGGCACTACTTGATTAAAAGAAGGGATCAGTAAATACGACACTTCTTTAAGCGTGAAGGAATCATGAACGCGTAAAGGAATTGTGAACGCGTAAAGGAATTGTGAACTTTATGGAGAGCAGTGTGGAAGGCAAAAATTGAAGAGGGAGATGTAGGGATGGATACGTTAAGCAAGTTCAGATTGATGCAGGTTGTAAAAGATTTTAGGGATGAAGAGGTTTGCACAGGAGAGAGTAACATGGAGAGCTGTGTGACGGGACTGAAGGCAACACCTGGAGGAGTCCGAGCGATATATTACGTCGCCTAGTTGGACAGGTTTTCTTTCTTACACGTTGGCACCATTCGAACATCCGTCGTTTGACTGCCAACAGTGGGGTGATGTCCTCGATCTTGCGGCAAACAGTGTGGAAGACTATCTTTCCGTCCTGCCGCAGCAGTAGGATGCGACTCCTGTGTAACACGCCGAACAGATTGAGTAGCTGTCAGAATTTTCTATCTCATTGCATGTTATTGGTGCGATTACGGACGTCACTGTAGAAACACGCTCTCAAATAACGATAGGCCCTTCTGCTCGGACGCAGTGTGTACTGTCTTGTGAGATACGAATCATCACGATGATATTCTTCTCCAAAAGTTTTGACTCGCTTCTGTTGCTTCCGTGCTTATGAAGTGAAAGTAAAACGGACGAAACTTCAGTTTATGAGTGTCGCTTATGTCTTTTTTTCTGTTGATGACAGTCTTATTTCTGTTGAGGTTGAGGGAGAATGCAACTATATACTCATTTGGTGTATTCTTTACAATTTTGAGGTACCTGTGTGATGTGCGAGTGAGAAACTACCGTACGAGTGGGAAACGATCGTAATAAATCTGTCGTACGCTCGCATAGACTAATTGATCACTGAAGCATGATCTAGAGTTCCTTACAGTCACATTACAGCGCTCACTTAGGAAGCTGTTATTTGACAAGGAAAATACTATGTTCTACCAGCTAGCACCGTCTTCTATTCGATAATTCGATTACCACACCAGGAAAGTATTATGCACACAACTTTTTCAGTCGTTACTGCCTCAAGAACGGCTTTATAATATCTTCAGCCCGCAC